>NC_090023.1:48731365-49331365 GCF_037176765.1 Anolis sagrei | reverse complement strand
CAGGCAATTGCAACTGGTGCAAAGCTCGGCAGCCAGATTACTAACTAGAGCAAGTTACAGGGAGCAGTCACCCCCCCCCCCCATTTAAACAGCTCCACTGATGAGTTTCTGGTCCCAATTCAAAGGTCAGGTAATTACCTACAAAGCCCTAAATGATTCGGGACCTGTCTATCTTTGCGATTGCATCTTCACCTATGAACCAACACGAGCCCTTAGATCATCCAAGAAGGCCCTCTTCTTACTTCTGCTTCCATCTCAGGTGCAATTGCTGGGGATGAGGGAGAGACCCTTCTTGGTGGTGGCCTCCTGGCTCTGGAACTCTCTTCTTAGGGGGATCAGACTGGCACCTACCCTATCCTCCTTCCACAAGAACTTAAAAACATGGATGTTCTGTTGTGCCTTTGATTAGGCAGTTCCAAAGAATTGGCCCTTTAATACCTAAGTTTCGCACTTTATCATGGTCCTCCACTTTACAATCCTGACATTATAAAGCCCAAGGACTTTACTCTCCCATCCCTGCCACTGAATTTTGCACTTTCTCTTAGCTCTATCTAGAAATTTTGCACAAACTTAGAGACCTCTGAACTCAGCACTTCTATTGCTTACATGGTACTGTTTTCATGATGTTATGTTTTATTGTGATATGTTTCTATTTTGTTTTGTTTTTATTTTATTGCATTATGTTTTAACTCTGTGATCCCTGGGCTTGTCTCTTTGTAAGCCGCACTGAGTTCCCTTTGGAGAGATGGAGGCAGGGTATAAAAATAAAGTTGTTGTTGTTGTTATTATTATTATTATTATTATTATTATTATTATTATTATTATTATTTTATGCCATAGGTATGATTTATGCTTTCACATTTCACCAACAAGATGGAACCTGAGGGTGCTGAATTCATAGTCTTTAATCAAGTAGCTATGCCCAGGTACCGTAGAGTATGGACCTGCTGCATGGCAATTGATACAATTGGACTATTTTAGTTAGGGTTGGTCATTTGAATTTAAGCCATAGATCTTCTGTGTACTGTCTGATTGAACCAACATCCAACTGATTATCAAAGTATCAACTGAAATGTATTCAGTTCTTGGTTCCATCAATTTTGCCTGTGCTCTAAAGTCATATTCAATAACTACTGATTGGATCCACCACTAAGATCATAATATTGACAGAAAGAGAAAGCTTTATCAGGATCCAGCCATCTGGAATTATCTTCAAAGAAGTGTCCAGCTTTTTCCTTCTATGCTTGACTAAAATGACTTAGAAATACGTTGTATTTCTTCTCTTTGGATTTTAAACCAAGATCTTTGAGCATGTGTTTTAATTTAGCTGAAAATTTAAAATGTTTAAATTCAAGCTTTTCTTTAAAATAGTTTATACTCATATTTTGTATTATTTTATATTGCTAGCCACCTTAAGAAGAGAATGATTTTGAAAATGAGATTAGAATTGTATTAAACAAAGAAGCTCACATTCTCTCTGACACTTTTATAGACATAGTAATCAGGTAAATGAGTTTTGCTCAAAAGCATTTACATCTTGTAGACAATTAACTGTGCCTTTTGATAGCAAAAACGTACTGCTGATGAGTTCCTACTGATATTGCTGTTGAATCTGTCAGGTAGTTCAAGTTCTCGTGAGAGCTCCGGAAGCTTTTATTGTATCAAAAGTTAGTTCAAGACTAGAAAGAGACTACATTTCTGAAATATGAAAAGTTGTTGGTATGTCATGGAAATCTCTATTTTATAACACTTTAATCTGCAAGAAATCTCCTCTTGTGTTTATTGGGCAAATTTACACAAGAAGGACATGCTTTGTACTTGCTGTTAGCTTGTTAGTCTTTGTCCTTGAATTCATGAATTTCCATTTGCAATATGATACCTCATAGCTATTAATTGACAAGCGGTTTTGGAAATTGTTGTTTTCTTTAAAAGGAATAATAATGAAGTTATCACCACATATGTGGTCTAATGAGTCTTGATAGAGTAATTTTTAATGAAGTCAGATGTTTGGCACTTGGCTTACTACAGCCTAATTAAATCAAGGTTACTCTCTGCTCTCTGCTTTCCACTGGCACAAATTACTTAATGAAGTCTGAAGGGCTAGAAAGTTGAACCTAGTGGCATTGGTGGACAAAGACTTTTAAATAATGTAAAATAACTACTTTCACATACACACTTATTATTCTGTGAACATAAGATATTTGAGTATTTCAAATGAAACTTAATTTTCTAGCCTCGGCCAAAAAAAAAGTCCTTTGAATTTTACTGTTGGATTATTTGGTTGAATCGGATTGTTGGTATTTGATGTCATTGTGCCATGAAATTGAATTTGGAAAAGATTCGATCATGGATTCAAGCCATTGCTCTTAGGGATAACATAAATATGACTATCTGTAAATTCATTGTTCCATGGATTCATTGTTCCATGGATTCCTTCAGACACTTGACCTTCATTGTATATTGACTGTGAAAAAAGATATTTAATTCCACATTGAGTTCCTTTGACAGAATTTGACAGAATTTGAACTACATCATGTTAGATTGAATCCCTCAGCTGACTGGTGATATGTATTAGGCTTGCGTATTTCAACAGAACCTTGAGTCATTTCAACTTTCTGGATTCCAGGGGTCTCGTGGATCCATTTTTGCACCCCTGCCAAAAACTGGCAGGTACTCCAATAGCCAATTGGGGTACCTGCCAGTTTTTGGGAGGAGTGCAAAAATCCAGCTCATTGAAAACCTGTGTTCATTCTCTAAAGGGATTTTGAGCGAAAAGGGGATTGTTGGGAGTTAAAACAACTCTGTGAGATATTCAAAGGGGAGAGGCAGTAACTCCAAAGTTTACCAAGTAGGTTTTCTATTGCTGCTGTTGTTTTTATTTCAGGGGCTGGATGGGCATCTGTTGTGGGTAGTTTGACTGTGGTTTTCATGCTGGCAGAAGGGGGGTGGACTAGATGGCCCTAGGGTCTTCTAGTGAAATAGTATTAAGTTTATGTTGGTTAAAATTAACTAAAATTGGTAGCTATGCAAATATTTGATCTGGGTTGGGATCTTTTTAACAGCTTGTTTATTTTAACTTGTATTATACTGTATGTGTATGTGTTTCTCAAAAGCTTTTAATGAGGGTAATGGAATAATAAATAAAACCTACTTCTCTAAAAATCAGTGGATGTCCAAATCTTTCTGAAACTTGGGGAATTGATAGCTCTTGTATGTTTTTTTCAAAAAAATGTTGTTCATAAAATCATTTTTAAATTTCCAAAAATCAGTGAATGAGTGAAATGTCCTGAAACTTGGGGGGCAATACAAGTGGTAAATGTGTTCTATCATTGTAGCAAGTATCATCCCGATAGCTCTAAAACAATAGTTCTCAACCTGTGAGTCCCCAGGTGTTTTGGCCTTCAACTTCCAGAAATCCCAGCCAGTTTACCAGCTGTTGGGATTTTCTGGGAGTTGAAGGCCAAAACATCTGGGGACCCACAAGTTGAGAACCACTGTTCTAAAATGAAGGAGAAATTAGAAGCTCTCCCCTTGCACGATTACATAACAAAGTATCAAAAATTCATTATATCATTATAGTTACTATACAGGCCCCTAACAATATTTTAGGAATCCTTTAGAAATTATTCATCCCCCCTAATTTAGTAATGAGTATTGAAACATTTTTTTCACTGAACTCACAGGCCTACTGCACACATTTTATACATGAACTCAGTCTTCTTATGTCGCTTCCACATATTGTTGAACTACTGTTTTTTTATTTGTTTTGCTTTCTAAAAATTGTAAAGATTTATAGCCACAAGTTATTTCCATTTCTGCCATTAGTACAAGAGGCATGGATTGAATAGAGTCACAAGTAAAAATAAAGGGAGCTGATTTCTCATTTTTCCTAGGTTAGAGGGCCGAAAGATGTAACTCCAGGTGAAGCAGCTTTATACATACATAATCTGCATGGTGAAGTGCAGATAATTCTTATTATTCATAATTGGCCTTCACTGAACAGTTCATTTGTGCAACTGCATATGTACAGACAATTGCTTTTTTCACTAATATGTTCATTAAATGAGTTCTTTAATGGTGCATTTTAAAAAATATTGTCACAAAATCCAGCTATTCATGAAATAGAAGAGATGCTACAGAGGAAGTAATACAGTTTTAAGAAGTATAATGTGTACTACGATAAAGATTATTGCCAGGAGAATGAAAACAAACAAAAAGAAAACAAACAAACAAACAACAAAAACAGATCAAATTTTGGCTCTAATTAAGCCACATGTAGAAATCATGTGTTTGACTGAAATCAGATGTTTGACTGAACTTTGCAGTATTCCTCACCATTGGCTATACTTTTAGAATTTGCAATCCAACAACTTTTGGTGGGTGACATAATTATTTTGTTTGGGTTATAGCTTTAAATCCTGACATTTGAACTACATCATGTATCAAGCTGTCAAGTAATTGTTATGACAATAATTTAATGTAGTGTCACCAAAACGTATCATAAATTACCTGAAGCACCTTTTGATAACATTCTCGTGAAAACTAAGTGCTTTAACACCCAGCATTCCTTAAAATAAGCTTAAGGGCCTTGGGCACCATGTGCTCAACCAAGAGATATCAAAGTCAATCATTTTTTTTGAAGATAGCATTAAATAATCTTTAATTCCAGTACCCAAGACTTTTCTTTCAGTGTCAATCCCCATTTATACGATTCAGAAAACATATATTATTTAATGAGTGATGGAAACTGAGCTGCTGTATATGTTATGGCTTTCTCTCCTGTTATAGTTAACAAATAAGTCCTTACTCGTGTATAGTTGGATCACAAGATCACATGCATTTGATATTGCATAGTTTTGAACTTCACAAATATTAAATTGATTAGTATTTTAATTGCAAATATTAAAAAGGCACTCATCCTT
This sequence comes from Anolis sagrei, assembly GCF_037176765.1. NCBI lineage: Eukaryota > Metazoa > Chordata > Lepidosauria > Squamata > Anolidae > Anolis > Anolis sagrei. The sequence goes on along the minus strand of NC_090023.1, from coordinate 49,326,443 downwards.
ATGTGCATACTGTATTTTGCTAAAATCACCCTAATGTCCTCCCCCCTCCCTCTCTCTATGATGCTTAATAAATAATAAAAAAATAATAGTTATGTTCAGCTTGTCCAAAAGCATTGCAATGTTTCCATGAGGGGAAGGGTGGGTATGTAATGCACTTTTGAATTATGTTTCTGTTTCCACAGAAACAGAGCTGAGAACTTGTCAATCTAAATATGGATTTCAAGGACTATGATAAATGTTTCAAGGAAGTGGACAAATATAAAATCTTCATGGATATCAGCTGTGGTGTGACATCTATCACTGGATGAATAACATCTGAATATCCTGCTGAGTGGAGTAACCAATTGCTTCCTTAGAAATGCTGTATAGTCTCAGCACCTGCACTAGTTCCTCATTTAACAAAAAGTATCGAGGACATTCTTTTTTCTTTTCTTCATATAGTTTAGACCTGTCAGTCATACTCAGCACTTCATGGGGCTTCTTTGCCTGTTCCCAACCATACAGAGAATGGAGTTGAGAATGGCTTCCTTTAGCAAGAGTCATTGGGCAATTTGAGGCAATTATCTCAGGTGGCAGATTGTATGAGATAGGAACACCACAACAAAGAATAGTTGTAGAAGTGTCATAGATACCTTCATAAAAGATTAAGGCAGAATTTATCTCACTGGTTCTAGTTTAGTTGTAGTTGAAGGGCTATTGGAAATGGATGCCCCATTCCTTCTGCCACCCAACTTTTTGGGAATGCAACTCGGACCATAGAGAATGAAGTAAGAGATATGGTATAGTTGGGAGGGATCCCTGAAAATGAACAGAGCCCTTCTATCCATGGAAGTACATCTTGGGTCCAACTGATATGTATAAGTGAACAATCCATGATGTATAAATGTGCAATCAAGCAAAATCTTCCAGGGGATTGCCATACCATCTTGCAAACTGGAAAGAGGTAAATTGTTGTTTTTAAAATAAAGGGACAGGGAAGCATATTTTTTACTTAATTGCTAAATTTGTCTAATCTATCACCAGGCAACTACGTATTGCCATTCATAGAAGTTAAAACTTTTTTTTTGTTTTTGGCCAGTATCTCTTACCCATGCCAACACACACAATCAAAGGGCAAAAGCTCATCAACTTCAAGTCAAAGGAGATGGCAAAAATTGCCTTTAGGTATATAGGATTCTGCCACTCCAGCAGACATGAATGATAATTGAAAAAGGGCACACTGTGCCAACTCCCACAGGGTCCATAAATGATCTTGGCAAAGCATCATTTTTGTCTTGCCAATAAATAAAGCAAAACAGAAATTGGATTTTCTGTGAAGGAAGAGAGACTAATTAGCCTTCTTTTGTTTACCTGCCACCCTAGTTTCTATCTTTCAGCAGTTATCAACGTTTGTGCATGAATGGAAAGCAACACAAGCTTTTACATCTCCTTAAATTGTACTGAATACTTTTTTCCTGTTGTCACTCCTCACTTCTGCTGTTTCAAACTTTCACTTTTTATAATCTTAAATGTTCAATTCTACATATTGCCATGTCATAAGAGACAAGGGTGAGCAGTAGCAACTTATGACTTCTTTGTTAGTGGGATTTGAATTTGTTCCATGTTTAATATGAACTTTAACAGAGTTGTCCAAGATGCTGAACCTATATTTCACCAGCATATGTATGTATATTGTGTGCCTTCATGTGATTTATGACTTATGGGAACCCTTAGGTCAGGGTCCTCAAACATTTTTAACAGAAGGCTGGTTCAGGGTCCTCCAGACTGTTGGGGAGCTGGACTATAGTTTGAAAAAAATGAATGAATTCCTGTGCACGGTGAGCATATCATATTTGAAGTGCACAAAATCTGTGAAAGAACAATACAATATTTAAGATGAAGAACAATTTTAACCAACATAAACTTGTCAATATTTCAATGGGAAGTATGGGCCTGCTTTTGGCTGATGAGATAGTCGGTTAATTAGGATTTGACAATACACTAATTAGGATTGTTGCTGTTGTTGTTGTTGTTGTTGTTGTTGTTGTTGTTGTTGTTGTGTGCCTTCAAGTCATTTCAGACTTAGGATGATCCTAAGTCTAAAGTTTTGGCCAGGGGCTGGGTAAATGACCTTGGAGGGTGGACCTACCAATGGGCTTTCCTGGCAACTCTGTCCAGCACCACACATTATTTTGAAGGGCAATGCATAATGAAATCAAACTACAGCTGTACTCTCAGAAGCAAGGAAAATTTGGACATTTCTGGTTATAGCTTCTGCTGAGGGTTCATTTAAATCACTACTGTCAGTAACATGTGTAAAAGAGTGGTTCCAATGATCTAAAGCTAGAAGTGTCCTGGGAGATGTATTAGAGACCATACAAGTCAGCCCCATAAAGACTTTGACTAAAGATACATTTATAGTGTGATGACACTGTGGACCAAAGCAGAATTGTGTGTGTGAAGGAGAAGGAGAGAAATACAATGGTGAATATTGTTGAAAAATTTTGAATGAGAAGTGTAGCTTTCTAAATCCTAGTGATCCCTTCAGTTGTAGTGCAAAAGAAATGTGTGCAATTGATAATGCTGACAACAACACAACTGGATCAAAAGGAGCTAGAAATACTATGTATCCTTCCTCCTTGCTCACATAGGGCAGCCAGGTGGTTGGCCCAAATAACATATTGTCAAAATTTATCAAAAACAAGTCATGCCAGACTAATTTGATCTCTTTTTTCGATAGAGTTACAAGCTGGGTAGATGCGGGGAATGCCGTGGATGTGGCGTACCTGGATTTCAGTAAGGCCTTTGACAAGGTCCCCCATGACCTGCTGGCAAGCAAACTAGTCCAGTGTGGGCTAGGCAAAACTACGGTGAGGTGGATCTGTAATTGGTTAAATGGATGAACCCAGAGGGTGCTCACTAATGCTTCCTCTTCATCTTGGAAAGAAGTGACAAGTGGAGTGCCGCAGGGTTCCGTCCTGGGCCCGGTCCTGTTCAACATCTTTATTAATGACTTAGATGAAGGGTTAGAAGGCAGGATCATCAAGTTTGCAGATGACACCAAATTGGGAGGGATAGCCAATACTCTAGAGGACAGGAGCAGGATTCAAAATGATCTTGAAAGATTAGAGAGATGGGCGAAAACGAACAAAATGAAGTTCAACAGTGACAAATGCAAGATACTCCACTTTGGCAGGAAAAACGAAATGCAAAGATACAGAATGGGGGATGCCTGGCTCAAGAGCAGTACATGTGAAAAAGATCTTGGAGTCCTCGTGGACAACAAGTTAATCATGAGCCAACAATGTGATGTGGCGGCAAAAAAAAGCCAATGGGATTTTGGCCTGCATCAATAGGAGCATAGTGTCTAGATCTAGGGAAGTAATGCTACCCCTCTATTCTGCTTTGGTTAGACCACACCTGGAATATTGTGTCCAATTCTGGGCACCACAATTGAAGAGAGATATTGACAAACTGGAATGTGTCCAGAGGAGGGCGACTAAAATGATCAAGGGTCTGGAGAACAAGCCCTATGAGGAGCGGCTTAAAGAGCTGGGCATGTTTAGCCTGAAGAAGAGAAGGCTGAGAGGGGATATGATAGCCATGTATAAATATGTGAGAGGAAGCCACAGGGAGGAGGGAGCAAGCTTGTTTGCTGCTTCCTTGGAGACTAGGATGCGGAACAATGGCTTCAAATTACAAGAGAGGAGATTCCATCTGAACACAAGGAAGAACTTCCTGACTGTGAGAGCCGTTCAGCAGTGGAACTCATTGCCCCGGAGTGTGGTGGAGGCTCCTTCTTTGGAAGCTTTTAAAGAGAGGCTGGATGGCCATCTGTCAGGGGTGATTTGAATGCAATATTCCTGCTTCTTGGCAGGGGGTTGGACTGGATGGCCCATGATGTCTCTTCCAACTCTTTGATTCTATGATTCTAAGGGTAAGAAAGCTGAAAGGCAACTGTAGAGTCTTTAACTGTCCATCATTATTTTAAAAATAATTAGCTCTGTTTTTGATTCAAGCCCATATTGCCACTCATAAAAAATCTGTTTCTAATGCCACGTTTTATTCTTCCATTCTACAGAATGTGTCCAGCTACAGAATATGTACAGCCTCCATAGGATTGAAAGAAGAATTAAAAAATATTTGCAGGCTTTAGAAATGTAAATGTAGCTCAAATTTATTTTGAATTGATTTCCGACAATCTATGATATTTGTTACATGTAAAATATTGTGAAGTTGTATCACTGGATGAATGTCTTTCCTTCCTATTTCTAAAACTACATTTCTTCTATATTGTAAGTATGCTTCTCTTCTTATGTCCAGTATGGCATTTTCCACTTATTAAAATCCTCTTATTCAGGGTAGAGCTATTTGAACAAATCATTACAGCCCTCTAGAAATAATTATTTGCTCCATATATTGCATGTCTTGACTTGCTCATTTAAAAATCACCCAAAATATAATCACATTTTACCTGATGAATGGTTTTCATGCAAATTAAAATAGACATGCCATGTTAAACACATATGGCTTATCCAAATATGTTTTGTAGTATTTCTAATTACATTCAAATGCACTGAATATATACATGTCGGTTTTCATGAAGCTTTTGATTAATATATATTATATTGGGGTCTTTGTTCAGTCCAGTTTTATGAAAACCATAGAGAAACAATGCTTAATATTCCTCAGAGTTAAAAGAATCAGGAAATATTACATTTTAGACATTTTAGATACTGAACTATGGCTAGCTGAATGGCGAGCTGGGATATAACAATGGTAGTTCATTTTACTGATTTATAATTTATCCTGAACACTTCTTCCAAATGAGATTCTTTCCATTTGCTTGTCCTCAATAATCCACCTGAGTAATGAGATGGAAAGCAAGGAGAAAAGAAAAAAGCACCATGGACATGCACATTGCGTTTGTCAGGGGTTCTATGCAGTCATCAAACTCCTGTTCTTGTGGAAATGACTCTAATTGTTTATTTATTTATTTATTTATTTACAGCATTTTTATCCCGCTTTTTTCAACCCAAAGGCAACTCAGGGTGGCATACAGATTGGCAACAATTAAATGCCATAAACATACATACATACATACATACATATCAATTAAAAACATTTAATATCACATAATAAAAATCCACATAAAAGCCAATTAAAACTAATTAAAACTGATACCCCTCTTTTCTATAAACACTCCCCTCCCTCTCCCCGATACACTGCTCTCTTCCCTTTTCCCACCTCAAACCCTTTCAAAAAACCTTGATTTTATACTATTGAGTAATGTGAAAACCCAATAAAGAATTATTTTTTTAAAAAAACTATAATATTTAATGTCTACCAGTTCGTATCCAATTACGCCGTGTTACCAAACGCTTGCTCGAAAAGCCAGGTTTTTACTCTTTTCTGAAAGGTCAGGAGGGAGGGAGCTGATCTAATATCCCTTGGAAGGGAGTTCCACAGCTGAGGGGCCACCACTGAGAAGGCCTTGTCTCTCGTCCCTGCCAAGCGCACCTGCGAGGAAGACAGGATCGAGAGCAGAACCTCCTCAGACGATCTTAAATTCCTGGATGGTTCATAAGGCGAGATACATTTGGACAGGTAAGCTGGGTTGGAACCATTTAGGGCTTTATAGGCTAAAGCCAGCACTTTGAATTGTGCCTGGTAGCAAACTGGCAGCCAGTGGAGTTGGCGCAACAGTGTAGTTGTATGCTCTCTGAATGCTGCTCCTGTTAGCAACCTGGCTGCCGCCCGCTGGACCATTTGACGTTTCCAAACAGTTTTCAAAGGCAACTCTATGTAGAGTGCGTTGCAGTATTCTATACGGGAAGTAACCAGAGCATTAAGAGTTAAGGAATCAGGTATCCAGAAACACAGTTGTAGTGGTTGTAGTTGAACAACAAAACACACAGACTCTTATTCATTCCCAAGTAAGCAGGAAGTCCTTTCTTTCTCCTTTGTTGCAGCGGTATTTACACAACTTACAGACTTTACAGCCTCTTCTTCCTCACTACTCACAGCAGCAATTCTCCAACACACTCTCCAAACCATCATCCAACTCTCCTCAAACTTAGTATAACTACAACTACTACTCTCATTGCATCAACCACCACACCCTAATTACAGTGGCTTAACTATTTTACAGGGTAAAACTCATTTTACAGGCCAAGGCAATTACTCTGCTATCACTTAGAAAATGCCAGGTAATAATTTTCATATCTTGACAGTGTTCACGTTTCTTAAGGGGTAACTACATCGTAGAATTAATACAATTTGACACCTTTTTGACTGCCATGGCTCAATGCTATGGAATTGTGGAATTTTAGTTTTTTAAGATCTATTCTGCCAAACAATGCTGGTGATTCACCAAACTACAAATCCCAGGTCCTCATAGCATTGAACAATGGTAATTACAGTGCTATTAAAAGGCTGTGTAGATGCACCCTCAGACTTTCCTGCTCAATCTGGAAAAACCAAAATGAAGGGAACTAGACTGGTACACAGACCCTTGTATCCCCACCATAGATACAATGACAGAATATTATTGCTGATTATTGGAATGACACCCCAAAACATTCTCTAGCAGAGACTTCTAGGTACTGCACTAAACTACGAATCTCCAAGATTCCACTAACTGGAGTCAAAACATTAACATGGTATCAAGCTGATGTATAAATCTAGTATAGATACACTTTTATGCCATTAGTAAGACCTCTGTGTTCATCTCAAAGTCTCGAACACATATCTGCCTCTTTTTACATGTAGCATTTGTGTGATTTGTTCAAAAGGTTTTACATATTTATTATTATTTATTATTTATTATTTACTTTGCTTGTATACCGCAGTTTCTCAGCCCGACAGGCGACTCAACACGGTTTACAACAAGGGTAAAACGTCAATCAAAACAATATACAATTTAAAACCATTAAGAGCATAGTATACAAAATAATACACATCAATAACAACTCAATAACATCTCGTAACTAGAATCGTGATCCAATTTGTCGTCCATAATTCCATTCCTGTACTCATCATATTCATTGCACTGTTTATCCGAATGCCCGTTCAAACAGCCAAGTTTTTAATTTTCTTCGAAACACCATTAGCGAAGGGGCTGATCTCACATCCGTGGGGAGGGCGTTCCACAGCCGAGGGGCCACCACAGAGAAGGCCCTGTCCCTTGTCCCCACCAGCCGTGCTTGTGAAGCATGCGGGATCGAGAGCAGGGTCTCCTCAGAAGATCTTAGAGTCCTGGTGGGCTCATAGGCAGAGATATGTTCGGATAGGTAGCTTGGGCCAGAACTGTTTAGGGCTTTATAGGCCATCACCAGCACTTTGAATTGAGCCTGGTAGTAAATCGGCAGCCAGTGGAGCTGGTGCAGCAGAGGAGTTGTATGCTCCCTGTGCTCCACTCCTGTTAGTATCATGGCTGCCGAGCGTTGGACTAGTTGGAGCTTCCGAGCCGTCTTCAAAGGCAATCCCACGTAGAGGGCGTTGCAGTAGTCTAAATGGGATGTAACCAGAGCATGGACTACCGTGGCCAAGTCAGACTTCCCAAGGTACGGGCGCAGTTGGCGCACAAGTTTTAACTGTGCGAATGCTCCCCTGGTCACCGCCGAAACCTGGGGTTCCAGGCTCAGCGATGAGTCCAGGATCACACCCAAGCTGCGAACCTGTGTCTTCAGGGGGAGTGCGACCCCATCCAACACAGGCTGTAACCCTATACCCTGTTCGGCCTTTCGACTAACCAGGAGTACCTCTGTCTTGTCTGGATTCAGTTTCTATTTGTTCACCCTCATCCAGACGGTCACAGCGGCCAAGCACCGGTTCAGGACCTGGACAGCCTCCTTAGTAGTAGGTGGAAAGGAGTGACAGAGTTGGACATCATCCGCGTACAGATGACATCGCACTCCGAAACTCCGGATGATCTCTCCCAGCGGCTTCATGTATATGTTAAACAACATGGGAGACAATATTGAGCCCTGAGGAACCCCACAAGACAAAGGTTGTGGGATTGAACAGGAGTCTCCCAGTAACACCTTCTGAGCCCGGCCCTCTAGAAATGACTGGAGCCACTGTAAAACAATACCTCCAAGACCCAAACCCGCGAGGCGTCCCAGAAGGTTACCATGGTCGACAGTATCGAAGGCCGCTGAGAGGTCCAGCAGCACCAACAGGGACACACTCCCCCTGTCGAGCTCCCGGCGCAGATCATCCACTAAGGCGACCAAGGCTGTCTCGGTACCATGTCCCGGCCTAAAGCCAGACTGTGCCGGATCCAGATAATCCGTGTCTACCAAGAATGCCTGGAATTGTGAGGCCACCACATGTTCCAGGACTTTGCCCAAGAAAGGGAGATTGGAAACAGGCTGATAGTTGACGAATTGAGTGAGGTCCAGTGATGGTTTTTTCAACAGCGGTTTTATTACAGCTTGTTTTAAGCTGGCTGGAATTTTGCCTTCCCGAAGGGAGGCATTAACCACCACCTTCACCCACTCGGCCAATCCCCCTCTGGCCTCCTTTAGAAGCCAGGATGGGCAAGGGTCTAGGATGCATGTGGTTGCCCTCATTCCTCCAAGCATCTTGTCCACATCCTCGGGTTTCACCAATTGAAATGAATCCATCAAAACTGGACAAGCAGATGCTCGTGTTACATCTTCAGAGACTGCTGTTAATATGGTGTCCAGACCAGAGCGGATCAAAGCGACTTTATCTGCAAAGAACTGAGCAAAGGCTTCACAGCGAGCTGCCGAGTCATCAGGGCTCCCATCCTGCATGGTGGGTTTTAAAAGGCCTCTGACAACTCGGAACAGTTCAGCCGGATGGTTCTTTGCAGACGCAATAGTGGCCGCAAAGAAAATCTTCTTTGCGGCTTTTATTGCCACGGCATATGCCCTTAGAAAGGACACAAACCGTGTTCGATTTGGCTCGCCACACACTCTCTAGTTCCCTCTTCCTTCGCTTCATCGCTGCCAGCTCTTCAGTGAACCAAGGGGCTGGTTTAGCTCGGCTACTTGAGAGGGGACGTTCTGGAGCGATCGTGTCTATTGCCCTAGCCATCTCCCCATTCCAGAGAGCGACCAGGGCATCAACAGGATCACCAATTGAGGTAGCGGGAAACTCCCCAAGAGCCGTCAGGAATCCATCAGGATCCATAAGCCTCCTGGGGCAGACCAGCTTAATGGGTCCTCCACCTCTGCAGAGGTTGGGGGGTGCAGTAAGTCTAAATCTGACCAGGTGGTGGTTGGTCCATGGCAACGGAGAGATGTACAACTCCTCAACACCGCCACCTTATTTTATTTATTTATTTATTTATTTGCTTTACTTCTATACCGCCTTTCTCAGCCAAAATGGCGACTCAAGGCGGTTTACACAGTAAAGATTAACACAATAACATCAAAATTTATTTTATTTGTTTATTTGCTATATTTATATACCGCCGTTTCTCAGCCTAGCCGGCGACTCAACGCGGTTAACAACATAATATAACAATCAACAGTATACAGTTAAAAGCATAAAAAACATAAAAAACATAAAAACACAATTCATACATCAATACCAATCCAGTTCGACTCTTAACTAAAAACGTGATCCAGTTCGTCATCCATGTTGCCAGTCCTTTAGTCAGTTACCATTCGTTGCATTGGGTTAACCAAATGCCTGCTTAAACATCCAGGTCTTCAATCTTCTTCGGAATATCATCAATGAAGGGGCTGATCTTACCTCCAAGGGCAGGGCGTTCCATAGCCACGGGGCCACCACAGAAAAGGCCCTGTCTCTCGTACCCGCCAGCCGCACCTGTGAAGCAGGCGGGATAGAGAGCAAGGCCTCCCCAGAAGATCTTAGGGTCCTGGTGGGCTGATAGGCCGAGATACGTTCGGATAGGTAAGTTGGGCCAGAACCGTTTAGGGCTTTAAAGGCCAACGCCAGCACTTTGAATTGAGCCCGGTAGCAGATCGGCAGCCAGTGGAGCTGGTGCAGCAGAGGAGTTGTATGCTCCCTGCGCTCCGCTCCCGTTAGTATCATGGCTGCCGAACGTTGGACTAGTTGGAGCTTCCGGGCCGTCTTCAAAGGCAACCCCACGTAGAGAGCGTTGCAGTAGTCCAAACGGGATGTAACCAGAGCGTGGACTACCGTGGCCAAGTCAGACTTCCCAAGGTACGGGCGCAGTTGGCGCACGAGTTTTAACTGTGCGAATGCTCCCCTGGTCACCGCCGAAACCTGGGGCTCCAGGCTCAGCGATGAGTCCAGGATCACACCCAAACTGCGAACCTGTGTCTTCAGGGGGAGTGCGACCCCATCCAACACAGGCTGTAACCCTATACCCTGTTCGGCCTTGCGACTGACCAGGAGTACCTCTGTCTTGTCTGGATTCAATTTCAATTTGTTCGCCCCCATCCAGACCGTCACAGCGGCCAAGCACCGGTTCAGGACCTCGACAACCTCCTTAGTAGCAGGTGGAAAGGAGTGACAGAGTTGGACATCATCCGCGTACAGATGACATCGCACTCCGAAACTCCGGATGATCTCACCCAGCGGCTTCATGTACATGTTAAACAACATGGGAGACAATATTGAGCCCTGAGGAACCCCACAAGACAAAGGTTGTGGGGTTGAACAGGAGTCTCCCAGTAACACCTTCTGAGACCGACCCTCGAGGAATGAGCGGAGCCACTGTAAAACAGTTCCTCCAAGACCCATTCCCGCGAGGCGTCTCAGAAGGATACCGTGGTCGACGGTATCGAAGGCCGCTGAGAGGTCCAGAAGCACCAACAGGGACACACTCCCCCTGTCGAGCTCCCGGCGCAGATCATCCACTAAGGCGACCAAGGCTGTCTCAGTACCATGCCCCGGCCTGAAGCCAGACTGTGCCGGATCCAGATAATCCGTGTCTACCAAGAATGCCTGGAGTTGTGAGGCCACCACACGTTCCAGGACTTTGCCCAAAAAGGGGAGATTGGAAACAGGCCGGAAGTTGACAAATTGAGTGGGGTCCAGTGATGGTTTTTTCAACAGCGGTTTTATTACAGCTTGCTTTAAGCTGGCTGGAAATATGCCTTCCCGGAGGGAGGCATTAACCACCACCTTCACCCACTCGGCCAATCCCCCTCTGGCCTCCTTCAGAAGCCAGGATGGGCAGGGGTCTAGGATGCATGTGGTAGCTCTCATTCCTCCAAGCACCTTGTCCACATCCTCGGATTGAACCAATTGAAATGAATCCATCAAAACCAGACAAGCAGATGCTCGTGTTACATCCTCAGAGACTGCCGTTAATATGGTGTCCAGACCAGAGCGGATCAAAGCGACTTTGTCTGCAAAGAACTGAGCAAAGGCTTCACAGCGAGCTGCCGAGTCATCAGGGCACCCATCCTGAATGGTGGGTTTTAACAGGCCTCTGACAACTCGGAACAGTTCAGCCGGACAGTTCTTTGCAGACGCAATAGTGGCCGCAAAGAAGGTCTTCTTTGCGGCTTTTATTGCCGCGGCATATGCCCTTAAGAAGGACATAAACCGTGTTCGATTTGGCTCGCTCGGATTCGAACGCCACACGCTCTCTAGTTCCCTCTTCTTTCGCTTCAACGCTGCCAGCTCCTCAGTGAACCAAGGAGCTGGTTTAGCTCGGCTACTTGAGAGGGGACGTTCTGGAGCGATCGTGTTTATTGCCCTAGTCATCTCCCCATTCCAGAGAGCGACCAGGGCATCAACAGGATCACCAACCGAGGTGGCGGGAAATTCCCCAAGAGCCGTCAGGAATCCATCCGGATCCATAAGCCTCCTGGGGCGGACCAACTTAATGGGTCCTCCACCTCTGCAGAGGTTAGGGGGTGCAGTTAATCTAAAGCTGACCAGGTGGTGGTCGGTCCATGGCAATGGAGAGATGGATAACTCCTCAACACCGCCACCTTCCTCCCATCCCTGGCAGAAAACCAAGTCCAATGTATGTCCAGCACTGTGGGTGGGGCCAGATACCTGTTGGGACAGCCCCATGGTTGCCATGGTAGACATGAAGTCCTGAGCCGCTCCCGATAGGGTGGTCTCGGCATGGACATTGAAGTCCCCCAGCACAAGCAGCCGCTGAGACTCCAATGCCAGGTCCGAGATCACCCCCGCTAGCTCAGTCAGGGAGTCTGTAGTGCAGCGAGGTGGACGGTACACTAACAGAATCCCTAATCTGTCCCGGTCACCCACCCTCAGGTGGACGCATTCAAAATTTGTTGACTGCGGGATGGGGGCCCTGGTCAGAAGAATGGAGTCTCTATAGATCACTGCAACCCCGCCTCCCCGCCCCCCGGATCTTGGTTGGTGCTGCACGGAGAAACCTGGCGGGCAAAGCTGGGTCAAATTCACACCTCCAGCTTCGTCCAGCCAGGTCTCCGTGATGCACGCCAGATCTGCCCGTTCATCCAGGATTAAATCCTGGATGAAAGCTGTTTTGCCATTGACAGATCTGGCGTTCAACAGCACCACCTTCAATCCGGGGGGACCGCCGACCTGGTTACACCAATTCACCATATCAGGAGACCGAGTTGGAGTTACTAATGTTGTTGTACGATCCCTAGGCCGAATTCGAGGTCTCCTTTTCCCGTATCTCCCCATCCCCACCACGACTTCTATGGGGGCTCCCCGACCAATGGAACACCCTCCCTCCTCCATGATGCAGTCTACCTTCCTATTTTCACCCCATGCTTCACTGCTGGTTATATGATTTATCACCGGTTTAACTCGCACTGGGATCTCCAATTCACTCCCCCCCTTACCTCTCCCGCAGGCAGCTAACAGCAGTGTTACAAGATACCAGGAGATCGGAACTAGCATGGGTGGTAGATGTTAGCAGTCTCAATAAAGCTACCAAAGTTCGTAAAGTGCAGCTTGTGGTTGTATAAATCTTACAGTTCTTAAAGTGCAAAGGAGGATAGTAACACTCACACTAAAGCTACCAAAGTTCTTAAAATGCAGCCAGTGGTTGTAGCAACCTCCCAGGTCTTAAAGTGCAAAAGGTTATTGAGATTGTTCTAAAGTGCTAAAATAAGGTGCGTCATGGAGGAACCCCAATTTCAGAAGCTAGGGACTAGCACCTGGATAGTAACCAATACAGTACAGGATAACAATTTAAAGTGCTAAAGGATTAAGGTGCTGATAATATAAAGTGCTAGAATTGTACAAAATAACAGCACCACCTAATCTGTTGGTAGAGATGTTAAGACACACAAAATCAAGGCAATGAACGACTGAAAATGGATCAAAAGGTGGATTGGTATTGGTCCTTCCGGAGATAAAGCTAGTGTCCGCAAAGATGATCAACGGCCGAAATCGGCCCGATGGTAAAGGATGGACACGCAGGTGGACAGCACAGTAAATTGAACAGCACAGCGGTCGGCACAATAGATTGAACAGCACAGGTGGTCGGCACAATAGGTAGTTAGTCAGCACACGTCGGACAACCAAGGTCGGTCAGCACAGCATTGGCCTAAAGTTGGTAGCGTCGATGGCATACACAGTTTGGCCCCAGTGATGCTCTGGAGGGGTGCGGTCCTGACCCAACTCCGTTTAGCCGCCCCCAGGCTCTGACCCAAACCAGGCCAGCCAGGGCAGACTTCCCTGGGGAAGGGGAGAGCATCAGATGGAAAGCCTAGGCGTCTGGAAGGGCGGCTAGAGATGACTAACACCGACCTCGCTCTAGGCTCCAACGCCGCCAAGCCGCCGAGCAGGAGGTGTCGAAGAGCCGCTAATGTCCGAACGGCAGCCCTGCCGACCAGTCGATGGCTCCGCCGGGCGATGAAGCGCAGGGGCTAAGCTGATGGATGTGCCTGCTCCCGGAGCACAGAAGGCCAGTTTTGGCCGCAGGGAGCCGCCGCGATAACCGCACCACGAACCAAGATGGCGGCCGCGTCAAGACTTGGGGCGGCAACTCAAGCCACCCCGAGGTCCTAGCGCCGCACGCCGACAAGGCCAGCAAACTGCGAGTTATCCCGGCCCCAAAAGCTCCGGTCGACTAATCTGTGGTTTGGGAGGGAGCGTGCTCGGACCCAACTAGAGGTGGGCCTCGCTCCACCTCCACTCTTCTCTTCTGGGGAGCCGACTCGCACGGCTGAAGCAGCCAGATGTCCGAGGCTGCAGCTGGAACGCAAACCGGCTGGGCCGAGCAGGAGGGGGCGGCGTGGGTGAAAACAGCCCTCTCGGATGTCAGTCTGCCAACCCGCTGGGCGGCCAAGCAGCCGAACAAAGCCTCCACTTCTCCGTCCAGGTACAACGTCCAAGCTAAGATTATCGAAGCTGGAGACTGGAGGGTGTAAGGGGGTCCAGAAGGGGTCCAGTAGCTGGGAGGTAGGGAGCTTGGGACCAACAATGGCGGTGGCCCAGTTGTCTTCTCCTTTCCTCCTTCCCCGTTTGTTCATCTTCTTTCTCCGACGCTCCCCGAAACAGGTCTCCAAGCTCACTTTCGTGACCCTGGGAATTACTGTTTGTGTGGGGGTGGTTTTTTACGAGTCCAAAAGGGGAAATAGAGCCAGAATAAAGTAAATTGAGGCCCCTCTCTTACCCCGGGAAGAAGGTTCGCTGCTTACCACGCCGCCATCATTTTGAGTAATTTGTAGTTTGTAGTTTGTAAATAGTTCGACTTCAAAGAGCTCCCATTCAAACAAATAATTTACTCTTATGTCCAGTCTCTATGGGTAGCTTATTCAGCAAGTTTCCTTTCTTTGCTCTTTGCTCTTTCTTCCCTCCGTTTCCTTTATCTCTCTTTACTTTTTGTTTCTTTGTAACTCCAATTAATTAATCTTAATGGAGGCGGTAAGCCACAATACCATCCCATTAGGTCGGCGTCCTCATTCCGGCAATTAAAAACACAGTTATACAAAACATATCAAGTCAAAAACAATCATTATCATAGAGGTGCGCCTCAGCAAACAAATCAAAATCAGAATCCATAATCAGAATCCTTTATACCAATTCCTATGTTCAGTTGTACCATCTTACTGTATTTCATTGCACTATTTAGCCAAATGCTTGTTCGTAAAGCCAAGTCTTGACCTTCCTCCCATCCCTGGCAGAAGACCAAATCCAGTGTGTGTCCTGCACTGTGAGTGGGGCCAGATACCCATTGGGACAGCCCCATGGTTGCCATGGCAGACATGAAGTCCTGAGCCGCTCCCGACAGGGCGGCCTCGGCATGGACATTGAAGTCCCCCAGCACAAGCAGCCGTTGGGACTCCAATGCCAGGTCCGAGACCACCCCCGCTAGCTCAGGCAGGGAGACTGTAGTGCAGCGAGGTGGACGGTACACTAACAGAATCCCTATTCTGTCCCGGTCACCCACCCTCAGATGAACACATTCAAAATTTGTTGACTGCGGGATGGGGCCCCTGATCAGAGGGATGGAATCTCTATAGACCACTGCAACCCCGCCTCCCTACCCTCCGGATCTCGGCTGGTGCTGCACAGAGAAACCTGGCGGGCAAAGCTGGGTCAAATTTACACCTCCAGCTTCATCCAGCCAGGTCTCCGTGATGCACGCCAGATCTGCCCGTTCATCCAGAATTAAATCCTGGATGAAAGTTGTTTTACCATTGACAGACCTGGCGTTCAACAGCACCACCTTCAATCCGGAGGGACCGCCATCCTGGTTACACCAACTTACCATATCAGGAGACCGATTTGGAATTACTAATGATGTACCACAATCCCTAGGCTGAATTAAAGGTCTTCCTTTCCCGTATCTCCCCTTCCCCACCACAACTTCTATGGGGCCCCCTCGGCTGCTTTCCAATATATTTTTAAATAACCCATATTTATGGTGCTATACTTATTGGAAAGCAGCCACTGTGGTTGACAGGAGAATGCTGCCTTGTTGATCAGGAAACAACTTACTAGTGGTCCAACCCAACTTCAAATTTTGCCTACTTTTGCACATCCCTAAATGCATATTTTCAATATGCATGCAATGGTACAAAATCAATCAATGGAGCACTGATGCTGTGTGGAAAATCCAGATATCTAAACCCTGAATAACTATCTTTCCAGTCCAATGGGGGATTGTCCCTATTTCTATAGACAATATTATTGTAATTTCTAGTCATCCAGTTTAAGGAGGGAGAAAGATCATTCAATGGGCAATTTTCTACTCCAGGCTGCTTAACAACTTAAATCTAATCTGACAGCTTTAGTGGCAAAACTACACAAAACACAGACTTTTGTGGTTCTTATAATTGGGATGCATACAGGAATATATTGGCACAACTTTAATAGTAGCTGTGTTAAGTAAATGGCATCATTGACTGGGATGATTATGAATTACTTTACAGAGCTTGCCAAAAACCCATCATGTTTCTCAGAAGTGTTAGTGTTTAAAAGTGTAGATATCAACCAAACTATTTTATATTTTGTTATTTTTGGCAAAACTGTTGCCAGACCATCACATTGCTGTCAAAACTGATCATGCAGGTGTGTATTTTATCCAGTGTAAAAGCATTTGATAGTACATATAATATTCTTTTAAAAATAGGTAGATAGATCATTATATTTTTAGTATCAAAGAACTGGAGAGAATTCTGTAGTATTTGTTGCTACACGGGTGAATTACTGACCTCTCAAACCTGGATCTGAATTTTTCATTGATTTTATTTCCTTCTTTTACAGGTGTCCTTAAGCGAGCTGGTTATAATGACACATATGGAGTGCTTGTTCTTACCAGGACATATGGTCACTACGAAATCCAAGGACACCGTGTTCTCCTGGATCTACAAGAATTCATCATTACTGATGTCATACATCTTATTGCTCTAGGGATAGTAGTCACAATTTTTGGTGAAGGACATTTCCTTGTTCTTAATTTAACATATGCTGTCCAAGAAAGGGGTAGAATGTCCTTGAAATATTAAGTTCTGTTTTCTTTGGCTATTATTCATTTTATAGCTTAGGTTTTTTTTTCCGGTGTGGTTTTCAAGAGCAGGAATCTAACACTCAACAAAGTGAAAATGTGCCACCAATCCTCAGATTTATTCTCTCTTCCCCCCCTCCCACTTACAGATATATGCAGCACCATCTGCAAAAATTTGCATTATAACATAAAAATGTCAAAATTCAAACAAGACAATGTTCCTGGCAAATAAGACATTTAAGACTCAGAATAAGAACTGTTGTTCAGGGTTACTGACATTTATCTGGCTCTCATGAAGCTTTGTGAAGAAAATCTGGAATTGTTGCAAGAATTGTAGTCATGCATTAACTGGAGACTTGCAAATGTACCAGAACAATGATCCCAACCATTATGAATCCTAGACTAAGAATGACTTTACACAACTCAGTTTTAGCAATTTGATCCTATATAGCTCCAATCTTAAAGAATCATGGGATTTGTTGTTTGGTGGGCACGTAGATTATTAAACAGCTGACAGGGAGCTCTGGCATGGGCTGGTCCATGAGGTCATAAAGAGTTAGAAGTGACTGAACAAATAAACAACAACAACAACAAAAAGTTTACTCTACTGAACTGCAGTACTAAAGCTCTCTAGCAGAGAACTGTGAATGGTAAACCCAACGATAAATTTTGGGATTCTATATGTAAAGTTGTATTAGATTGCAATACACTCTATAAGTAAGTACAGTATGACTGGAGTCTGTAATTTCATTTATCTGTGTCCAACTGCACACAGTGTTATGAATCCATACAAGGTTCAGGAATGTATCCACAGCAAGTATTGGGGTCATACTGTAATGCTCTAGAGAGAATAAATGAGCTGTAGAAAGCCCCTTTCCTCAATAAAGTAATGGGCTAAGTTTGTAAGACCTGAGCTGAGTTGTTATAATTTTTTGACAACAGGGAGCTATAGTGTCATTATTCTACCCTTGAAGATAACCATTGCACTAAAGAGAATATAACAAACTCCCAAATAACATGTACGGTGGTAGTTTTCTTTGGATCCTGGGCTCCTACAGTCTAGAAAGTGAGAGTAGTTAATGAACTTGACCAGCCTCAGTCTCAGTTGGCATTCTTGTCAGGTAGAAAGAAATGTGATTACTTCTCCTGCCAAGTTATTAGGACCCACAAGAAGGAGGGTGTCCTTTCACATGTTCTCCTGCATGGCAAATGGCTTTTTCTATCAGCTGCAACTATGTGATAGAGCACTCTGTAGCAGCAGGTACTCTCACTCATGCCGTGATTTTTATTTCAGCTTTTCCTGTGTGTGTGTGTGCGGGCATGTGTGTCCATATATTTTGGGGATATAAAATAGATGAATACAGTAAGGTCAGAACCGATCCACGTATCATTGAGGAGAGGAAGCTGTAAACATTTTTTTAGTGATAATAAAGGTGTCACCTATGTGAAATGACAAGGACTGGCTTTTCACCACTTCCTTTTTTGACAATCCACTCCTCAGCTATTAGTACGTTTTGGCTGCTTTCCTAGTAAACTGCAGGTGGGTAAGAGATGATAGCTGGCCACTACAAATTTTCATCGTTTTGACCAAAGTGCACATGGCGAACTGCAGGTGTGCAATATTAATAGCTGCATTTATCTTTCCAGTCATTTAATAATTGCTTCTAATGAGGTTTCCATGTAGCGTACAACCTTATACACTCTGAAAAGCATTAACGGACTACATTAAAACTTGTCAATATTCATTTGAATGTAGTATTTATGAGCTAAATATACCATTATTTACTGATTACACTTGTACCCTGCTATGGCTTATGGTGTGGAACATTTTTATACTCACAATAGCTCAGTAGAATATGACAGGAAAGGGTAAGAGAGAGTGGGACAATTCATATTGGGCTCAAATTACAATATCACTAGTAGATAGTGACTCATTTTTCCTGTTGTACATTTGAAATTAACATGACATAAGGTATTATCCACATGTATTTGTTACCATTTTAGTGATCCATAGTAATCGGCAGCACCTTTTGTTCTCACTTTAAAATAAATGCATTTTTGTTGTAGCTCCTCTTTTTGGAGTATGTGCTTATGGACCTCTTTTGTTCCCTTTCTATTCTGGTGACATCTGTTCTCATTACCAAGGTTAAACCTCCCTACCATTCCACTGGGCACAATTGTGAACCACAAGAGGGCAACCTTAATATTCAGTGTATTTGGGTGCACAGGCCTTTACCCCATGGGATTCCTTAAATGTCCACCATAACACTTTGCTAGCTTACTCTCTTAGATCTGGTGGAAGGAGTATGTTCCAGTAAGTGAGTTTTACTTCTGAGC
Source organism: Anolis sagrei (assembly GCF_037176765.1). Lineage (NCBI taxonomy): Eukaryota > Metazoa > Chordata > Lepidosauria > Squamata > Anolidae > Anolis > Anolis sagrei. The sequence goes on along the minus strand of NC_090023.1, from coordinate 49,307,245 downwards.
AGATATGCATTAGATTGTATAATTCTTCAAAGAGATAGAAGTCAGGGAAAAATAAACACTCTTCCATTTTGTTCTGAGGAAAGCTGTTCACCCTTGTCACAATATTCAGCTTCCCAAAGCTCCAAACCACTTTAATTTTAAGACCAATTATAAAATAGACATGTGAAGTAGAGGCCAGAAAAAGGATTCTGAGAAGTAATGAGAAATAATGTGAAAGAGCTACATCAATTTAACAGAAAACAAAATGACTCCGCTGCAAAATTGCTGAACTACACCCAACTATAGGAAGTATATAGCCGCTTTTGATTCCCCCAGTGATTCAGCCAAGTCACCCACTGATCTCACAGCCGAGCAGGGACACCAATCCTGGAACACATGTATATTTGGCACTCAAGTAAAAGGGGGCAGAAAAAATAATGGAGATCAAATGGAAATGCATTGTGTGGGGCCTCTGTCTAGTTTTGTACATGTGTGAAGTATATCTCTTTAGCTATTCTGGAGAAATCTGTTTGGTCGGCATTTAAAAATAGATCCAACCCATGCTTTCCAGGACAATGCACAGATAAAAAGGTAGCAATCCTTTAAATTCCTCAACGCTTTGAAGCTATTTTAGTTCAAAAAATGTGTTCTTTAAAACAAAAGGCAGGCAAATATTCAGATATTAGAAACAGGCACACAGTGGCATGTACTTTAGAATGCATTTAGAAAAAAACTAATTAAAATTATTATTATAGGGAGAAAGAAATACAATTTTCAAACAATTTAATTTTTATATAGAAAGTTAGATTTGTTGTAGGTCAGCCCATGATTGTGGCTGAAATCAATGTAAATGAGGAAGTGGATCATGGGAACTCTGGGCCTGCGAGCCAACAGGAGATTTTAAGTTCTGAAAATGATCAGTCTGTGTCTCCAGCAGTTAGTGAAGGCCACATTACAGAGAGGTGCCAAGATGCTGCAGAAGAATCGTTCTCCAGGGAAATGAATTCAGAGGCTGAAATCCCAGATGAAGAGAATAGCGAGTTGAAAGATAATGAGCTGGTTGTCAGGAGACTCAGTTTTCATAAACTGTGTGCTGCTCAACAGAATCTCCAAAGATCACAGCATTTATTATAGAAGAGACCTGTATCAGGACGTCATAGGAGAAGGCATTGGATAGGCTGGGGGGGATTTTCCAGCCAGTCTGGTGAACGTTGGTAATTTAGGCAACAGTTCTTGCCAAGTCCTAGTCAAGATTTCTAAGGGAATTCGAGTTCCATGTCTTTGCTCCTGTTTCATGCTTCCAAGTTTGAAGGAGTGTTCCTGGATTTTTGTATTGGATTCTATGCTGCCTTGTACTTTCTGGTTTTCTTATATTCCTGTGCTGGATGTCCTGTTGCTTTGGGATTTTGGATCACTCTTGCACCTTGAACCTTTTGGACTATTTTATATGTATATACTTTGAATGGTTTTTACTATTTTTTCTGCAGTGCTTTTTATGTATCTTTTATTAACTGCTTTGCTGATTCAACTTGGACTGGAGTGTGGTGGTTAAGTACAGAGGTGTTTCCTGGCCTGGAGCTCAACAAGAATTATGATTGAAGAATACACATTAAGTATCATCAACTGATCCATCCATAGCGCTCTAATTTTTCCCCAAAACATGGTCTATTAAATATCATTATATTACTTTAGATGGTATGTATAATTAATTTACTATTTATTCATTAAAAAGTATTATTCAACATAGTCTTCCCTTTATGGACGGATATTTGCATCTTGTATAAGCCTCCTGCAGTTGTAAATTCATCGTTATGAAAAAGTTAAACTTAAGATCGCTAATACAGAACAGGTGTTTGAGATGATCATGTTCTTGTGTGCTAATTATAATTAGTACATTTAAAATATCATGACTACATGAATGCTCAACTATATTTTTGCTATGCCTTTTGGTGCTTCATTTTGTTTGCAATGAAACATCTTTTGTCTTTTCCCTCTCCTTATGTGCTCATTTCACATCTCTTTTCTTTAAAATTCATGAGGTGTGGTTAAATGCCTATTCATTTGTAATATATAAATGATTGGGAGATTATGTTGTTGTTTTTTATTGTAAAACTATACTTGTCTTTAGTAGGCTTTCAAATGTCTATGCAACTGGTTCACTAGAAATAGATGGAGTGAAGCATTTTGTCACAGAGTCAAGTAAACAGTTTTAGTGAAGTTTCACAGCAGGGCTGACTTGCACCTGCTAGAGTGAAAGACGCTATCTTTTGCCAATTCTGCTCTGAATGAACGTGGTATTTGGCTTGCAGAAAACGGGTCAACATTGGTCCTCTCCCCAGTGTCATTTAAAATAACAAAAGTTCCTTCTAAGGGAGGAGGAAACATAACCTGCCACTTTCATTGCTTGTGTTTGCCAAGCAGCTGTGTTTATCAAAAGAAAAAAAACTACCAAAAATCTTTCAAAATGTTTAGTTTTTATTTTAAGCAGTCTGAGGAGAACATTCATGCAACATACAGAATCTGGTTACCATGTAATCAACCCAATGTATTCCCGAACCCTTTTCAGTTCATTCTGCTTTCTTCCTCTTATTAGAATCTGGTATAATTTCTCTTGATCCCATTCAGCAATAAACATACTCTCCAGCAACTTGAAGTAACAGCAACGAAAGGAGAAGGACTAATTGAACCCAGGTTCTGGTTTATGGACTAAGCCAAAAAGACACTCATGATTGCAACAGATGTTTCTGCTTCTTTGGGCCAAAGGAAACTTTATAAGGTTTTTCCTCCCTTTTGGGGAAATATGCCAGAAGAATCAAGAAATGGGAAGTTTATAATTTTGTACACAAGAACACATAATGCAAGAGAAATGAGGAAGTTGATTTATGCATTTGTCTGTATGTTTTTAATGTAAAGAACCAAAAACTTCCAGACACAAGTCAATTGGACAAATAATTGTATTCATTCAGGTGTCACTGTGGTTTAAGTATACATTAAATGAGATGATTAACCCTTATGCGCTAGGATTAACAAACTTCTATCGTGTTAACTGTGGGGTATTTTCTTGCCCCAGTGAGGATTTCAGCAGACTATGGCTGGGATATAAATTTTCCCCTTGTTTGCAGGAGTTTATCTGCGTGCAAAATCGACTCTGTTCACAAAATATCTAGAGCCAGGAAATCTGTAGAAAAATAAAATTAAAAAGAATCACATAAGAACATTAAATATACACTTGTATTTCTTCCCAAACCGAGTGAATTCCAATGTCTCCACTTTCCTCAGAAAAAAAAATCAGTCTCCTCCAAATGGAGATACTTCTTTAACAAGCAAAACATGTAACCTCTGCTTTCCCACATCATGAAAAAAGCAGGGGATCTTTTTATCATCCCAGTGTGTTACATTGACTGGGACAAAATAGGATCTGAATAAATAACAGCATTTCAATGTCAAACATCAATAGATCTGTCCAAATGTGTGTGTATTTATTAAAAAAAAATAAGGAATACTGTCTTTATATAAGAAGTAGATGAAATTTGGAGACATTGTTTAAAATTGTGCAAGGAAGAATGTGATTTAATGACCTATACTCCATATCTATATCTTCTAAATATCCCAATATAGTGCACAAGAATTTTAAATTTAACTGACATACCAAATACTACTATGAATATAACTCCAATTCCTACCTTTATTTACTACTACAAGGACATAATAAGAATATAAAGAAAACACTTTATTTTTTAAAACAAATTCTATATATATATATATATGGGTTATTTGTATTGAATGCCACAACTCAATAGATAAGGCCGGGAGAACATAGAATCATAGAGCTGGAAGGGGTCCTTGGGTCATCAGGTCCAACCCCCTACTCAATGCAGGATAGTCAGCTAGAGCATCCCCAGCAGGTTGCTGTCTACTCTCTTTCTGAAGACCTCTACATGAGATCCCTCCATCTCTCTAGATCAGCAGTTCTCAAAATGTGCTCCGTGGTGCCCTTGGGGCTCCACGAAGCATCCTGAGGGGTTCCGTGCTTTCCCCCTCCTCTTCCCCTGCTCTAATCTGGCCTGACCATTGCATGCATACTTCCCAACCCATCCTGCCTGCTTGCCTTTGCATAAAGGATAGTCCCTCTGCAGCCACCATCTGGTCCTCCAAGATTTCCCTCCTCTTTCCTGCTCCTCCCCCTCCCTGTCTCCCTTGCTGCCAAAAGGCATTTTCTCACAGCCCCTCACCCCCCCCCCCAAGCAATTATTAAAAAAACACCAAAAGAAGTGTCTTTTTCAATTTCTCCACAGTGATGGAATATAAGTTGGGTGTTGTTCCTGCCAGATTTCAGAAAGTTTTGGTTATTCACTGATTTTTAGATTTGTTTTTTTCAATTTAAGCAACTTAAGCACCTTGGGCAAGTCACACTCTCTCAGCTTCAGAGAACTTTGGGTTTTCATTTTTATGCCATTCAGGGTGAAAGTTGCCACACTTGTAGGATTTTTAATTTTAATTTTAAGATTTTGTTTTCAATTACAGCCTTTTGAGTTGGGTTTAACTAGATGCCTTTTAGAGGAAACTTTAGAGACTCATTTCTCTGTCTTTCTTATGGCTATCATTATGAATCACAGACACTGGTAGGACACAGTTATGACTGCTAGCATAACAAGTTTCAGAACATTTTGTTCATGCACCTTTTTATGGATTCCCAAGCATGAAGGGCTTCTTAACAGAATAACTATTTGTTCCAAGCTTTGCATATTATAATTTTATTTCAGAATTTTTGAGACATTGTATGGATTTAAGGGAACCATAAGGAGTCTGCTGCTGCTACCACTACTACTGCTACTGCTGCTGCTACTCTACAAGAGGCCTGAAAAATTCCATCCAGCTTTGCTGTTTTCTGGACTACTTGTGAGTAGACTGCAACCCAGGCCATTCCAGCTGGGTGTGACTCAGCAACCTCCAAGGAGGGACCAGTCTAAAGCTGAGTTCACAAGGCCTGCCAAGACTTGAGTCTTCTACTACCACCACTGCTGCCACCATTAACGCCACTGCTGCTCCTCCTACTACTACTACTCTACAAGAGGCCTGAAACATTCCATCCAGCTTTGCTGGTTTCTGGACTACTTGTGAATAGACTGTAGCCATCCCAGCTGGGTGTGAATCAGCAACCTCCAAGGGGGGAGCAAGCAACCTCCAAGGTGGGAGAAGTCAATCAGGCCAGCTATTTGGCCTGATTGACTGGGAATACACCAATTGACTGAATGTTAAGTGTTGTATTGTTTTTAATTTTTATTTTTAATGTATACAGAAATTGGGTTCGCAATGCAAGTTGTGCCGGGCAGGAGGAGATATGGCAGGGTTACATGTCTTCATAGAGGAAGGGGAGAAAGATGTTTAATACCTATCCCACCTTCCCGTCACCCTGCCAGCCAGGGGAACTTGGAGAGTGAGCCAGGCAACCCACCAAATCTCACCTTGCTCTTAAATAATGCCAGGTCAGTCAATAATAAGGGACATATGATCTCCTCAAGGATAAAGGGGCTGACGTGGCATGCTTCACTGAAACCTGGCTGGGTGATGATAGTGCTTCAACCTGGACCTAAACCCTCCCAGCTGGGTACTGCTTCAGTGAGCAGGTGAGGGAAAGTGGGCAGGGTGTAGGGTAGCTGTGGTCTATAAAGACCATCTTAACCTGACCAGATTAACTACTAGGAATCATAGTGAGTATGTGTACCTGAGCCTGAAAGCCAGGGATAGACTGGGGATTTTGTTAGTATACCATCCACCCCACTGCCTAACATACTCCCTGGATGGGCTCATGGAACATAGGTGTTGTTGGAGTCACCCAGACTTTTACTTATGGGTGACTTATGGGTGACTTCACTATACTATCGACAAATGTCAGCCCATGTAGATGCAACAGTCAGGAGTACTTACTACTAGCTTTGGCTGACACACCAGCTGTACCCCTTTTTAGATTTGGACGACCTTAAAATGGTAGTACCTGCGCTGTTAACCTCAAGGTTGGACTTCTGCAATGCGCTTTACATTGAGTTACCTTTGTACCAAGTTTGGAAAATCCAGTTGGTTCAAAATATGGCAGCCAGACTGGTTATAGGAACATCTAGGAGTGAGCATATTACACTTATCCTAAAGTCACTCCACTGGCTGCCAATTTGTTTCCAGGCAGAGTACAAGGTATTGGTTTATGATCTTTAAAGCCCTGAAAGGTTTGGTTCAGGTTATCTAAAGGATCGCTTTCCCCCTACAATCTGCCCCGGGGGTGGGATTACTCCAGCCTGCCGGAACCCGACTGGTGAATATCACCCAATGGCTTCAAACTACAAGAGAGGAGATTCCATCTGAACATTAGGAAGAACTTCCTGACTGTGAGAGCCGTTAGCAGTGGAACTCTCTGCCCCAGAGAGTGGTGGAGGCTCCTTCTTTGGAAGCTTTTAAGCAGAGGCTGGATGGCTATTTGTCAGGGGTGATTTGAATGCAATATTCCTGCTTCTTGGCAGGGGGTTGGACTGGATGGCCCATGAGGTCTCTTCCAACTCTTTGATTCTATGATTCTAGGACGTTTTCATTGGCTGCCCCATGACTGTGGAACAACCTGTCGCAAGAGCTCTGATAGCTAAATGAGCTGTTGGAATTTCAAAACCACCTAAACACTCTTTTCTTCTGGCAGGTCTACCTACACAGTTTTTAAGCATGTGTCCTTTGTTTTATCTGTGTTTTGTGTATTTTAATACGTATTTTATAGAAATGTCTTAATATGTATCTTTTATAGAAATACATTTTAATATGTGTATTTGTGGTATTTTAACAGTATTTATGTAAGCTGCTCTGAGTCCCCTTCAGAGTGAGAAGAATAGAATATAAATTCAGTAAATAAATAAATAAATAAATATGTTTTAATTATTCTATAACCTGTCTCAAGCTACAAGGAAAGGCGGGTAAATAATAACAACAACAACAACAAGTGTAAAGTAAAATCCCTTTATTGTGAGATGTGGGGGGTCAGATAGTAAGGAGTCAACACTAAAAAGCTCTTACCATCTACAATAATCTCTTTTTACCGTGTTCCAATCTAACTTATTTACAATAAACATATGGGCTATTTCACTTTAATTCCATACTATTTTTTTAAAATATATGCCTACTGTTACATGATTACTTTAAACTAATTAGCTATCCCTTTTTATGTTCATTATAAAATTATAGTTATAGTACATAGAAACTAAACACATTTTACAAAAATGCTGGGAAAGAGAGATAGTCTTCCCCAGATATTTTCATTGGGGCTATTGACACATTTGCCTTGAGTATCTGAGAGACTGACCTTGAACTGAGATTGTTATAAATCAAGGATTCCTCATGTGGTTATTATTAGGAAATGAATTAAGGGGCTTATAAATATTGAATTTAATTTGTGTTGGATGGGGCTACGGAAATCCCTTTGGATGTTTTTTGCAGGTCCATCAATGTACTCCAGAAAACATGCAGAAGTTAATAAGATTTTCATTTCCACTTACAGGGTAAATGCAACTGACATAGCAAGTTGCTAGCAAGGCACTGTGCGGTTCCTTTGAAAGCTTCTATTGCTCTCTGTGGATTGATTCTCAGGAACACAGATCTTTTTGTCAGCCAAGAAAACTCCCCCTTCTCACCCACACCTGTGACATAGAAAGAAGCAAAAGAGCAGGGAAAATGTATGGGCTGCACTGTTCATAACTGGTATATTTCAATAACACAAAAGCAGAGCTGGAGTTTTTCTTTGTTTCGTGACAACAGTACAGAGTATTAATGTCTAGGGACTGTCCCAGTGTAACTGAAACATCTGGTTACTTTTTAGCAGCTGGGTTGATTCCCTGAGCCCCCCCCCCCTTCTTTTTCTTTGGCTTATAGCTGGTGTGAGGTTAAGCAAGTGATGGCAGTGAAAACTGATGGACTCTCTTCCGTTGGTTTGGATAATTGCCAGGAAGACATTCTACAAGTTGCTCCATGTTGACCTTGAAGTGATTGTAATCGGGATCAAAAAGAGATCACACTCTCTAGAGAATAGATGTGTGTTTACACATATATTTATTTTAGTTTTAGCTTTTCTTACTGTGGGTTGACTGTTCAGCTGCAGTACTTTGAATAAATCTTCAATCTGTGAGTGAAAGGTTTTAGAATATCTTTCAAAACTTGGAAGTTGGCCTAGAATCCTCCTCCTTCTTTGTCCTGCTCCTCTTGTTCCTAGTTATGAAAAGCTCTTGCTTGTGATGAAAGAAGAGCAAATGTCCCTAAGACTATTCAGACAATCCAATGGGACATATGAAATGAGGAGATGCTCAGTTTAACACAGAGTTTACAAAAGTAGCTCAGTGAGTCTTGAAGTACACTCCCAGTTTGCAATGGAATCCAGGTATGTTACTAAATTGTGGAATTTTTGGTGTTTTTTGTGTTTCTACCTTGGTAAGTATAATTATTTTTGCGAAGTTGTGTCTTCTCATGATGTGGCCAAAATATGAAAGTCTCAGTTTAGAAGCCATCTTGGCTTCTAATGAAAATAGGCTTGATTTGGATCCATTGATTTGTCTTTTTACCAGTTCACAGTATCTGTAGAACACTTTTCTAGCCCCACATTCAAATGAGTCAATTTTCTTCCTATCAGCTTTCTATACTGTCCAGTTTTCACAACCATACATAAAAATGAGAAATACAATGGCATGAGCAATTATAATTGTAGTTTTCAATGATCAAACACCATGCACTAAATAGCAGCTAGCTGTCACAATCCCTATCATAGATAGAATCATAGAATCAAAGAGTTGGAAGAGACCTCATGGGCCATCCAGTCCAACCACCTGCCAAGAAGCAGGAATATTGCATTCAAATCACCCCTGACAGATGGCCATCCAGCCTCTGTTTAAAAGCTTCCAAAGAAGGAGCCTCTACCACACTCTGGGGCAGAGAGTTCCACTGCTGAATGGCTCTCACAGTCAGGAAGTTCTTCCTCATGTTCAGATGGAATCTCCTCTCTTGTAGTTTGAAGCCATTGTTCCACGTCCTAGTCTCCAGGGAAGCAGAAAACAAGCTTGCTCCCTCCTCCCTGTGGCTTCCTCTCACATATTTATACATGGCTATCATATCCCCTCTCAGCCTTCTCTTCTTCAGGCTAAACATGCCCAGCTCCTTAAGCCGCTCCTCATAGGGCTTGTTCTCCAGACCTTTTATCATTTTAATCGCACTCCTCAGGACACATTCCTGCTTGTCAATATATCTCTTGAATTGTGGTGCCCAGAATTGGACACAATATTTCAGATGTGGTCTAACCAAAACAAAATAGAGGGGTAGCATTACTTCCCTAGATCTAGACACTATGCTCCTATTGAATCAGGCCAAAATCCCATTGGCTTTTTTTTTTGCCGCCACATCACATTGTTGGCTCATGTTTAACTTGTTGTCCACGAGGACTCCAAGATCTTTCCCACACGTACTGCTCTCGAGCCAGGCATCACCCATTCTGTATCTTTGCATTTTGTTTTTCCTGCCAAAGTGGAGTATCTTGCATTTGTCACTGTTGAACTTCATTTTGTTAGTTTTGGCCCATCTCTCTAATCTGTCAAGATCATTTTGAATCCTGCTCCTGTCCTCTGGAGTATTGGCTATCCCTCCCAATTTGGTGTCGTCTGCAAACTTGATGATCCTGCCTTCTAACCCTTCATCTAAGTCATTAATAAAGATGTTGAACAGGACCGGGCCCAGGACGGAACCCTGCAGCACTCCGCTCGTCACTTCTTTCCAGGATGAAGAGGAAGCATTGGTGAGCACCCTCTGGATTCGTCCATTTAACCAATTACAGATCCACCTCACCGTAGTTTTGCCTAGCCCACATTGGACTAGTTTCCTTGCCAGAAGGTCATGGGGGACCTTGTCGAAGGCCTTACTGAAATCCAGGTACACCACATCCACGGCATTCCCTACATCTACCCAGCTTGTAACTCTATCGAAAAAAGAGATCAGATTAGTCTGGCATGACTTGTTTTTGATAAATCCATGTTGACTATTACCAATGACCGCATTTGTTTCTAAGTGTTTGCAGACCACTTCCTTAACAATCTTTTCCAGAATCTTGCCTGGTATTGACGTGAGGCTGATCGGACGGTAGTTGTTTGGGTCATCCTTTTTTCCCTTCTTGAAGATTAGGACCACATTGGCCCTCCTCCAATCTGCTGGAACTTCTCCTGTTCTCCAAGAACTCCCATTGGTTGCCAATGGTTCTGAAATGATTTCCGCTAGTTCCTTCAATACTCTTGGGTGTAGTTGATCTGGCCCTGGGGACTTGAACTCATTTACCAACTGAAGCTTTAAGATAGCCTTCATGGATAGCTACATGTAGAGTTCTTAGCAAAAGTATGGAAATATTCATTTGGGAATCCATGTATAACATAGTGTACTTCAACCTATAAACCAGATTTTTCAATGAATTGCAAATCCTTCCTGAACAGTTTAAATCCACTCTGTGAATTAGACTTTCTACTGACTAATAGCACTTTCATCTTGTCATAGTCCAGTTTCAGCTTTTAAAACACCCACCAAGCCAGTTATTGAATCAAAGCCATATTCAAGAGATTAAGAGCTTAATTGGGGTTAAGGAGTGAGAAGCAACATTGTTTTGTGCTGCCACCACATTGAAAGTATCTTACTCAAAGCTTCAAATTACTTCCATACCATCTTCTCAGTAAAGTGGAAGACAATAAGAAAGGAGGAAGACTGCAGTACAGGTGGGTTGATTCCATTAAGGAAGCTACAACTTTGAGTTTCTTAAAAGCTGAATGGGCATCTTGGAGGTTACTCATTCAATGGATCAATATAGGTCAAAATCAATTTCATAGTAAACAACAACAAAGCATCTTCACATAAATATAACTTTTAAATGGGACCATGTGGTCCCTACCATACTACCTAAGAGGCAGGATAGAAATCACTGCAATACTGTACCACCACAGAACACCACCAGCTTTTTAAGCACCTTAGTCAAGGATGTTGCATTCACATTTTCTGTCAAGGAACACCAAGAACACACAAATATATGACTTACCAAGATACTTCAGTGTTTCCTTAAAAAGAAGTGTAGGAGAAAATTCATTTGTAGACTAACTGCAGGTTTCAGGTAGGCTTTTAAATGGCCCTTTTAAAACCTATAATGTGTTAATACTGGGATGTGCAACATATTACATTTAAAGGAAACTAAAGATGGCAGAAGTAACTGATCATGGCTTATTTCCAGCTCTGTTACCTGTGTTCGTTTAGAAAAGAAAAACCCACTGATGCACCTATGATTTTCTACAGACAAATCATATATTCTGTCACTGTAACTTGTTCCTCCCTTCTCATTTGGCCTGGATAAACACCAAGGTAAGATTATGTAGACTGCCAATTTAAATTCTGCCTCACAACCTCTTAATATAATACTTGACCTTTGTTTCTTCCATAGTCATTCCTTTGAGTTCTATAATATTTTATGTTGGTTTCATAAAAAACTTTGATTTTTTAAATTTTAATTCCCTCTAAAGAAATATAAATCTCATGCATTTGTACTTGACTATGATATTTTTTACAAGAAGGTGTAGGAGTGGGGGTGAAAAGCAGTTGTCATGTACTTCACGTCCTGTAGTAAATCCATTTAAAATATGGCTCTTCCTAATGCACCTTTATATTTGGTTAGGAGTATCATATTTTATGGCTTTTCCCTCTTCATGCGTTCCAGACTTATGGATTCTCTAAGCACATAATTTGGCATAAGACGCCGAGGGATACTAGAAGTCAGGAAGTGAAGACCTCAAGGAAATGGTTGCTTGTAACAAAGTTGCAGGGGATTTGGGGCATGAAAAAGAGGGTTAGCAATCTATAGATTGTTAGCCTTATTTTAGTCATACTGTGCTTACTGCAGAGAATCCACAATTTCTATTAGACATGAAGAAAAATTATTTTCATTTCAAAAGGTGTTGCAATATGTTCATGTTGAAGTTTATATTTCTAATACTATTTGGCTCACATATCCACATTCAAAATTCATGAAGATGCAGATTTAGCAGATTAAGTTCTAATAGCTTTAATTTAATAACACATTATTGTGGGAAGGCAAGATTTGAAACAACACTACTCCCTAAGACAAACATGATGGTAAATCCAGTAAACAATATAGATTCAGAGAATGCCTAAAGCAGGGATCAAGAATGTTTACCACTCCAGATGTTGCTAAAGTGCAATTGCCATCAGCCCCTGGCAGACTTACTTACTTGCTTAGGTGATAACCAAGTGCAGTAACCCACGGTGTCACCCGTGTGGATCTCCTCCCATATAGAATCTTCAGTAATGTTCTCTGTACTAACGTTAATGGCAAAACACAATTATGGTAATGTAGTTACACAATCTATTTCTATAAAACAACAACAATGAAAACAACAGCAGATGCATCTTGCAACTTGATTCACCAGAGGGTACTGATCTAGTATATAAAAAGTAGTACTGAGCAATATTAACAGTATAAATTATTCTGTCCATATCTTTAGAAAAAATATTACTGTGCTACTTTTTCTTAGACTGTATCCAAACTTCAGAACTATATAGTTTGACACCACTTTAATTGCCATACCTCCATCCTAGGAAATATTAATGTCGGTGGTTTCTTGTGGCACCAATGCTCTTTGCCAAAGAAGAGTAAACGTCTCACAAATCTACAATTTCCAGAATTCCACAGTATTGAGTCATTTTCATTTCTATTCCGTTCCTCCTCCCACCTTAACACCTTGTAAATTCTTATGGAATACCCATGCATCTGTAAAGTAGAATACAGTTCATGAATGGCTATGACTAATACAATTTCTTTAAGCTACTTCAAGATTCTTTGTTGTCTGTACAGAATAATTCATTGCAAATTCACACTACTATTTTCACTCCTGCTTAATGACAATCTTTTTTAAAGGGTATCTAGATGATTGAGGATGAATGTCACAACAAAGAGACAAGATGTATGTAAATAATATATTTGGATGACACTGCCCATGCTTTTAATATAATACAATTTCCAACTGCTCTCTTTGATTGACACTTGAGCATGGAGAGCCAAGAAGACTCTCTAATCAAGAGAGATAAATAAAAACAAGCTAGAGAGAAAACACATGGGAAATTGCTACCAATTTGGATTAGTACATAAATGTAAAGGTTACTCTCTTATATTTGGAGGTAAGAAGTAATTGCATCTTAACAAGCTTGCAAAAGAATGTGATGACTGAGCATCATATTTCCAAAGGAAATTCCTATTCATCTCCCATAATAGAGTAGCTAAAATGGTAAGGAAGTCATTGTCATGAAATTTTCCCATTTTGATAAAAACTGGAATCCAGTATTCTACCTATTTAGCCAGCAAATGTACTAAACAGTAAAAATCTGTTACAGTTATCTAGCAAAGAGTGGTCAGAAAAGATTCCAGCGTTTTTAATCCAGGTGAAAAAGACACACTTTAACTTAACATTGTTGTATTATTAATTATTATATGTATTATCATTCCAAGTTTGTTTACATTTCTCACCATCTGTAAAATTACTGATCTCCTTTTGCAGTGTCTGTTAGATAACACATTAAGCAGATGGCACATTCAAAGATGACTGTATTTTGCTACAGGTGGAGACTTCCTTGATTGTCACAGTAAAATGTTTGGGAATGAGTGGTAATAGATTTCAGAATTCTCTTTATTAATTAGTAAGGCATTTGTTGATTTGTGACCTCCCTACAATCCATAGCTTGTAATGTACAACCTTGCCTGGAAAAATCCCAAATGCCACTCTCCCAACTTAAAAAATGTTCTCCATAAGTTGAGCTAAACTGATTTAACACTTGAGTTAAATCATGACTTCGGCATTGTAGCTCTAATAAAGACTTTGTGGCAAGCAGAATAGAAATGGGTGCTCATCATAACAGATGTTTTACAAAAAGGACAAATGATGTGCTTAATCTGTTTATTACATAGAGGGAGTCCTGAGTTTAATTATTACGTCATTTCTTATTTACTTGGCACTTTCAAAATGTCATTATATTCTAATGTATTTATAAGATTGGGGTGTGACCCATCATCTTGCTCAAAAAGACTGAAAAGAATTACTGAGATCCTGCATACCTCTATAGTGATATCTCTCAATGCTACCCTCCCTGATCTTCATTGTAAGCAACACTGCACATCTTTTCCAAATGACCATTTCCATGTTGTTGGGGACCAGGGCGACCAGTGAGGATACATCCAGCTATTTTCCTGAATTGCATCAAACATCCACAAGGATCTCTGGGGCTTCCTGAATAATCCCTGCAAATGACATCTGTACAACACACCATTTACAGTAAAATAGATGGACACATCTCTGCTGATCCCCTTGCTGTCCAACAATATGGAAAAAAACTGTATGGGGTGAGGGCTGTGTTGTTTATAAGGTCTGAATTTATACAATTATTGTTTACCAACAGTGGGACATTTTCTGCAGTCAGCAATGCAATGTCAGAAATCACATGTATTGGCGTACTCATACAACATATATTTGCCATTGAAATGAACAACTCAAACTGCTTAGATTTGCCTTGATTGCATACTTATTTCTGGCTTTGTATGTTTAGGGTGTGTGTGTGTGTTAGAGTTAACAACCTTTGTATTCAAAGTGCTGGTTTGCATGTCTGCTGATTTGTTTGATTTTGCTTGTTTTTTTTCACAACCATTTTTCTGCATTTCCTTCTCCCTCTCCTTTATTAGACCATTATTTGAGTATGCAAAAGTATTGATAAGTAAGCTACACTTTGGGCTTTTTGTTCTTTTCTCCTCTTCAGGGATGGGGCCTGCTGAGTGCTATCAGCTAGTGCTGGCTTGGCCCTACCCCATTGATCCCTGAAGTGGCAAGGAAACATCACAAGACAACACAAGGTAAGTTGTGTTTCCTTGCCAACAACACCAGGTAAGTTGTGTTTTGGGTAGCTCTGATGGAGCTGCACACATTTTAATACCCTTTTTGCCATCAATGCAGAAAATACAATGCAGTAATGTGTTTTGTCACCCTTTCCCCTGTCAGATGGGGACAAAATAGGACACCAACATTCCTTGTCCCATTCCTCTGAGGAAAGAGGGAAGACCATTGTCAGTGAAACAGTACAAAATGGTGGAATGGGTGAGGTTAGTGTGAAGAGTATGAAATCGCCATCACCCAGCATTCTGATAGCCAAAACCCACAATATCTGCAGTGAGTTTTATGTGAGATTCAGGCAAAAGCAAAAGCAGAGCAGGATGAAAAGAATGAGAGCAAAGAATAACCTGAGCTGGGCTTTCCCATGCCTCTCCCTCATAGAAGCCCATGTTGCCACTGTTATTGCATTCAGAGAAGTTGGGACAACATTTGGAGCTGTCCATCCCAAAAGGGAAGGGGGAGTTCTCTGCTTTTTGATAATTGCCACCTCTGCTGGAGTTTTGTGTACTGATACTGTGACACTGCTGCCAGCTTTGTGCCTTCTCCTGGAAGCTAGTCTTAATCCAATGAGGAAAGGTGAGATGAGGTGGTCTGGAGCTCTTCTTCACTGGCCACTGCCTGAGAAAAGTGGAAGCAAGATCAACAGATGCTTTTCCTCCTTCCACCTGCATAATCCTTCTGTACTTCTGCTGTCCATAGTTTCTCTCATTCTTGTCCCCACTGTCTTCCTCTTCTTTTTCTCCTCCTCCTCGAGCTAAATCATTGATCCCACCTTCTATCCTCCTGATCATGAAGTAGCTGGTAGGCTGGAAGAAGCGAATGCACAACAGTGACTGCTGCGGTGTTCCTGCTCATTCATTCACAAGGCCCGGTTCCACATAGCAGAAAAATCCATGCCAAAATGAGTTTAAAAAAACCTGGGTTGGGGTAGACTTTAATCTGCACACCAGCCCCAAAAGCCCACACTTTCCATGGGTGGTGTGTACACCCAGAAACCCAAACTACCCAAAAATTTTTGCTCATCTCTCTCCCTCCCTACCTCCCTCCCCCGTCTCCTGGTGCATTATTTCTACATGCCAGAAGAGCTCCAGAAGTAGTTTAATGATGGCCGGGTAAGTACTTTTAAAATTCATACTACTACAGGCTTCTATCTCAAGCATATCAGATAAAGAAGAGTCAACCTGTGTATTTTACGAAAAGAAATTGGGGTGACATTAGACTGGTTATTGTTAAGATTCTGCCTTGTCAATTTGATTTCTCTACTAGAAATAACCACTACTATTTCTCACATTTCCTAACAAGAGCTAACACATTCATCTATGAAAATCCAGTGCCAGTCCTTTCAATATTCAATACTATCAGATATAGAAGGTGTCTCTGTATATAATCTGAATATCTATAGGGCAAGTGAATTGTCAAAGTCTTACTTTATATGTTACAGAAGCCAAATAAAATTGTTTTTCTAGGCAAAGCAAATATTTGAAACTATATATAGTTATGTTTTTCTACTTAGAGCAAATATTTGAAAAAATATGATCTCCAACCCACATCATGTGGAGAGTGTCTTTGTGAAAATGAGAGCCCCCCCCCCCCCAATACATGAAGATCATAAATGAACTAGAACATGTGAAATCACAGTTCTGGATTTATATCAAGGACCTCCATGCATAAGGATAGCTTTTCTCATCACAAATCCAATCTCTGTGACACACAAACAATGGAAATGTGAGATGCGGAAAAATAAAGTGCAAAATGAATGCTTGAATGGGACTAGAGAATTGCAACAAACAGGAAATGCAATATATTTCACTTTGCCTTTCTGTCTCCTATCTCCATCCCCACCCCCCTTTTAAGAAATTATTCATAGTGGCTCTGGACTTGCTTATAGACTTGCTACTCAACAGTTGGGGAATTCACTGTTAAGCCTACCTGTCTACCTATTGGACCACACCGACTCTTAATATGCTGTATTTCCCACTAGCCTGCAAACATGTAACATGGTAGATTTAAAGAGCTTAATTTCACCTTTGAGCAATTCAACAGCAAATCCAAGGGTTTGCATTTTATAGAAAAGGTGTGCAAAACTAGCTCATAATCCCATGGTTTTCTGAGTCTGCTCTGACTTTACTGGATGTAGAATATATACCAAATAATAATCATAAAAATGCAAAGCCCATTCCAAATAGCCATAGTGGAAGGGATTGACACTGGCATTTGGAGTGTGTGCTGAACTTCTTCATCTATTTGAGCACATGATTACACATGTTTAACTTTTACATTTGGATAAAGGGATTAGGCTGTGAGTAATGTCTGACAACCACTGTGCATGGTTTATTTGCTTTAAAACATCTGTTAGGTCTGTTGAAGATCAAAATCAATAAAAAATAAAATTAAAAGACACTGTTGTCCAACAATGTACAGTTCTACAAAGTACTTTGCTTGAAGACAAATCTTTTTGAATTGGGATGAGGGCGAGGGGGAAATTAGAAAAAGGCCAGAAGTTACTTTAAACAACACATGCTATTTGGATGTCTGAAATGGCAAAACTCCAGTCACTTAAAAACAATTTGAATCAGTGATGCCAAGAGCAAAATAAAAATGTAAAAAGAAGACAAACACAGGGAAGAGAACAAGGGGCTAAATCAATATAGAGCTAAACTGGCCTAAAAGGGAATTTTTTAAAAGATACTAGAATACACAGGAGACCTAAGGGATGTAGGTAGGAGACAGAAAGGAAAGAGCTTGGAATAACTGAAAAGTGTTACTGTATATAGGAAGCTGTTGCTTCTTAAAGGGTTTCACTACACTTCAAACAAACATTGCATATGTATTTGGGTGGCCTTGCATTTTTCCTTCTTATCCCTTGAAATGTGATACATGAAGGTTGTGTATTTTGAGGATCTTCACAGGAAATGACTCAATAACAGATGGAAGAGTGTTTCCACCCATGCTCCTAAAATTGAATAGTAAAGAATTATACTTCTTTCTGGATTAATGTCACCTAAACTAATCTATGGAGGCAAATGAAGCATCTCCAAAGGTTGTGAAAAATAGTTTTGTTCATGTTTTTCTGGTTTGGTGTCTAATTGTTTTTTAAGGTTCTTTCTGTGATTTTTAATTGTATTTCTGCATACTTGAATTTGTAGGCTGTTTTGGGAATTCTGGAAAATCAAAGCTTTATTCTTATTAGTTTTGGTAATTTAAGTAGTTTTAATTGCAACATTACCTTGTCAATATTTGCACCGCAAATGCCTTATTCCCATCTTACTTCTTCCTGGCTTTTATTTATATATAAAAAAACACCCACACCCACATTATACTGATGCTATCAGTAAGATATTTTTGATGTATAATCACTGCTTGTATTTCATGTAATCAATGTTGGAAAAGGAAGCATGTTGGCCAAGACAAAGGAACTACTTAGGACTGACTAAGAGCTTGATTATATCCAGTGGAGCTTGAGTATATCCAGTGGAGCTTGACTCCCCAGTGGCATAGCAAAATTTATATTTATTCATTTATATATTTAATTTCTTTGAGAATGTCCATAGGTAGGATACAAATATCAACAACAACAACACCCAATTAGTTGTCAATACATCTAGATTGTATCATGTCATGAAAATGCATTGCATGGAGACGCATCACCACTGTACTATGTATTCCTGTTCTCTATAACAACTTATCCAGATGCAGATTTTTTTTATCATGTCAGAAGTGAGTTGAGGGTACAGTTAAAATGCATTTAAAAACACAAAGTTTTTTAAAAAAAGAACTTGGCATTATGCTAAATGTTTTTTGACCAGAAGCTGGACATTTAGAGTGCCTCTGGTGTCACTGTGAGAAGGTCCTCCACTGTGCATGTGGCAGGGCTCAGGTTTCATTGTAGTAGGTAGCCTGTGGTTTGCTCTTCTCTGCAATCGCATGTAGTGGACTCCATTTTATAGCCCAATTTCTTAAGGTTAGCTCTGCATCCTGTGGGGCCAGAGCACAACCTGTTCAGTGACTTCCAGGTCATCCACTCTTCTGTGTGCCGAGGAAGGAGTTTCCCATCTGGTATCAGCCACAGATTGAGGTGCTTGTTGACATGTTCCTGCGAGTATTTCTGTAGATCTCAGGAAGCTGTTTCTTGATTTAAGGACATTGGCATGCTGGTTGTTATCCAAAGAGAGGATGGGCTGAAGATGTCAGATTGGTCCTTTCATTGCTGGTTGCTACTTCCTGGCAGATGTTAGGTAGTGCGATGTCAGCTAAACAGTGTAATTTCTCCAGTTGTATGGGGTATAGACAACCTGTGATAATGTGGCATGTCTCATTAAGAAAATAAACTGTCTTCAAAATGCAGTCCAAATAAAGTCCAAAGACTTCAAATTGCTGTCCAATTCAAAGTATTATCCAAATATTAATGCTTATCCAAATTATAATGCGACAAGGATCCCCGGGTTGAGGTTGCCTTGTTTCGGGGGACTTCCCCTTCTTCAGGATATCGTCTTCTTTGTGAACGTGGGTTTAGTTATAAATGTGTAACTAAAGTAATGTGTTCTCCTCTGCCTCCTAAACATATTTTGTCAGTCAGTAGCTGCACTGAGATATGGGGATGGAGGATAATATTTCCACTCCCTCCTGCCAATGAGCAGGGATGTGACAATCAGAAGCAGGGCCTATCTTGCAATTCCTTGTTGCACCCTTGTGCACTGGAAGGAGTGATGTGGAAACATTCTCCTGCTATTCCTCATAAAGCAGATTTGGGACACCATTTATATTTGTAGTGCTGTTGCCATAAATCCGACACATAATGTTAGTAAATAAAGAGCAGTCACAGATCCATAACTATAGGTAACAAATCCAGTATTGCAATGCAAAATGCCTATTGTTAACATCTATTTACATCTAGCTGTGAGGACATACGCGTGTATGTATGTGCAAACATGCACAAACATTTGCATATACATATCATCATACAAGTGGGACCTAAAGTAACATCTTGTATGGACTGCTTCAATTTCCAACAGAAAAAACTAATTTCTGTCAGGAGACTTATTCTAATATCCCACTTCCTCATTTTTCATTTTATTTTTGAGTACTCAATATTTCATGTCCACTGAGCATGTTGAATCCTCACTGGGGTGCTTTGAAATGATTCCTAACCCCCCCCCCCCCAATAAATTGACAGAAGGAACTGCACTTTTAAACTACACATCCACCATTTCAGAATTGGTTTTACTCGATCTAATTTGGTGGAGATATAAGGAGCCTCCTCCCATCAAAACACTGGGATGATATGATTCTAACAGCCAGTTTCAGTTATAATCTGTTTCTTCCCACCGCCGCCCTTCATGTCCCAGGTCTGCTAATATCTCCAGCTTGTGTGTCAATGGTCAGAGACACAATTTTGGGTATTTTAAAATGGACAAACAAGGATTGACTTCACTATTAATATATAATAGATCATATCAGAATACAATTATTATAACAATATTGAAATCCAGCATGATGTAGTGGTTTCAGTGTTGGACTACAACTCTGGAGACTAGGGTCTGAATTCCTATTTGCCAGGAAACTACACTGGTGACCTTAGATAAGTCAAACTCTTTCAACTTCAGAGTAAGGCAAAGGCAGACCCCTTCTGAACAAATCTTGCCAAGAAAAGCCTACAAAAATTCTTAGGGTCACAGTAAGTCAGAAGAAACTGGAAGACACACAACAACAAACACAAATACATATTATAATATCTTTGTTGGAATGTAAACAAGCATAGAATATAAGATGTTCCTGCTTTAGAAATTCATTTTATTTGTCCCAAGGCCTATTAGAATCTGGAAACTTTCTAAATTCAGCACTCATTTATTTCCCACTCACCAACCCAGTTTCTAATTTATGTATTCTGAAGTCAAACAGTCAGCACAACCTATTCCCCATCATTTTGCAGCTAACAAACTTCTAGAGGTCCTTCTCTAAAAGGTAACAATGAAAGTGCTGGCATGTAACCAGGTGGTGTACATCACTTAGCTGCCTTTTTAAGACATACCATATGAATCTGTGGTTTTGGTGGGGTAATAATGGAAAGGAGCTATGGTGTTAGCTTTCCTAGTTCTACAGCCTTCCTAAATATTTAATATTTAATATGCAATAAAATCAGCTTTATTATGGAACAGCTCTCATTTCTCAAAAACACCTTCTGAATGTTCATACTATGCCAGAAAAAGAACATGTATTCATAAATGATTGTCCCACTATGCTCTGTTTTTTTTTTAAAATTTAAATGAGAAGGTCATGGCTTAATGAAATTCAAGCTAGGTTACTTCCCTAGCAGCATTTTTCTCAGGAATTGCCATACTTCATTCATCCACATACAACAGAGAAGCCAGATATCAATCCATTACTTGCCCATATTTCCTGTAGTTCTTTCCTGTGTTTAGAAAGAACTCTGAGGCTGTGCTGTGGTTTGTATTTGTTAATAGATACACAGCATGAATGTTATTTCTGGCATGAAATGAGAAAATAGTTGGTCTTTCTTTGGCACATGGATGGGGCCAGGCCGGTCTTCCCTTTGTGATAATGCTTTTCATACAGTGCAGTGGGTTCAGCATTTCTCTGGCTCTCAGTTTCAGGACTGAAACCACAGGTTAAGTGGTGCAGTCCATGTCCTCTGAGGTTTTGTTATCTAAGATATTGGTTGTGTATTCCTTATCCAGAATTCCAAAATACTCAAATATCAAAAAGTGTCCATATGGGTGGGTCCCATCTCCAAGATATCTCATTCTGTATGTATATATGAATGCAGAATTCTGCTAACTGAACCAGAGCTATGTAGACCCCTGGTCTAGTACTTTGAAATGCATCATGAAATGGATGGGAAAGCCAGTGATCTTTCTGTAACCAGAAAGCTAATTGCTCCCTGTGGACACTGCACCAGTTAACAATTACGTAATTATGCCCCCTAGGGACTATGCTGACTGGGGCATTCTGGGTGTTCTAATACGAAAAGTATTGAAGAAATTTTGGTTAACATCCCCCCCCCCCAAAAAAAAAACCTTCTGAGTGATCTTCTGAGCAATGACAGTACTGTATCATAACTTATCAAAAGACAAACCATGCCTGAGTAGAGTGGCAAAAGGCGAGAGCCTAGTCTGTTCTAGGAGAACCTAGAAAAAGCAGTGACCCCTTTCTACTCTCTGTGCTTGAGTGCTTAGGACATTTTTGAATTCCTGTTCAGGAAAATGGTGATTGTGGTGACCATGGAAAGGTGGCCCCTTGAGGTGGCCCTGGAGCTTTTCCTTCCCTGGAAGCTACCTGCTAAGGAGTGAACTGAGGTTTGATGCCTGGTATGTTCTGTGTAAAGGATGCGGGTCGTTTAATTAATTTAAATAGATTAATTCCAGAGAGAGGCTGCCACAAACTCAAACCATCTTCTGGCAGTCCCAACGCTGTCCACCAAATGTAAAAGATCATTGATTAAAATGTCTTAAATGTTTGGAGGCTGCAGAGACTTTGCCACCAAACTCTGTATTTTGAGGAAATTTACTGTGGAAACTGGCTACCACCCAAACTAAAAGGAATTTTCAGTTTTTGTTGGACCAATGCTTTTAAGTAGGCTGGAATGTTCTGAATTTGCACTCAGCGCTCTGAACACTGAGGTAAATAACAAGGAGATGATTCTTTTAAAATGTCGCTGCCACCAATCTGGGAAATCTGTTCACCTAAACTACTATGGAACTTATTCAAACAGAGACTCTTGATACAGTTTCTGATTAACAAAGAACAAAGTTGTTTATTTGTGTGGATTTCAAAAATACAGGCACTTAAGCGTAATGGTTGCAATAATGAGATGAAGATTAAGGTTACTTTAAAACAGTTCAATACTTGGTTGAAAAAAACAGGAAACTAGCAGACTTCCCTCTGACTAGAATTCCTAAAACACCAAACAAACCTTTGCATTGGATCTGATTAACTCTATACTAGCTATTCTTCCTAATAGTTATCTATCTTTTCTTAACTAACCACTTTGGCTTCTCTAACTTCTCTTCTCCTAACTCACTCTTTCCCAACTGTCTTCTTCAAAACTCAGAACCTGGCTTTCTTCTTCGACACACAGACCCTGACTTAACTCTTCAAACACCAGAACTTGACTAGCCAGTTAGACTGAAAAACGCACCCTTTCAGGCAATTTTTTTTCTGCACTCTCACTAAGCTCCGTCCACTTTATCCCAGCCAATCACAAATGTGCCATCGCGCCTGGGGCTATAGCTCTTAGAGAAAGAGGCATGGATGTGACATCTTTCCCCAGGGGATTGCTTCTTGCCCTCCTTTAGGGAAACTGGAACTTCCAAGGACCAGAACACAACAGGTAACTCAAAATAGTATTTATTGTTGACAATGAGTTATCTTTCTTAGGCACAAGCTTTTTCCTGTTCCCTCTCTCTCAATGGCTGTGAATATCGAAATAAACACAACCCCAGTTCAATGGCCTATGACGAAGGACAAGACCTTCCTCTGGTACCAAAAGAAGGCGCCTGAGACTTCCCAATTTCATTCAGGGGGTCTGAACATGAAGAATAAGTCTCAGGGGTAAAAACCTAAGAACTGGTGGTAAAAAATGACTTGACCAGGGGCTTTGGGCCAAGCTTTACACACGTCCATATAATGAGTCTTTTTCTGAGGTAAAAAAAGGCGAGAGATACCTTTCTTTTTCTCCCTTGGAAGGGGTGGAGCCTAAACAAATGAACTGGGGAAACAAGCCAATTGGTGCACAACAACAATAAATTGACAGCTATAATGACCAATGAAATTTAACTATACATATACAAAGTAGACCGGCGAATATGACAGTTTAAATCCTGCAACTAAGAGTTTTACATATAGGTGGCGCCACACGCGCCGTCACAACAAAGGTTCTCCACATTTCCCTCCAGGCTGCTCCTAAGCTCCGCCCCCTCTAAGAAATTACTAAGATGGCTGCCTCCTTGCACCATCTCACAAAATGGCTGCCAACATACTTGGACCTACTTCCTGAGCTTTTCCTTGGCAATTCATCACACTCTGCTACCTTGCAAACCAGATCAACAAGCAAACTGGGTCTGAAGGCAAAAGGAACAGAAGTTTATTGCTTTCAGGCCTAAAAGAATGTCTGATACAGAGTCTGTGATCAAAAAGAATTGGGCATAAGCATGCAATACAGTGCAAGAGAGTTTGTCCTCTTTGGACTTTATCAAATTAGGAAATTGTCCTTTTCTGAGACTGAGAATGATTTCCAATGGGTTCCATTACATGTTGTTTGTCCCATCCCATCAGTATTCTGTCGGAATGAGTCTGCAAAGTGTTGCAGAAATTGATTATTACCAGACAGAATTCTAATCTCTTTTTTTTTAAAAAATACTATGGATTCTTTTGTTGCTGAAGCACAGATAAGGTCCTTTGACAGCCATTCAAAGTCCTCACAACCTCCCAATTAGTCAGAAATTGGCCCGGTTTCCATCCAGGCTCCAGTTGGCTGGGGAATCCTCATGACATCATGAATTCTCCTCATTAGCAGGAAAAATGCATAGCTATCACTGGAGGGCTTGGAGTCATTTGAAAAGTTTAGCCAAAAAGAGGCAGACAGGCAAACGTGTTGAGGTAATATGTAAAACAATTCATGATGTTTTATGACCATGTCCAGTTTGTACAAAGGGTGAGCCTCAGAAACACAATTGGACTTATGTAAATATGATCAATTCAATGAAAAACATACAGATCTTATCTGTATGCTGTTGGTGTCTGGCATCAGCTCATCTCCAGATTTCCTCAGGGGATGTAGTTTAGGTTGACAAGATTTAGCATTTCTGGCTAGTATTGCCTTCTCTTGATGGACTAGAAATGTGGTATCAAAAAAAAATGGTTCAAAAGTCATTACAAAACTGTGGGGCACTGGCATTTCATTTCTAAAGAGTTTCTAAAATATAGTTAGTGAAGAAATCCTTATTATAATGAGAGTAACAAAATTTTGTTACTGTTTTGTTACAGTAATTGTGTATAAATTACTATAATTGGGGAAACTTCAGGGGCTCCTTTTCCCCTCATTTTAAAATTTCATCTGAATTATGAGGCAAGCGAAAAAAATGCACACCTCTCTGATAGACCCACCTCATGGTAAGCGGGGAGATGGCAATGCCCCTCAGGCACATCCACACACAAACAGGGTATTTTGCTTAAGATTTTCCCAGTTTTGCAATAACGTACACATATTGTTCAGTTGAAACCAGTTGGAAGGCTTATAAACCTTCTATGAATCAAAAGAGTACAGTAATATTTTATGTTATGAGATGCCACAATATCTCCAGATGAATCCTTTATTCTGAGTATTGTTCTTCAGGTTTGTACCATAACTCCAGTGTGACCTGGCAATCTGAAAAGTTTCAAAGATCCTGAGGGCTAGATATCACAAAATAATTTATAGAAACACTACATTGATTGATACTATTTCTTTTTTATTTCTAAATAAAAGCTTATAAGTGCCTTGAGGTTATACTGGAAAAACAGTTTTCCAAACTATTTTATTTCTTCAACATAAAATGGATTGTGCAAAGGCAGCAGTACTTGGCTTTCACTGTAACCAGGCTCTTTGATATAGCATTCATATTTAAACTGCACTGAGCAAAGAAATAATTTGATTTCGGAAGAATCTTTGCTCTCCTTAATACTGGGAATACTGTAGCCATGCAGATGTTGTTGGATTGCAACTCTTATCATTCTTCTCTGTTTATTATGGTGGCTAGGGTTCGTGATAGTTGTAGATCAACAACCTCTGGATTGCTGAATGAAACAAAATTTGTTTCTGCTTGCCAGTGGTTACTTCTGGGTGAATTATCAAGCTATTTGTGGCAGGGGCTCATTTACACTATATACTTATAGTTCTACTTTTCACTTTACTTGCTATGACAATATCCAATGGAATTGTGGATGTTGAAGTTTAGGAAGGGGCGTTTAGAATTTTGAACAACAGGGATCTAGTGCCTCACCAAACTACAAACCCTTGGCTTGCATAGAACAGAGTCATGGCAGTTAAAGTAGAACAAGAGTGCTGTAATTATTTGGTGTGAATTGGCCTCAGTATTGCTGGAATGTGTTATATACTAGAGTTGTGCGCGGAACCTCTTTTCCTTTATTTCATCCATTCTTTCAGTAGCACATAACAGGAAGCCTATGATGGCACATCTGAGCTTTTGGGAAAACTCTAGTGTCTGGCTTTACTCGGCGGCTATCGGTATACCTTGTATTAAGATTAAGATTAAGACCCTTAGCAGACTGAGCCACTAGGTGAAATAATAACCAAAATGAATTTACTGCAAACGAGATGAATAAAGGGTTAACTCCACCTGGGACTATCATAAGGTAACTTAAAACAGCATATTACAAAAGGAGCCTTTGCTGGCTGCAGTCATCTCTCTGGAGACTTCTGCCTCTGGTGTAAAGCAATGGTTATAAACTTTTGTTTATAAGGTGTCTGAATCTTCTTTCTTTTGAAGCTTAAGCTAGTCAAAAGCTTCTGTTGCCCTTTGGACTGATGGTATATGGATGCTGCTGAATACAGGTGCTAAGGATGTCTGTTCTTGGATTGCTTCAGCCTGGGATTTCCAGACAATGTCCCAAGCCTCTAGTGACTGTAGAAAAAGGAGGAGTCCTCCAAGAGAGCACTATACAGGGAAATGGAATAAACCAACTAAGGCTGGCCTCTGAGGGGTGTTATGCTCCACCTGTTGCAATCCAGAGCAGGGAACGAGGCCCTAAGATAACTATCCACCACACTTGGCTGTGAAAAACAATCCTTTTTTATTGAAGAAAAATGGTTACAAAATAAAGGAAAAATGCAAGTCAAAAGCCACAGCAAAATCAGCAAACATGAATTTAAATGGACAAAGCAAAACCAAAAGCCTCACTGTGAAATACTGGAACCTGTTAGCAATCCACTAACCGTACTTGATATCCTAGAAATCTTCCCAAACTATGGCCAGGGAACTGGGAGAACTGCCAAGGTCTTCATCAATTCTGAAACGATGCCTGAACTGAGACAAGAATTGGTTCCATGAACCGCCCTTCTTTTTTGAAGCCAATGTTTTTAATTCTTGAATTCGGGAGGATCGACGCAAACTGAGTGATTTACTTCTGTCTTCCCAAATTTGGCCCCTTCTGTTGTCATTACAGTTAACAGGTGCAGAAGGGAGGGAAAGTTCAAGGCCTCCCTCTGAAACATTCTCATGAACACTGGTACTTTCATTTTCCAAATCTACAGAAGTTCCTTCCTCACTAATTTCAGGAACATTGGCATTTTCCAAACCTACAGCAGTTTCTTCCTCACTCATTTCAGGAGCATTGGCATCAAAAGGTACATTTCCATTAGCATCAGTAAATATATTTTCATTAGCATCAGGAGGAACAAACAGAGAATCAGGTTCAAGTTCAAACTCAGGCTGAACCCCAACACCACCCAAAAACTAATACAAAGGAAAACCAATATCTACATTATTGGGAAAACCTATAAATAGGGGAACTAAAGCAGAGAAGAGGAAAAGGACAGAGCTAAGACTTTACAACCCCCCCCCCCCCAAAAAAAAAGCTTGAATTAAAAGCAAGCAGGAGCCAATCATTGGCTCCCTCTCTGCTTTCATGAGCACATGACACTCCATGCCTTCTTGCCTTGGAAAGAGAGAGCACATGTGTGGTATGCAGGCCCACCATGAGTGCCTCTTCTAGAGTGAGAAAGTCAGAACTTTCTCACTCATGTGTATGTGGTGAGCAGAAACAGGTAAGATGCCTCCTTAAAGCATGCACCTGTATACAGCTGAGCACCTCTCCTCTAAGGTAAAACAGCCTAAATGCCTAAAATGATGGGAAGGGGAGACTGGGAAGCTCCCCTCTCCATAATGGGCCAACAGAAAACAGATATTTTGGCACCCCATAGTAAAAACAGATATCAGTCCTCCTGATTTCAGGAGGCTCTCAAAAATGGATTGGGTCCCCCAAAAAAGTCAGGACACAAAACTGGTCAAGGTTTACCCCAAAAGCACAATCCTTTTAGATATAGTAGAAACATCTATGGTATTTAATAAACACTAGATGATTGGTGATGATGACAATGATGATTGGTTATGGTGACAAATGGCAACATTGAAATGACATAATTGTCAAACTAAATTAAAGAAAATATAGAAAATAATATTTACTAGAAAAAATATTTTCTACCAATTTCAACTCAGAATCTAAAAGGTCACACTGATCTTGATACACATTCCAGGGAAGAGTCAACAGGCAGCTCGTGGCACCCCACATGCCCTACCTCCTCCTCATCACATGGTGGAGATGGGACAGGATGCATTAGCACCCTGTCCCTGTCCTGATCAGAAGGGAGAAAGGTTGGCAATCCATGTTGCCCCACCACCCTTTCCCCCATCATATGGGAAAAGGGGGAGGAAAGCGTGGGTAGCTACACGTTTTTTCTCTATAGTGAAGGAGAGGAATGTGGGTAGGGCCTGTCACGCATTGTGTAATGGCGCACGACAGGCCCCATTCTTGCCACACAATAAAGCAGCAAAACAGGGCAAAATGTCCCATCTGAAGAGGTGGCAAGATTTGTTTTTTGTGGTTTACAGGGTATTCTAAAAATATAAGGGTCATTTTACCTTTCCTGCTTTCAACCTTCAGGAGATTGGCTGCAATTTTTGGTAAACTAGGTGCCTTTGGGACCAACCACATTTCTAAAGACGCTCCTGAGATTATTTTTTTTCGGGAAAGACAGAATGATAGAGTCACCCTTTGCTGTGTTTTTTAAACATATCAATTGCATGATCTCAACTGTTCTGAAATTTTTAACACATGGCAGTGTATATAATCAGGATAATAATGTCTAATTTCTTATTCTTAAATGAAATGATTCTGTGATGACAGACATGTCAAGGCAAAGGCAGGGTTTCTTTTTTTCTTCACCAAGAAGGGAGAGAGGGGAATTTCACAGAAGAAATCAACTTGCAGTTATATTTTGTTTACTGTTAGCTTCTTGAGCAGCTCGCGCTAGTAACATGCAAATATCTTTCC
This sequence comes from Anolis sagrei, assembly GCF_037176765.1. Taxonomy (NCBI): domain Eukaryota; kingdom Metazoa; phylum Chordata; class Lepidosauria; order Squamata; family Anolidae; genus Anolis; species Anolis sagrei. Next base: position 49,278,212 of record NC_090023.1, on the reverse strand, counting down.
AACTTCCACTCCCAGAATGGAGCATGCATCAATGTGGAGACTCACTGCTTTAGCTAATTTGTAATAGTTTCAGTATATGTTACTAGGCAAGGTGAGGATTCAAATCTCTGTAGAGCAGTGCTTGAGAATATGAGATGTAGAGGATAGGCATCCCCCCCCCCCCCCCCAAATGTGACAGGGACTGCTACTATATTTGTTCCCATTAATTACCACAGAAAAGCAACTGATGACTCATGGACTGGCAAAACTCCAAAAACCTCCATTTTGAGTAGCATACAGATTATGTGCCTTTAATGTTTATATTAATATGTTTTAACTCCATGTTTTAATGCCCAAATGTTGTTAGGTTTTTATGATCTAATTAGTGAAATTGATAGTTATATGTTATTGATAGTTATATGATCTAATTGATAGTTATATGTTTTTTTTTTAATGTTAGGTTTTATATGTATGTGAGGCATTAAATTTTGCCATAAATGTGTTGGAAACCGCTTTGAGTACCCCCTCCCCCCGAGTGAGAAAAGCGGTATACAAGTGAAATAAATAAATAACTAGCAATGCTATAAAGTACATAATAGAATTGAGATACCCACCCACCCATTACACTATATACATTTAAAGATGATATAAATATAACATTGCACACTGGTAGAGAAGTTGGCCAATAGATTTTCGTTTCCACAGTTTATTCTATCTGTGACTTCATTTTTTTCAATTTTCCTAATAGAGATATGAATCAGTCACACGTCTCCTTGGTAAAGAAAACATAATAAATTAATTAATTACAAATTATCAGTTAACATGCTGTATATATTTATGTATAAACCTGGAAATTTTCATCAAAAAGGACTGAGAAAATGCATGGGTTGACTTATCCATGAGTCAATTTGGTTCTCTTTTGGCATTGTTTTTTTTAATCCCTGGGTGAAAAAATGGCAAAAGGTACCCTGGCACACCTGCCCCACTGAAGTGGCACTAGTGCTTTTCCCTCTCCACAGGACAACCCTCAATTTATCCATGGGTCATATCAAAGCTCGCAATTTGGCCCCAAACCCTTCCTTCAACGGATACATTAGGTTGACTTATACATGAGTGTATATATAGGAATTGCTTATATTAATTGAGCATGGACTGGTTGGATCCAGTCTCATGATTGTTGACTACATTTTATAGTTATAAGCTTTCCTCACCCTACTACATTAAAATAAAACATTGAGTCCATTCGAGCGCAGCCTTAACTCTGCAATAGGAACTTATATTTACTTATTTTCTAATACCTGGCTCAATGCAGGTTATTCTTTGAACCCATACACAAAAAGGGAGGTACTATTTAGGCCATCTCATTTCCTTTTGACAAATTTCAGTAGCAAACCCTGTATCTGATCGGCTATAGCTATCCTTTGATCATGTTCCTGATCATAAACATGGAAATTATAAATAATAATAATAAATCAAAACAAAATGTAATCTGATAGTCAAAGGAGAAAGAGACAGAGGAATATGAAATACAATAGAAACAGCATATAGTAATATGAGAAACGTGGTTTGTGATTGGAGAGAGAAAAAGTAAGACAAAACTTTGAAACATAAGAGAGACTAAAAAAATATTCAAATATACATCACCAGGATATATATCCAAGAAGGAGATGGGAAAGCTACAATAACTTTGTGGTCATTTCTTTTTGGCAGGAGAAGTACAACAATTCTTGTGTCATGTAATATGTTTCACTGCATTCTCCTTCTGAGTTGGGTATATCAGATGCATTGGTCTGTTTTTCATAAAGTATATTAATGGAGATTGGCCTTGCATTAATTCCAAAAAGATTACTAAGACACTTAATATATACATAGTCTATCCCCAAAGTAATGAGAATGAATTTTTTTGCACCACGCAGAAGGGCTAGGGAAGGAAAGTGGGAGTTGAAGCAGGTGGGAGTTGAAACATCCAGGCTGGGCTTTGAACTACATCTCAAGTGACGAGTACTTCCACTGCTATGAAGAGTGGAATCAATGGTAGAATCACTGTATTCAATAACTATTTTGAATGGAATAACCTGTAATTGCGTGTTCAGTAAAAGAAAAACAAATAATTCTTATTATTTTTGGGAGAGACCACATGTTCAAGGCACCAATTCAGGCCAAATATTTTAATCAGAAAGCAATCTGAAGAGATATGATATCTATGCCTCACATAGAATGATTCTGCCTTCAATCGAAAATAGCATCCATCACCTGTTTACTGCCATGAACCCCTTTTAAAGTTGAAATATCAGGTCTAGCAGTAAATATAATACTGACTGGATCCCACTGGGAAGTTTTAGGCTTCTTGCTTGTTTTTTTGGACCTCTTGTCTGTACACTGCTCCCTCTTCTTCCTGCTCAGAGCTCTTCTTCTCCTTCCATTTGGAGAAGCACATCTTTATCAAGTAGGGAGGAAGGAAAATATCAGAAGGAAGAAGCAGTAGTATCCAGCTGGAGGACAAGAATTGTGAGCCAATGAACTACTGGAAAGAGGAAAGATGAACAATCCATTTCCTATGCTAAACACTTTGGTTTTAAACTGCATCAAAATATGTCACCAATTCCTTGTTAAGGTGTCACTGATTTTTACAGGCAAAAGAAAGATGTTCTCTGTCTAATGGTTACATGGTTTGGTTTTTAATTAGGTTTGTGAAAAAGATAACACACCTTAATCCAGATTGAGTTGTATGGTTGGCCCCCCATATCCACAAATTCTGCACCCATGGATTCAATTATCTATGTCTTGAAAATATTTTTTTCAATTCCTGAAAACAAATCTTACCTTGCCATTTTATATAAAGATACTATTGTACTACAGTAATGTTAATAATGGGACTTGAGCATTCATGGATTTGGGTGTCCACAGTGGTGGTTGTTTCTGGATCCAAACTCCAACAGATACCAAATGGCCCACTGTGTTTCTAGAGAAACAGAAAGCTGTTTTTGGCCTGGACTGGTACACTTTCACCTTCCAGGTGAATCTTTGGCAAAATGAGATCAGCATGTTACATGGAAGATGGTAGAAGGTATGGTGTCAGAACAGAAAGTAGTGTGCCCAGTTGTCTATCTTTCATTTCCTAACCTGGACTACTACTGCCTTTCAGGTGAAGAGCAGATGATGATGATGATGATGATGATGATGATTATTATTATTATTTTCTTACCCACCTCAACTTGTGGTTAAAGGCCGGTTACAGAATAATTAAAACACATAAATATTGTAAAAATATACTAAACATTAACATACTATCAGCATTGAAAAGAGGTTCAGACTTCTATATAGTATAAGGCACAGTGCTGTGGTGTTCACTGGCCTATGTCTGCTCCTTTTAATATTAAAGACAGACCTCAATTTTTTAATCCTTCATTGTCTGTGAATATGGCACAGGGAGAAACAATGGTATTCTCACATCTGGCTGAACCTTTGAGCACATACACATATATGTGTCAATAGGTGTATATGGGTAGATGAAAATGGAGGAACTATAGTCTGCATGGTAAGAGCAAACTATCCAGAAATCTGTTGTCACACCTTGACTTTAATGCTTTCTTGGACAGTATTCTACTTTTCCATATTAATTTAATAATAAAAGTTCACATCATTGCATAACATATTTTTGCATTCTGTAAAATTTTACTTTTCATCTGTATTGAAGTCTTGAAGTGGAAATTAAGTTACAAGAGAACATATGAACTTTTGCTTCCATCACTGTTAGGTTAAATATTGCTTCAAGTGTAATAAAACCAGACCCATCTAATTAACATCTGTTCCCCCCATCACTTATACATACAAAGCACTCATAGTATTTCTTTCCTGGCTACTTACTAACTGATGATCAATGGTTCTGTAAATCTTACAAAGAATGTATTAATTACAATCAAAATGCTAAACTAGTGCTTTCTGAGTTGAGAATCCTATTGTTTCTGGGTTTCCTTACAGAGTAAAGCTTACACAAAAAGATACCAGGGTAAAGATAAACAAGTAAGGTACGATCACAAGAGGCATGCATACCAAATAAATATTATTATGGGAAAGTGGCAATTAGGATTCCCTTAATTATCTGTCATTTTGTATTTATCATCGTAATGTTTGTTTTACAATGCTTTATTAAATCTGGCTTGATGACAAACAGTCTGCTGGCACAGTATCATGCGGTGTAACATATGGTGTTACACCTAATGAATATTAATGCTCTGGAATACAAATGATATTTGGGGACAATCACTGATGTCTGGGAAACTCCAGCAGATTGCCATTGTTATTATGTGGGGTGAAGTTTAGTTTGATTGCTTCTCACCAGTCAAGCTCATAACTGCTAGAGTTTTTTAATCTCTGTCAATTTTGTATTGTGTGATTCTCTATGGCTGATAAATAAATAATCAAAAAAATAATCAGTCAGTCATTCAGTCAACCCAGGTCTTGGGCTCATAGCACAGAGCTGGTGCAGAAAACCTGAAGCAGGTCTTAGTTCAGGGCTACATCTCATTCTATGCACTCTGAAGGTTTCACAATGAGTCTCTAGAAAGGCCTGCAAAGGAGTTTAGTCTCAAAATGTGAATAGCACCCCATCTGTCATCTTAGACAATACTGACCAAGATGGACTAAAGGTCTGATTTGCCATAATGCTTCTGTATGCAAAACATGTGCTCAACCCCTCTTCTTTGAAGACCACATTCATTGATTGGGTGTGGGGAGGTAAAATGAATGCAATGATTATATTATAAAAAAGAGTTATATATAGCTCAAACATTAAAAAAATCAGATTAATAATTCCTCAGTCTTTACTCATTTTACAGAGATGTTAAGAGATTCACATGTTGCCCAAGGAAAGCCATTGAGTGATTGTGTCACATTCTATGAGCCTTAGAGAAAGGCAATGGCAGTCCTCAACCCCCTCTAAATAAATTTTGCCTAGAAAATCCCTGATAAGTTCACCGTGGGATTGGCAGAAGCCAAAAACAAGTTGAAGTCACAAAAACATATTTCAACATGTTTTTCAAAGATTAGACATTTTTCTCTATGGGCATTAGTAATTCCTTTTTCTATTTTTATATCAAATATCTTATTTTGATGACTTGCCTTCACTGACAGCTTCTAGAAAAGTGAATACTGATAAATTAAACATATCTAATGAATTCTTGTAGTTTCTGATACAGCCAACCCTCTACATTTAGAGGTGAATTTAATTAGTTGCACATTTGATCAATGCATATGTAGTTTCATCACAATTCTATGGTCAATTTTTGGTGGAAATTGATTATGGAGTTATACTGGAGAATCTAGAGGTTTCTAGAAAAATGTTCTCTCTGTTTTTTTTTAATTAGTTTTTTTATTTGCAATTTTTCATTTTCTCGGTGGACCCTGTGCCCCTAAATCCAGTGTGTATGTGTCATTTTGGTACTGCATTGGCAAGCCTAATACATATCAACCTTTTTTGCTGAAGACAAGGCCTCACTTTTGCACACATGTGCCCACACACCTGATTTCCTACATAACCATAATCTCCAGTGAATATCTAAGGAAGTAATTAAATAACAATGGAAAACACTTTATTTATTTTGGACGAGATGGCAAATAATATGATATCTGTTAAAATATGCAGAACCAGAAGGGAATGCAAATGAAAAAGGGAGAAAAACAGAGGGATTTCCCTTCCTCAAAGTATTTGTGGTTTCCAATTTGACAGCTATTGCCTGCTGTCTAGTGTATGTGTGGTGTGATCTAACAATCCAAGGAGTACAAAGGAAATTGTATGGAATTAAGTTTGAAATTAAAGCCATTCATAGTTATCACCAGAGGCTGTGAATTCTTGGCAGAGCTTTGAGAATAGAGCTTAAAACTTGTCCTGCCAAGATTTTTACTGCCTTAATACTGTCATGCACCTCTGCCATTTGACAGATGCTTTTCCCTAATTAATATATGTTGCAGTTAAGCAAGAAGACAAATTGGCCACCTCTCTTTGGTTTTTATGTATGCAATGATGGTCTGTATGCTATCAACAATGTGAGAAAGATTCCACACTATCCTGAACAGGACTGCGACATTGACAACTGTTCTATTTGTTTATTACATATGGATTATTAAACCACAGATAAGTGTTGTAAATTGATAAATATTTTATGTTTAAATAACTGGATTTATAAGGTTAAGTTCAATGTGTTTATTGAAATCTTGCCCATCCCCTACACACACACACACACACACACAACTCTACAGTTGCATAAGCCATTCCCAGAATCAAAGAGTATTAGAAGGTTCCCCCAAAGGTCATCTACCCTACACTTAAAGCATCACTAGCAGTTCAACAGTTTAGAGCTGATAGTTTAACAGTTTTTAACAAAAGACAGTTCACCAGACTCTGAGGTAGTCTAGTCTCCTTTTATACAGCTTCTATCATTGGTATATCCTTTGTAATGTTTAGCTGAATCAACCTTTTTTATTTTGAATTTATTAGTTTGGATCCTATCTTCTGAAGCAGCAAAACCTTGATCACTCTGTCTTCCACATGAAGCCTTTGGATATTTGAAGAAGGATGTAATATCAACTCTCAATATTTTCTTCTAATAGTGTGCGTCTACACTGGTTGCTTATGTAATCTGTGACTAGTCCAGAGCGTTATGCTGCAGATTGGCTATGGATCGACTGTGAAAGCAGCCACATGAATTGGATTGAACCCTTTATGGCACCACTTTGGTGTCCAGCTAGGCAAAGAGTGAATTGACCTAGCTTGTTCATCCACTTGTCCATGTGTTGCTCGCCAGAGCTTTTTGGAAATATCGTGCCTGCTAAGGTCATAATTGAACACTGGTGTGATCAGCAAGAAGAGGGTACAGTGACCCCCTTCCCTTCTTACTGATTGTGTGGATGCTCCATTCTAACTTTAGTAAAATTATGATGGCCAAGAACTCACAAACAACACTGAGAAAGGCAAAGGCCAATACCAAGAACAAATCTTGGCAACCCCCCCCCCCCCACCACCCTGTAATTTTACAAAGTATTAAGCCTTCTCTGCCCAAACTACAAATCCCGGGGTTCTATAGCATTGAGTCATAAGAGTTAAACTGATGTTAAATTGCATTAATTTTGCAGTGTAGATGCAATCTAAGTGGGTTTTAATGGCTCTCCTTAGCTTCAGCAATAATAACATTCCATTATTTGTTCAACAAGAAGTAATCCAGAAATCCCTTTTGGTCTTTTTTTCCCCAAAGATTTCACTGGGACATATGTGGCCATGTGTTTCCAAATTATGGTGGTGTGAAACCGTACCATGGGTTTCCCATGATTCCATAGCATTGAGCCATAACAGTAAAAATGGTGCCAAACCACTGATCTCTACTGATTCTACAGTAGAGATGCACCAATTGAAGCCATTATGAAATCTTCAGATATATGACTCATTTTTTTAAAAAATGAACACAACTATTTTTACATAGCTTTCTCTTTCCAAACCTGTAGGAGACAAACCTATTTTTGGAGTGTTTGGACCGTTGTTTGCTATCAAAGCACCACTATAGACCTGCATGCTTATAAAAACCATCACTTTTCTAAGGAACTGGTAATCTTCTGTATTGTATTTGTGTGATTTCAGCTCCTCTAAATCACAGAGTTCAGAAGACCAGAGGGCTAAGCAGCCAGAATGTCAAAAGAAGCATAAACAGTAGGCTTGGTTGATCAAGAAAAAAAAATGGTCCTAAACTCGTTTCGTATGTAGGGGGCACTGGAGGTTTGATTTTTAAATTATTTCCAAAATTTTCTTTAAAAAAAGATTGAAATTTCCTTTGTTTGGTTAATGGAAGGTGCCCTTTCCTCCCTCCAGAACCATTAAAATCTCGCAGTTTCCCTTCCTTCCCTTGAGGCAGAAGGAAGAGGTGGGTGTGGCCAAGCACAGCCCTCCTCAGAGGCCTCGCCCCAGCGACCTCCGAGCGAGGAGCGCTGTGCTTGGCCACGCCCACCTCTCCCTTGGACAGCTTGCCAGGGAAGAGAAAGAAAGGTGAGAGATTTTTAAAGTGTTGGTTTTTAAATCTCTCACCTTTCTTTCTCCTCCCTGGCAAGCTGTCCAAGGGAGAGGTGGGCATGGCCAAGCACAGCGCTCCTCGGAGGCCTCGCCCCCTAGCGACCTCCGAGTGCTCCCTCTCCCTTGGACAGTGTGCCAGGGAAGAAAAAGAAAGGTGAGAGATTTTAAAAGTGTTGCTCTTCTGCATTGCCGCTTGTCGCCAGGGAGATAGTCGTGCCCACCTCGCAAAGCTGCCAATGCAAAGAGGAAGGAGGTGGGCGTGGGTAAGAACAGCTGTTCCTAAAGGCCACGCCCCCAGCATTTACAATTCACTGGTGGAAGTCATAAGGAAGATGGGGGCGCGGCTTCGATATGGCAAAAACACTTCTGGGTTGCCAAAACATGCCGATATTGCTTCTAAAGGTAATTATTTAACGAATTAATAACGAATTAAGAATTTAACCAACTGGATCAACCAAGCCTAATAAACAGGTTTGAAGGCAAGGCTTTATTGCAACTGAAATGGTTTTTAAGCAACTGATTTTAAAATGGATATAAGTGATTTTAATGTTTGTATATATATGTCATGCTCCACCCTGAGTCCCCTGCGGGATGGGAAGGGTGGAATATAAATATTTTAATTAAATAATAAATAAATAAATTTATTCTCAATGGCCTAAGAGGATATCAGTAGAACTAGTGCTCAAAGTACTGACACAATGAGCATTTTTATTCAGTTTGACAGCTATTCAGAACACCTGTGCCAGCCTCTGATTGGCTAGGATCTGGGCTCTCATAGGAAGGAGATCCTCTCTGATGTTATTGGTAGTTGGCGTTCCTCCATGGAAAATTATAAATTGTCGTTCACTAATTCAAAGTATCAGTCCATCTGTTAATCTGCCCCCAAAAGGTTCACAAACTCTATGAATATGGTTTGACATCATGCAAATGAGTACTTGATTCAAACACTATGAGAAACATCCTTTGTAAACAAATGTTTAAACAGCATAATGGGCAAAGTTTGCCCAAAACATACATGCTGAACCTCATAAGTGCATATCTCCAGATTTATCAATGAATGCAGGAAATTCATTAATGAACACATGGGATTTATGAATTAAAGCAAGGGATATGAGAAGTCGACATGAGAAGTCCATGAATGGGGTGGGAAATCCATGAATAGCTTACACAGAGATACTTAGGTGATCCTTCATTGTCTGAGTAGGATGGCCTTCCAAGGGTAGTGTCTTGGCAGTGGATATGTAGGTGACAGAGATACAGAAAGGTTCTAGGGGAGCTCTCTGCCATTTCCTCTTGAGCTCCCCTAGGTGTTCCATGACATTGCAAAGGGATTCTATTAAATTGGGGCATTGTTTCCTGGAGTGTGTTGAAGCAACATTCCAATGAAATCCATGGAAGGTTACATTTTAGAGCAATTAGAAATGACCTTGTGACTGGCTAAATTTTCCAATAGAGCCACATCTTACAATTAATATATTTTATACAGTAATTCATATTGTTGGGGTGGTCTGATTTTCCTGTGGGACCAATTTTATCCCCAGTTCTAAGCTATGTGGAAAAGAAATGATCAATGTATGCTTTTGCTCTGCAAGCAGATGAAACATAGATTGCCATTATTATGCAAAAAGAGTTGGCAATCTTGATGATGATTTCATCCAAATAATACCAGTAGCTTAAATGATTACAGTAGGAATGTCCTTAAACAAAGCAGCAGAACCCAAATTGTATTAGCACTGATTACTTGTTTAGAGATCTCTGCCTTTCACACATAGCTGAAATATAAGTAATTCAATATACTGAACTAATTCAATAACAGGATTAACTTGGAGCCTCTGCAATTGAATAACAAAACAAGGTGTAAAAGAGGCTGGTGAAGGGTTAGGCTGTTGCATTAATCATTGCATACTGATTACTGAGGCTGGGATGCACACCGGAATATATTATGTTCTCAGTATAAAAGCACTAACTGTTAATTTTTAAATTGGCATTACTTAAGGCTGTCTCCAAATGATAAAACTAAAAATTCAACCATAGTTTTACATATGCATTGTCTCTTTATCAAGTAAAGAGGAAAAGTTATTTCTGGGAAAGTATAATAGAAGTTCTTATAAAGAGATACTGGCTGGCATCCAAAAATAAGTCCAGGAAATTCATGGAAAGAGGTTGTCCACCCTTCTCCCCTGGACCTAATAAACCCTATCTTTGGGGAGTTGAGGTCCTTCTTGAACAAAATGGCATAGGGAAAGGGGACTACCAGGGAAGGAGCAAATGGCCCCCAATCAGACTGCACAGGTAAAAAGATGAGCACAAGTTCTTTCTTAAATAACATTTTAGAAGAAGGGTGAAATATAAATAGGGACCCAATCTCAGAGTGTTCATGACAAAATTCCTTCAAAGGAAATTTACCATTGCCTACCTCTAAGGCTGAAATAATGTGATGTGTCCAAAGACACTCAGTGGGCTTTCATGGCTGAGCAGGGATTCTAGGTCTGATCTCCCATAATTCAATCACTACGCCATGCCAAGTCTTGTAATATAAATATACTAAATAAAATATATTTCTTTAAGGATGGATCTACACTGCTATATAATGCAGTTTCAAACTGCATTATATGACAGAGTAGATCCAGTCTCAATTCACTTATCTCAGGATCAAAATCATTATTGAAAAAAGCAGCAGTAGAACTAGTCAGAGAAGTATTGCATCACTGCTTGCCTAAATGAGGCTTCCATGAATGCAAACTAATGCCAAATTAAGTATTTATATAAAAATAGCAATACATTCAGTTTGCTTTCTGGCTTATTCTAGCAGCAGGAAGATTATTCAGTGATGAGACTATTGTTAAAATGATGGAGTCAGAAATTTATTTATTTATTTATTTATTTATTTATTTATTTATTTATTTACTGTGCTTATAGACCGCTGTTCTCAGCCCAGGGGCAACTCACAGCGGTGTACAACATGGAGAGGATAGGTGCAAATTACAAGACATAATCTAACAACAAACTAGTAATATCAAATAGAAATGGCACGGTTGTGTCCTTTTAAAGACTTATGTTCTCCAATTCCCATTGCTTCTGTACATTTTCCTCTCTCAGTATGATCATGTTTTAAGTGTGAAATGACAGGATTTCCATAATCCAATTTTCAGCTATTCCACACTTTAGCTTGCTCTGCAGAATAATCCTTATGCATGCACAGCTTCATCCATGGTTCTTGCTGATTCCATGTACAGCACTACTCATTCATCCAAGGTGTGTGTATGTGATCTACTGGACTAAACAACTGTTCCAATTTGTCAGGGATAGTCCTGATTACTCCTCTGTCATCTCACCTTACCAGTTGCTTTTAAAACATCACAATTTCTCTAGTCTTCCACTTTGTCTTCAGTTTACTGTAAATTGAGTTCAAAATGCAAGTGTCATTTGCATTCAGTTATTTCAGCAGTGAGGAGAGAAGGGGCAGACTCTGCTCTTTCTAGTAGGCCCATCCAAAAGCAAACTGCTGCAGCCTCTCTTAGTTTTTAGATTCTTTCTCATTAATAATTTTTGCCATCTTGACCATACTGTGATGTTTCATAATCATACATGTCCTAGTTCTCAGCTATGAAATTTTAGAAGGTATGGTTATCACAAACTTTCACTGAACTTGTAAAGTATTTTGCAAAAGAAGTTATTAATACATTGAATTCATTTTCCAGATTTCAGTAGGCAACTGTAAAAAAAAAAAACCTTCAGAATTTGTTATCTAGCCATGTTAGACTATGAATACAAAAAATCAAATTTCAGTGTTCCCAGCAGAATAAGTGCAAGTCCTGACTCTCTATACATAGGTAAATGCACAGGTAACTGGACAGATTCGGTGGTAAACTTTGAAGTATAGGTCTTCAGCATGAGAGTCTTTGTAGTCGCAATGCAACTGTAGTACAACTACTTTGATCTGTAATCACTGTTCCATTGCAGCAGTTTTGATTTGACTCAAGAGCAGGTCTTTCTAAAAGGAAACAAGGCTTAACTCCATATCAAAGTAAATATACAAACAAATGCCACCCTAAATAGTAGGCTTGTGCATTTCGGCTGAACCTTGAGCTGTTTCTGCCACTTGGATTTCAGAAGACCCACGTATTTCTTTTTGTATGCCAAACAGTGATTTTTGGTGTTCAGCCAGAAAATGTGGCTAGATCTGGCCCATTGGTGGCAATGGGGGGGGGGGGGGGCTTCATGGGCTCCCCTTCAGGGCTATTGGGATGAAAATGGCAAACATCAACACCTGCTGGCCCATCAAATTTCATAACATTTGGGTCATCCCCTCATTTTTAGGATTTTCTTTCTTTCTAGAAATACCTTTAAAAAATCCCAAGTTATCCCCTACTGGCCACTTTCTGTAACTCCTCCAGGAGGAGCAACAGAGGACATCATGATCATCAACATTATTATTAAATGAAATCAAAATGGCAGAGAGCACATACAGTATAAGATAACTTGTTTGCAAAGGAATGAAATAATAGGTATTAGTGGTAAGTTTAGGTAGGTAGGTAGGTAGTTTTCTGAGAATGAGGCGTTGCTGTTTGCTGGAATTATTATTATTATTATTATTATTAATTTTAAAGTTTTTTCTGAAAGAAAAGAGGGAGGAGAAAAAATATATGAGAGGAGAGAACAGAAGAAGCGAAAGGGTGATTCAAGGCTCAGAGTCACTAATATTTTTAAAGAAAAGTACACCCACCCAAGAGATGCTCTTTTCCCCAAGTCCCCAAACACACCCAGCCACCAACCCACCCATACTTTCCAACTCCCAGTTCCATTAAATAAAAATAATCAAGAAAATAAAAGAAAATAATAAAAAAAGATTCCATGCTAAAAGCCAAGTTGCACTTTATGGCAGAGCTGCAAGTGATCAACAAGGCAAGGCAATTGGACGGACTGGAGCAGCACCTCTCAGAGCCAGATTGCAACTGAGCAATGGAGGTGCTTGCCCCTAATAGACACAGCTTGCGTAAGACATTACACGGTGTTCTTCTACTCTCATTCGCCCAACAGGCAAGGCTCACTTAGAAACCCTATGCGAACATGCGGCAGCCTCTCTGCATGCTATATTCTCCTGAATAGATCAGAAGGCACCAAGACCAGTATTCACATGGTCCAGCTATGTAAAAAAACAAAAACAAAAAAAAACATGGTGGCGGAGCCCTTGCCATTCCAAAGAAGCAAAACAAGTTGGAGAAACCGAAGTAGAATGGCCAAAACGAATCCATGCACAAGTCTGCTAGAACTTTGGAAGTACAAATTAGACATAGTGAGACACTGGAAAAGCTCATTTAAAAGAAAAAGAAAAAAATCTATCTTCTCAATTAACTCTATTATGGAAAAGTAATCAATTTTAGTTCTGTGACATGAAAAGTAAACATTTACTTCAATATAACTACAAGAGCTGAAGGGAAGCTTTGAACAGTTGACTTCCCACATCCTTGGATACTGGCTCCATAGATTCCAGCATCTGTGGCTAGAAAATCCCCCCCAATTTTATATAAATTTTATATAAAATGCATCATTTTACTATGGCATCCATGGATTTTAGTATCTACGGAGGGGTTCTGGAATCAAACCCCAGTGGATACCAAGGTTCCACTGTATTTTTAAGAAAATATCAAGTAGCGGCCATATATTAATCCTGTAAAAATTCCTCCCCGCTGCTACTATTGTGAAGATTGTACTCAGAAAGGACAGGGGAGCTTTATATGCTGCAGTTGAGACTATTCCTGCTAATCAAAATGTTCCAGAAGTCTGAATGTGCAGGACCATACTTTGCTACATTCCTGCATAAATCAGCAGCTAATCTGGGTCAAATATATATCTACTTTTGATTGACAGGTGAAGCAAGCTCAGGGCATGTACTTTTCATGATTGTGTTTTCCTCTGTGTTCTTTTAACACTTTTTCACTTTCCCTCATTATTTCCCCACTCACCCACCAAAACAATTTACAGTATTGGCAGCCCTTTTTCTTGCAGACTGCATAAAAACCTTTGTAATTTCACAGTACATTGGTTTCTCTTTGTTATCAAAATCATAATTACAAAATAGCAATTATCTGACAAGATGGTCCATTGTGAAACAAAATACAGATCTCAAGCCATATTCTTTTTAAATTCTCAGTGACCACTGAAATGTGCTTAATGGATGCTATTCTGGACGTGGAGCTATTGGTCTTTTTGATACCTCTAAAAGAACAGAAAGAAAATTAACTTTTGGAGGACTTTGCACAGCTTAAAAATAATTTCTGAAATCTTTCTTCCAATGGTGCTAGTTCAGTTTATGCCATTGCAACTTAAATCTTTTGGTCATCAAGGAGGTTGGACTTCCCTGTCAACTGCATAGTGATTAAGGCTGTCTCCTCCATGTTTTCTCCACTGTGGTTACTTCTTAAATTTATGTCTTTCACTGCAGGACCTCCCTCCCTCCATTCCCTTCCACCCTTCCTTCCCTCCCTCTTTCTCCCTCTCTCCTTCCTTCCCTTCCACTCTTTTGTCCTTCCTTCCTTCCCTCTCTCTATTTCTCCTTCCTTCCTTCCCCTTTGTCTTTCCTCCCTTTTCTTTTTCCTCCCTCCCTTCATTCCCTTCCACCCTTCCTTCCTTCCATTTCTCCCTCCCTTCCTTCTCTTTTTCCTTCCTCCTGGGGGATGTTTAGCTGGGAGAAGAGAAGGTAAGAGACAACATGAGAACCATGTTTCAAGATTTCAAAGGGTGTCCCATTGAGGAAGAGAGAGAAAACTGACGTTCTGCTGCTCTAGAGACCAGGACACAAGGGAGCAATGGGTTCAAATGGCAGAGAAAGAGATTGGACTGAAAAGATTAGGAAGAACTTCCTGGTTGTCTTGGAGTGTGGAGGAGTCTCCTTCCTATTGGGAGTGCTTTGATTATGCCTTCCTACATGGCAGGAGGTTGGACTGGATAGCCCTTGGGGGTCTCTTCCAACTCTAGGTTTCTAGAATTATATATCAGGAGTAAGCAATACATCATCTAATGGGTACACTTTTTTCCCCATCCACCATCTCATCCTGACCAAGGCTAATTCTTTTTGGGATCCAAACATTTCCAAACTTTCCTTCACTTTCTGCCTCCCAAAGAGAAGAGGAAGTGGAGGAAAGGGCAGGGAGGGGACTTGAGGAGTGCCCCCTCCCTCCTGGCCCATCTACCCACTCCGACCTGGCATGCAGCCCCCAAGCTGGAAAGTTTGCCCATGCCTGTTCTAAAGATATTCATGCTAGGTTAACTAGGATCACTTAAGTTAACAATTTACATTGGAACTGCATCCATTTATGTGACAATGTGATGCATTTATTTTGCCTCCTTCTCACCAACAGAGACAAATCAGTAGGTGATGGATTGAATTGTGATATATAGATAGAAGGGGGGGAGGGGGGAGAGTGGCACAGTGCTTTGTATTCAGTGACAATTTTGTGTTGTTAGAAAACGTTCCTCTTTCACATAAGTTACAGGTGCTCAATTTTTCCTGGTTCTCCTCCTCTGTTTGAGAAACAGGGGGGTAGTTACTTTTAAAATATTGCAACTATAATGTTTGTCATCTACTTGGTTCTGCAATTGTAACAAATTACATTTAAAAGTGATGTTTCAACCTCTGTTCTCATCATAGCACTGTTAATGCTATCTACTAAGTCATTCAGCATTGTAATACCTTTGAAAATCCTTCTGTGCTTCCTCACTAGATTAAATTCCCCCGTCTGCTCTGAAAAAAACTGTAAATAATTATCCAGTGCATACAGAGCTAATTTGGTTGGAGGCCAACCTCTCTGTACTGTACTTAGTTTAATGGTTAATCCAGGGCATGCATTGCCCATCCTATACAAAAGCACACTGAGTCATGTATTTATGCAAGAGTCTCAGTTTTCATTTCTTTTCCAAAGGTATGGAATTCTTTAAACTTTATAGTTAATGTGAAAAGCTTGAATGTAGGTGCTGCGAATGGCCTAATGGTGGTTAAAGTTGGAATTTCAACTACCCAACATTTTCTAAGTTAAACCGTTATAATTTGGAACCTATTCCCAGGATTTGGGAGTTCATAGACATTTAATTCAAATGCATTTGGTTCTTCTAGCCCCGGGGCACCCCAGTTTTAATTACATGATGAACATGTGGTTATCATTACTTTGGAATGGGTCAGCTTTCAAGGGAAGATTAACTTGGGTGAACTTAATCTGGAAGCTTTCAGGTGCAGAATGTCTGATATTTATATCAGAGAGGCTTTTCTGATATGATATAAAACAGTGACAATTTTAACTCCTGTGAACAATGATGAACGTTCCCCTAAAGATTCAGGTTTAATCTCCATAGATGAAGGAGCCCATATGGTTTGCAGTGAAGTACAAGTTGTTGTTGGGGTTCTTTTGGGGGGCTTATATCTCACAGAGGCTGCAGAAAACTAAAACAGCTGACTATCATTACAGCAACCTGGATGACATTGATCTAACTTGCTAAATGATATCTGAAATATTAAAGTAAGATTAAGTTTATCTGAATAAATATACAAGCTACATAAATTTGCACTGACATGAATACCCATTTTGGGATAAGGGAAGTTGTAGTAAGTTTGAGGTGCATCTACACCATGCATAGGCAAAATTCAGCCCTCCAGATGTACTGGACTTCAACTCCCAGAAATCCCGGTCAGCTCACCAGCTGTTACAAGTTGTGGGAGTTGAAGTCCAAAGCACCTGGAGGGCTGAAGTTTGCCCATGCCTGATCTACACAGAACTAATGCAGTTTGGTATCACTTTAACATCTCACCTTTTGCCACTCAGCTCAGAGAAGGGGATTCATTTCTTGGTACCATACTTACACTGGTACCATACTTACTTACACTGACCAATTGGTAAGTCAACCTTAGTTTTGGTGGTTGAGTTTTGAATAAAATGTCTACCCTAATATAAGAATATATACAGTAAAAGCAGACAAGAGATGGAACAAAATTATAAGAGAACACATGTAAAACTTCTATGAGTCAGAAATAGATTGACCCAAACTTCCCTACTCATGGTTCTCCTTCAGTGCCTTTGGACTTTTAAAAACTCTAATGAGAAGGTTTCCAAGTGGGGGATGGACAGTGAGCAAAAAGAATACACCCTGCTACAAAATGTCTCAAAAATCCCCCCCCCCCCCATGTATCACATATATATCCAATCAATTGAAAATGAATGAATATTAAGCTGATTCTTTTTATGCCTCTCTCAATGAATAAGGTGGCACTTAAGTTTTCAGCACTGGGCAAATGATATTGAAAGTTATGCCAAGTGGAGAGAAAAAATGAAAGTGGCAATGAACATTTTGAATTGCTGTGCCTAATCCTAAGTACATGTTCAAACATTAGAGGCTGTAACATGGCCTTGTCTGTACTTTGATAATGGAAAAATCAAGCTGCATTATTTTGAAGGGCCCTGCATCACATTAGGTTTGACTTCTAAAAGGATTTGCTTTTCAAGGTAACAAGAGCAAAACAAAAACAAAAAACAAAGAACAAAAACCCAAAACCTGAAATGGATACTATCGACCATCACTAGCAAACACTGCATTTCTTTGCCTGTGGGACTTTTGATTGGCCGAGATGCCTTTCAACAAACTTTCAAAGGCATAGGAAAAAATAATTTCTGCTGTTCAGTAGAACATTATTGAGATCTGGGACACACAATTTTTAAATTTACTGAACTCATTTGAATCTCTGAGGCTGAAAAATTGTCAGTGTTAAGTCAGTGGTGGAGTTTATGAATACTACTGCATTATTTCCATTGTTAAATAGCTAAGCAAATTTGTGGAAAAAATATATTTAAAGACGGCAATACATGCACTGGTAACTTCAAAGCTCAATTTCTGCCACATGCGGTACATTGGGCTATCTCTGCACCAAGTTCAGAAATGTCAATTCATTCAAAACATTCATCTATATTAGCAGAGGCGGCCCTAGGTAATTTTCAATGGTAAGCAAAGAGTATTTTGGCGCCCCCCCCCCAAAAAAAAACCAATTACACACACACACACACATATACACACACATATATATGGGCATGGACAAATTTTGGTCCTCCAGGGGTTTTGGACTTCAACTCCCACCATTCCTAACAGCCTCTGGCCCCTTCCTTTCACCCTTTTCCTGCTTAAGCGGCTGAGGGGGGAAAGGAAAGGGCCTGAGGCTGTTAAGAATGGTGGGAAATGAAGTCCAAAACCCCTGGAGGGCCAGAATTTACCCATACCTGGTGTAGAGCCAGCCTATATCTTTGCATACAAATATTAGCATGAGTCATGGAAATGGGGTGTTTTGAGTGTGTCATGTTCTTGCAAGTAACACTACAATTCCAAAAATCTGGTGATGCACTCTCCACTGTGAGTGAAGGAGAGGCCAAAGAGCAATAGAAAGCCAAGACTTTGTCCTGAGGTTCTCTCTTCTTGGAAAGTCCAGTTTTGCACTAACACAGCCGCATGACCTGCAGTATCTCCTGAAAGCCTCGTTTTACAAGGCGAAGGAAGGCTTGAGAAAGGGTGGGGTGGGGAAGAAAGCAGGGTGCCAAGGCACGCAAGAGCATTCACAAACTGCCCAAGAAAAGGCTGAGGACAGAGGCCAGACACTTTGGAAAAGTCAAAGGGTGCATCTACACTGTAGAAGCAAAGCAGTTTGACACCACTTTAACTGCCGTGCCTCAATGCTCTGGAATCCTGGGAGTTTAAGATTCGTAAGGTCTTGAGCCATCTTTTCCAAAGACTAGTGCCTCACCAGCCTACTGGGTGCATATACACTGTAGCCTTAATGCAGTTTCATAGACTCCTAGAGTTGGAAGAGACCTCATAGGCCATCCAGTCCAACCCCCTATGATGAAAATAGTCTCATCCATGCACAGAGGCACTCTCTTAAGGGCCTCAATTGGATGGCCATAAAGATACTTGCTACGTCCCTGCCATACTTGTTTTTTTTTCTTTTTTCTTTTTCTTTTTTTGTCGTGTCAGGAGCAACCGCTCCTGTTGTGAGAGAATTGGCCATCTGCAAGGACGTTGCCCAGGGGATGCCCGGATGATTTTGATGTTTTATCATCCTAGTGAGAGGCTTCTCTCATGTCCCCGCATGAGGAGCTGGAGCTAATAGAGGGAGCTCATCCGCCTCTCCCCAGATTTGAACCTGCGACCTGTCGGTCTTCAGTCCTGCCGGCACAGTGCTTTAACCCACTGTGCCACTTGCTGAATGCCTTGGTCCCTCACCAAACTACAATACTTTAGCCTTCTTTGTAAGTGCTGGTGCTCCACTAAACTACACTTCTCCAGGATTCCATAGCATTGACTCCTGGCACCTAAAAGTGGGGTCATAATGCATTAACTTTACAGTGTTAGATGCACCCAAGGTTTTTAGCCTTTCTTACTAAAATGCTGCCTCACCAAAAAAAAATTTATGTGTCAGGAGTGACTTGAGAAACTGAAATTCCTAGTATTGAGCCATGGCTGTTAAAAGTCAGCCAGACTACATTCATTGGACAGTGGAGATGCACTTTGAGTTGCAATGAAAATACAGTCTTACCTATACAGAGAGGGTAAGACTCTTCCTTAGGACCTCATTTGGATGGCCATAACGATTGCAATACTTGTAACAGAGTGCTGGTGCCTCACCAAAACACAAGTCCTAGCATTGAGCCATGGCAATTAAAAGCGAGACTCAACTGCATTAATTCTACAGTGTGGAAGCACCCAACATCTCTCAGAATTCCCTAGCATTGAGCCATGGCACTTAAAAGTGGCGCCAACTCAGACATGGACAAGTTCTGGCCCTCTGGGTGTTTTGGACTTCAACTCCCACCATTCCTAACAGCCTCAGGTCCTTGAACAGCCTTTTCCCCTTCAGCTGCTTAAGCAGGAAAAGGGAGGAAAGGAAGGGACCTGAGGCTGTTAGGAATGATGGGAGTTGAAGTCCAAAATGCCTAGAGGGCCAAAGTTTGCCAATGTCAGGGCTAACTTCATTAATTCTAAACTGTTGATGCACCTAAGATCTTTAGCCTTCTTTATCAAAGCGTCCTGGTGCCTCCAGGATTCCCTAGTATTTATTTATTTATGGTATCAGACCAAACCAAGGGTACCTTTGTACTGTATTTAAAAGAAAACATGCACACAATCAAAGTTTGAAAACTTGGCATTATATTATATAATTTATTTATTTACGGCATTTATATGCCGCCCTTCTCACCCCGAAGGGGACTCAGAGTGGCTTACAAGATATATATGCATACAATATATTTTAATATTATTAGTAATATTAAATGTAATATAAAATATATTATATTTTATATTACTGGGAGCCCCCAGTGGTGCAGTGGGTTAAAGTACTAAGCTGCTAAGCTTGTTGACCAAAAGGTTGCAGGTTCGAATCCAGAGAGTGGCATGAGCTTCTGCTGTTAGCCCCAGCTTCTGCCAACCTAGCAGTTTGAAAACATGCAAATGTGAGTAGATCAATAGTACCGCTCCGGTGGGAAGGTAATGGTGCTCCATGCAGTCATGCTGCCCACATGACCTTGGAGGTGTCTACGGACAATGCCAGCTCTTTGGCTTAGAAATGGAGATAAGCATCAAACCCCAGAGTTGGACACGCTGGACTTAATGTCAGGGGAAAACCTTTACCTTTACTATAAAATATATAATTATTATTTTGTATTATTATTAGTAGTATTATATTATATTATAATATTATAAATATTATATGAACGCACAATATTAAATATCCTGGACTGGCTGGAAAGCCTGGGGCTGGATTTCAAGCCTTTTGCAGAAACCACAGCTCGTGGAGAGGGAAAGGGAGAGGAGGAGAAACTTGGGAAACTAGGAAACGCTCCATATTCCCCAGATCTGACGCTTTACAAACCTCGAGAGCTTCGGGGGAAGATCTCGACGGAAAGTCTCTCCTTCCACGGGAGAAAAGGACGCGGGAGGGAGAAGGGAAAGGAAGAGCAAAGAAGGGGAGCCTGCTCTTGAAAAAGATGAGGGGGGAGAGAGAAAAAGAGAGAGAGAGAGAAGGAAGGGGAAAGGAAAGGAAGGGAATCCTGCTCTTGGAAAGGCCGGGGGGGGGGGGGAGAGAGAAGGGAAGGGAAGAGAAGGGAAGCCTGCTCTTCGGGCAAACCATTTGCTGCAAGCCAAAGAGAAGCAGGAGGGAGCAACAACAAAGAGTTCAGTCCCTGAAGGCAACACACCAACACCTCAGGACTCCTCGCGACACCAGGGAGAAATCTCTGCTCGTCCCAAAGTAGTGGGAGGAGGAAGAGAACGAAGAGGAGAAGCCATATTCCAAGCCTTTCCTCCCCAAAACATTGTAGAAAAGTAACCAAATGGGAATGAGTTTCCCACACCAAGTCAGGGATTGTGGCCAAACTGAGACGCCAACTCCCGAACCCAATGAAGGGGAAAGACAGGCAGAAGAGGGGTCTTTCCCTTTGCCCCTCCCACGGCTCTCCTTTTGCCCACTTTGCTCCCTCTTCTCTCGCCAGCCCTCCCCAGGCCAGGAAGCGCCATATTGATCTTCCTCATGCTCTCCACCGAGTCCCCCGTCAGTTCTCGTTTCCCCCGGAGGCCATGCGTGGGAGCTCAAGAACCCCCCCCCCCCCAGACGTGCGCTCTAAGCAAAAGTGTAATTTGCCTTGAGCCGCCTCTGGAGGTAGAGAAAGGTTGCAACTCGCAACTGTGGAGGGGCATTTACAGAGGCGCCTCGGCGCCCCTGGAAAAACAAACTATTCCGCAACCGCTTACTTAGCGTAATGGAAGAACCGCCCCTGTATATTAGTTACTAGTACATCTAAGAAGCACCATATTACAGCCATATTAAAATCACTTCACTGGTTGCCAATTAATTTTTAGGTAAAGTACACAGTGTTGTTTATTACTTTTAAAGTCAAAGTTACCAACAGTATTGACTTGTTCCATATAATTCATCCCATATATTCAGGTATTCTGGGAAAATCGTCAACCAAAGCTAGTCTGATCTAGATGTGTAAGGCCAATCCCATTCCAGTTTAATTGGTTACCTATCCATTTACATGCTCAGCATGTTCCAACCTTTTGTTGTTGTTGTAATTTTCCGACTCTGAAGACTAATAATAATCAAGATGTTATATTTGCAGAACCTGCAAAACTTAGACATCCAACTAGATAATGTAAAATGTGTTGGCAGTTTGGTATATAGATTAGAAAACAACCTTCTTATTTTTATATATTAAACAGTGAAAGAATATATAAAGGTTTTCATCATAGCTTTTTATACATTATGTTATTTAAAACTGAAAATCTAAACTAAGATAGACAGCTAAATATACAGATAAACACATCATAAATTAAATTAAATAAACTAATTTTTTTCACTAACTCTTCCATCTCATGAATTGATGAAAAACAGCCATCTTTCAATAAATTGGTTGTTCTGATTATAATTAAATTCTCCTTTATAATACATTGATTTAAACATTAAAGCCATATCCCACAATTTTGTTAGCCAGGTTTTTATTGTTGGAGCATTTTTGTCTGCCATGGTTGGGCAACACATATTTTATCTGTCATGAGCAATCATTTGTAAGTCTGCACACTCTAGTTTTGTTTACTATGCATAATAGGATAGTTTTTTGGATTTGGGAAAAAAATGATACCCTACTAAATCATTAATTATTGATAACATAAAGTTCCAGATTTTTTAAAAAAAATCTGTCCTTCCCCCAATTATGAATATAGTCAGCTGTTGATATTTTCCATTTTAGTATGATAGATCTTAGTCTATATGGAATGATATTTAATTTGAATTTACTAATAGCATTGGAATTGTTTTCCACTCTGTTGGCTGTACTGCGAAATTATATCTGTTTAAATCTTTGTTCCATTTATCTTGATAAGTAGGGTGAATAGGGCCCTTAATAGTATGACTCACTTAATGAATTTTTCATGCTGACATTCCAACCTGTGTTAACTAGGTTAGCTAAAAATAATAACTAAGCTGACCATTTAATTAGCATTTTTTCAGATTTACTAGTAATTTAATTCATTTTATTTAGTTTATTCCTCACACTGCCCCAAGCTGGACAAGGCTTGGATTGAGCATGTAGCCATCTTCACCAGGATTGTACTCCAAAAAAGAGATGTGTAGAATAAAAGTACGGTGTCAGCAACAACACCCTTAGAACCTGGGGGGGGGGGGGGCACAAAGCACAATGAAAGGCAATAGTTCCACTGGCCCATGTCAACAGCCGACCTGGTTGGAGTCCACTGTCTACACTGTCTCAAACTATGCTCTATGAAGCCCTTGGGGCTCCATGAGTGATAGTCAGGGGCTCCATGGTGCCATGCTGCTTCCTGCCTCCTCCCATTTCCTCCTCTTCCTCCTGAAAAAATGCAGGGAAATTCATTTGGAACTGCCAAAGCAGCATCATGATATAGACCTTTTCTCTCCCACCTCCCTCGCTGCACACACTCTTTTCCTTGCCACACAGACCCCCACCACTACCTTCTTTGATTACAAAACCCTACTTTCTGCCCACCACTCAGGCAGTCCTTTGATTGTGTTTTTCCTGCTTGGCAGAAGGGAGTTAAACTGGAAGGCCCCTGGGGTTGCTCCTATTACTACTATTACTACTACTACTACTACTACTACTGAGGCTAGATTGCCATCTACCAGGGATACTTTGTTCTTTTCCTGCATGGCATAAGGTGGTTGGATGGATAGCCTCTGGGGGTTGCTCCTATTATTATTATTATTATTTGAAACACAACAAGATGAGTCCACAGCAGACAAGATCATTCTGCTGGCTGTTGTATTGGATCACACGTCAGACACTTCCCAAGTGTCTAGGACTGTGTCATATATCAGCGAATAATGTGTGTAGATCCCAGTAAGGTGGCCTTCTGCAGCTGGCAGATGGTAATCTTGTCAGCGCCAATTGTGTTTAAGTGCAGGCCAAGGTCTTTAGGCCCTGCACCCAGTGTGCCGATCACCACTGGGACCACCTTTACTGGCTGGTGCCAGAGTCTTTGCAGTTCGATCTTTAAATCCTCATATCGTGTAAACTTTTCCAGTTGTTTCTCTTCAATCCTGCTGTCACCTGGTATTACAACATCAATGATCCATACTTTGTTTTTTATCACAATCGTGAGGTCAGGAATATTGTGCTCCAGAACTCTGTCTGTCTGAATTCAGAAGTTCCAGAGGAGTTTGACGTGTTCATTTTCTGTAACTTTTTCCGGCTTGTGATCCCACCAGTCCTTTGTCACAGGCAGATGGTATTTGTGGCACAGGTTGTTGTTGTTGTTGTTGTTGTTGTTATTATTATTATTATTATTATTATTATTATTACTACAAAGGCTGGATAGCTATCTATTCAGGGTGCTTATATTGTGCTTTTCCTCCATGGCATAAGAGGATTGCACTGAATGACCTCTGGAGTCTTCCACTGAAATCCGGTTAAGTTTATGTTTGTTAAAATTGTTCTGAATTTTAAATATTGTGTTCTTTCATTCATTCTTTTTGTTGTGCTACAAATGAGATATGTGCAGTATGCATAATAATTTGTTTGTATTGTTTCAATTAGTTAGCACAAACACTCTCTATTTATCTGCCACTGCTCCAGCCTACCTGTCAATTTTAAAATGCAATGCGGCCCCTGTGTCCAAAAGTTTGTCCATGCCTGATATATATGCATTATATGTAATATATAATATATAAACATTTCTCGGGGCTCCAAAAGAAAGTTTAGCTTCAAAAAGGGCTCTGTAGCTAAAAAAGTTTGAAACCCCCTGGTCTAGTGTGGGACTGTTTCAGTTCCAGTAAAAGTCTGTAAAATTGTTCAACCTCTCATAATGTATTATGGACCAGAAGTCACCAGACATCATGTGGACACCCAGGAGTGCCTTTTGCTCAGATCCCTGGTTTAGGACCAGTGTAGACTAACCCTTAGCATCACATACATTGAAAAATGTAAAACTCCTGAGTTCAGGGTGTAAAATTCCATCACTGCACCCATCCTCTGAAGTTGGCCCTTTTCATTCCTGTATATCTGCAAGCTTCACTAGAAACAATGCTTTTTGCTTGGTCAAGCTCTTTCTATTTTTTACGTGTTAACATTTATCTTCAAACAACATTTAGCCCAGAGCCATAAAATTTAAATGCGTGGTATGTATATGGCAAAGCCAACCAAATTTAATTCTTACTTTACAATAATATTAACAAAAGTTCGGTTTGTGGTATTTGTGCAGACAGACCAATGGTATTCCAGGCACATAGGCTACTGGGACAAGGCAGTGTTTGAACCTTGAAAACCTTTCATTTAATTATTTCAGTAATAACTTTATGACACCATTGAGAGAAATGCCTTAGTTTCCCAGAAGACGGTAAGCTTACTGTGGATTTTTTTTTTTTTTTTTGCTAAACTGTCTTGGCTATTAACTATGATCAAGATATGAAAAGCAATATACCAAAGACGAGATCAAATTTCCATTTTTTTCTTACAATGGTCAGTGGTTTATACAACTTATTCCCTTCAGTCTTAGAAAACTAATCTCCACAGAAGAAAGGGCAAAGAAAAAATGTGCATGTCTCAGTAGCTGTATTCCTAATTTATAATTTTCCCAATACTTTAAAAGTTACATTCATCATTGCTCAAAGGAGGGGGGAGGCTCATCTTAAAGCTTTTATTTCATTATTAATTTCTTTTCTTCTTACATTCTTTTTTCTTCTTACATTTTGATTAGTTTTTCTTCTCATTCTCATTTGAGTATCATGTTTTCTGCAAATCATTACCTTCTGCTTAACGGTTAATAAAAGAACACTTGCTGTTACTGATGGGAAAAAAATCAAGGAGACAGTACAGCAGAGCTATGACGTAAGTTGTGATAAAGTAGCAATAATCTAGTTTAGGATGTTGTAGCTAGGGTTTCCTGGAACCCTTGGGGTCTGTGAAAGATTGCTAGGGCTTCCATGATATATCCTGATGGGGAAGAAATCAATTGTAAAATTTAAAAATGCAAAGTTTCCCTGAGATCTGAAAATTAAGAACAAGTTGCTCCAAGGTAAAAAGGTTAAGAAACAATGCTCTAGTTTTAATGTTACTGTGTCCCTTCAAATAATTTCTGACTTGCAATGACCCTAAGGTGACCTATAATGGGATTTTTCCCTTATGATTTGTTCAGAAGGGGGTTGCACTTGTTTTTACCTAAGGTTGAGAATGTGACTTAGGTTGGATCTACACTGACATATAACCAAGTGTCTGATACCATGTTATCTGTTTTAAACTGGTTTATATGAGTCTACATAATAATATATGAGTCTACATAATAATATAAAAATAATCCTGTTCAAAGCAGATACTCTGGATTCAGAAACTGGATTATACGACAGTGTAGATGGGTCCTTAGCCAAGGTCACAGAGGAGAGTATTGGAAATTCCATAACCTATTGGAAATCAGCGCACCATCACCTTATTGAAAAGGTAAAAATGATGTCACATCCATTTGGCAAATCTAAATCTCCATGAACATATGGAGACCATTAGTCAAGAAAGCATGACCTTGTTAGAAGTCTACCCTTTGAACAAGGGATATTTATAAGCATTCATGTAATCGCACACAGGTAACTCAGCTATTAAATTGAAGAACCATGTCTTCAAACAGCCCAGGATAAATACATGCCACTACAAAAATATATTTGGTTAGCAGAGGATGGCTGTTTCTTTGAAGTAGAATTTGAAATTGTAATTCCCTTGAAACCTTAGTTAAAATATGCACCCAAGAGATAAAAACAAAGTAATCTTCTTTAAAAATATAATCACATCTTTACAAACAAACTTCTTGTATATATTCAGCATACTAGTCCATCATTCAATATCATTAAGCATATAGATACAGCCCAAACTATATAACTGTACTCACTGAAGTCTGAAAAGAGACAAACTGCAATCACCTCCATTGAGGTCTAAAAGCATACTTCTCTATTAAAGTCCAAACAGTAACATGCATCCACCTCCATTGAGGTCTGAAAAGCCTACTATAAAACAAAAATGGAGTCCTGTGTCTGAAGCCCCTCCCACACCAATGATGTAAAGTCAAACTGGCAAACCAAAATGAACATGCAATATAGGTTAACAATTATACACATTTACAAGCAGTTAGTGGAGACTTAGAAGGCTGCTGTTTCCAACAGGAAGGGTTCCATGACTCAAAACCTGGTTCCAAGGGTCTCAGTCCAGTACTCAAACCACTATGCCACACTGGCTTCCCCAGTAAGCAAAATATAACTACAGTGATACCTTGATTTTAATTTGTTCTGTGACTGAGCTCTTAACTCAAATTGCTCTCATCTAAAAGAAAATTTTCCCATTGAAATGCATAGAAATGCTATTAATCTGTTCTGGCCCTCTGACCCCCCCCCCCCCTTTGTTCAATGTTTTAAAATAAGAAAATTGACTTTACAAACAACAAATCATGTATAAATTCATGCTCATATGAAGCATTTTTTTTTAAAAAAAAAGATCAACTTTAAAATGGTAGAAGCACAAAGTTGTAGCAAGGAAGCATAAAGTGAAGAGGCAGAAGCATCATTTTCTTCATACTGGATTCATTCCAGCCATCCTCCCTCTCTTGCTCTCTTTCACTCTTTCTCCTCATGAAACCAAACATGCCAGGAATAAAAACCACACAAAATCAACTAACCCAAAGTTCCTCAAAGTGGAAAAGACCAAAGCAGACAGCAATCTCCCAAAGTGGACAGAACAACTTCACTACTTCATTACTTCTGTAATCCAACTAACATTTCCATGTTTGGTGCTCTCATTAAATGGTAAGTGTAGTAGACCCTGCTTCAAGTACTAACCTCTGCTGTGCCTTACAATCTGTTGTGTTCAGGGAGTTGAAAGGATGGGTGTTCTATCATAGCCACTGGTATTAAAAAAGAATTCCTAAATTAACTAATTAAGACTATATAGATTAGGGATGGGAGCTATGTGTCCAGAGCTTCTTGGATTGCAACTTCTGCATTCCCCATTTTTTGCTATGCTGGCTGGGAACGCTAGCACAATCATCCTTTCAGATTTGCAATTCTGAATTTTGTGGATTTGATATCACAACTTTGATTACAATGTTCTCTTTATAGATCTCTTGGTCTTCTGGTATGATCCTATCACCAACTTCCTCAAGTCATGCTAGAGGACTGAAAGACTTCTAGAGAAAAAAAAAACTTCTCTTGGAATCTGTAGCTCCTCCAATGCAATTCAATGTTCAGCTTCAAATAGAGATAAACTATAGAGTTGTGCCAGAAGACCTCGAAATTACTAGGAAGGTGTTCTTTCAGGTGGAAACATAGCCATTTATTTATTCATTATTTTTTACTTTCATTGGGGTCCTGTGCCCCTAATACCATGCTTGCTTCTGTGGATTCCCAGAGCAAAAGGCTCCTGTCCTTTTAATTCTTATGTAGAAGAATTTCAGGTTTGTTACCTGAAATTCTTGCTTCCATGCAACAATTAAAGGTTGGTGAGCAACCTCCAGTCATTTACCAAAGTTCCTTCACATATTTGAGCATCACTTTGTGTTGACATTTTACCATAGCCTAATCTTGCTGTTACAAAGACATGGATGATGAGGTCATAAGATGAATATGAAAAGAAAGGTCACAGCCTTCTCACCATGTGAATGTTGCAGGAAACACTCGTTGTCATTGCCAAAACCTCAGTTTCCTGGAATACCCCACAGGCTCAAAGAGTACAGAACTACAAAGTTTTATCCTACATAACTAGCAAATTATACCTCTCAGCTTGTCTGGATTCATCTTGAATCACTTTGCCTGTTGTTTCATTCTCATGTAGGGAGCTTATACACATATAGAACAAAAAGGGTGTGGTGATGACATCTGTGGGATTTTTCAAAAAAGAATGGTCATATTTCTTCACATTTTTTTTTTGCTTTAGAGATTTATTTATATCTCATAATTGTTTGCTTATGTGACTTTGCCCAAGGCAAACTCAAGGTACCATCAAAGGCAGAACAAACATAATAACAAGTCTTAATAGGGAGAAGCTGACAGGGATTTCTGAAAGTAATGCCAACACATGCATGTCAACAACAAAACAACACAATTAGGCACACTATTACTTTAATAATAATAATAATAATAATAATAATAATAATAATAATAATAATAATTTGTGATCATTTACCATGCCATTCACACCCCTCCCAGCTGGCTATAAATTGTTTTGAAAAATAAGAAAAAAATAATGGATGTTAGATTGATGTATCCTTCATCACCTGCTGCACTCTGTTGGTCATTGGGAAAACCTCAAAGCTGATGATTCTCTGGACTTTGGCTTTTAGCAGTAGTACTGAAAGCAGGTGGCTAAAAAGGCAAGGGAATGGAGGTTGTACATTTCCTTAAGGGGCTGAGTTGTCTTCGGTGTTTTCTCAAGGCAGATGAGTTACATTTGGCTTATGAGGTCAGCAGAAAGAATTCAGGCCATTGTATCAGATAAGTATACATAAGCTAGAATGTTAGCCCATCTTCAAAAATGCTATTAATACTTACTAATGAAGAGCATAAGAACTTTGCTTGGTCAGACTAAAGGGTGACTTTCCATCAAAAATCCTGATAAAACATTGGTCTTCATCTTCTAATTTATGTCTTCTAAGCTTTAAGAATATAGGAGTATAAGTTTGTGAAGAGAAGACAAGGCATTCTGAATCAGATCAAAGATCCATTCAGTAGCATGTTTCATTCACACAGTATCCAAAAAGAAGCTCACAGGAAGTGCATATGCTCCGCAGAACCTGATATACAAAGCCACATTATTTCAAATACAAGATAATATGTAACCATAAAGCACAACAGCCAACAAGAAATTCATTATTAAATTATTTATCAGTTAAAATATTTATACCCAGCTATAAATGGTGGCGCAGTGGGTTAAAGCACTGAGCTGCTGAGCTTGTTGATCGAAAGGTCGCAGGTTCGATTCCGGGGAGCGGCGTGAGCTTCCGCTGTCAGCCCTAGCTTCTGCCAACCTAGCAGTTTGAAAACATGCAAATGTGAGTAGATCAATAGGTACCGCTCCGGCGGGAAGGTAACGGCGCTCCATGCAGTCATGCCAGCCACATGACCTTGGAGGTGTCTACGAACAACGCTGGCTCTTTGGCTTAGAAATGGAGATGAGCACCACACCCCAGAGTCAGACATGACTGGACTTAATGTCAGGGGACTACCTTTACCTTTTTATGTATCAAAAAGATCTCAAGGTAGCTTGCAAATAATATGTCAGAAATATTAAAAATTAACTAGGTATTTTTAATTACAAAAATCTGAGTCAAGCACTGAAAGGGTTAAATGGATGCAATGACTCAGCAAAAGGTGCAGTTCAATATAGGTGTGCCTGTAGGTTAGTACACCTCAGTGTTAGTTGCCCTCAGTATGAAGAGGCTTCAGCCTGAAAGAGGCCTCAGTGTGAGAAGCCTCAATATGAGAAAGCTCCAGTGTTAGAGGACTCAGTGTGAGGTAAACCTCAGTGGGTTGTTATAGTTTTTTTGGGGTTGTATGACCATGTTCTAGCAGCATTCTCTCTTGACGTTTCACCTGCATCTATGGCAGGCATCCTCAGAGGTTGTGACCTCACAACCTCTGAGGGTTCTTGCCATAGATGCAGGCAAAACGTCAGGAGAGAATGCTTATAGAACATGGCCATACAGCCCCAAAAATCTACAACAACCCAGTGATTCCAGCCATGAAAGCCTTCAACCAGTAAACCTCAGTATTAGTAGACCTCAGTGTGAGGTAGGCCTTAGAGTTAGTGGGCCTTAGTATGTGAGAATGCCTTGTGTGAGAAGGCTTTGGTGAGAGAAGCCCCAGGTTGAAGGCCTTGTGTAAATCTCCAGTGTTAAGGCTACTGTGTGTAAAAAAGCTACTGTGTGAAGCTCCTATGTGAGAAGCAGAAGAACTTTGGAGTGAGAAGAGGGTCTTTGAGAGTGAAGCTGTTTATCTGCTTGAGAAAGAAACCCAGCCTAGAAGCAAAGAAGGAAGTATAAAGAACTTTATTTGTGTTATGGAAACCTTGTTCTTGTAATTAGTGCAACCATATTGTTTTGCTATAAAGAAAAGCCTCCTATGGAAGAGATAACATTGGCCTGTGTGTTTTTGTTCTTTTTATCAATTTGGGCTACTGGTGCTGGGTCATGCTGCTGCTGATAAGTTCCTCTGCTGTGCATTGATGGAGAGGGTATTTTGTTAATAAGACGACTCACCCAACATAACATTTAAACAAGTAAAATTTTAAAACAATAAAAATAATTTAAATAAGCTAAAACATACTGAACATCATAGTGGATTGAAAGAAGGGTGTTTTCAAGTTCTTAAAATAATATTCAACAGTATTTGGGATAAATTAAAGATGTCTTGATAAACAGCTATTTTTACTTGGTGTGAAAATGAAATGCATGCTGACATCAATTGGGGCCCCAAGGGGAGGGCACCTCACACTTGGTGTGCTATGGCTGAGAAAGCCTTTGTGCAACATGTATTTGTCTGATTTCTTTGAAGTCACCCAGGATGTCAGACATCACTATGTGAAAACTTCAAAATGTAACTCTGTATTGTATTAACCAAGTACAAATGAATTTGGACTCAATGTAGTCTATAAACCTCAGTGTAGTTCTGCAACTTCTTTATCCAGCTCCACATGAAGTGTGCGGAGAAAACAATCTCTGTTCTAAAGGACACCACAGGCTAGGTTTTAACCAAGCTAATTAACTGATCTTATAAATGCAACATACTTTCTGAACTTGTGTTCCAGCCTACAGATTTAAAATTACTTTAAAGACTCTTCAGCTGTGAAGACACCTTGGCTATTTACAGAGGCATCTGCACTCTGTTAGGTTGCGTCACGCAAGTGTTTGGACACCACCTCTACATCTTATGGCAAAAACAGTCTCTTGACAGCATGCAAAAAAGATGCTAACACATATGATTAATGATGGGAGTCCTCTTCCAGTGTTAGCAATATTTCCCAAGTGGGAAAAAGGTGAAAGCAGCATTCTCCATCATCAAGTTAAATGATTGGCCGGAAGCTACTGCTTCATCGACCAAAAGAACACTTCCTCCCTTGTGAGGATGTGTCAGAAACATTGTTATATTTTACACCATAGTAAAATGACTTTAGATTGATTACGTAAAGGGTTAAGCCTATCTCATGTGTAAATGTTCCTGTTAGAGTTTCACACTGGGTGGTTTGCTTGCTTCGTGAAGATGGTTTAGGCAGAGCATGAAAATGTTATTTTCTGGAGTCTATGTTTAACTTTTAGTACTAACATTTAATCAGTGGAATTTACAGAAGTGTAGATTTGCCAAGAATCTACTAGTTCAGTGGCTCTACCCAGGTTGAGACTAATAAATGGAGTTATACCTTGAACTGTAACTCCCAGAAACTCCTAGCCAGAATTTCCAAGCTCTCATTTTAGATGAGACACCATTAAGAACAATTTGGAAATTATATTTTGACCAATCAGACTGAGAAAAGGGGTAAACCATTACATTCCAGGGCCAGCCCAAATATGTTATTGTCTGAGGACCCATCCAAACAGGGCCCATATCTCAGGCCCTCTCATTTACTTTTACTGGAGGCATCCAAATGACACCTCCAATAAAAGAGGATTAATTCAAGACAAAGCAGGACAAACCTTACTTGCTCCTGAAGGACTACCCGGGAGCCTGTCCGCACACCCATCTTGCACCTTTTGGGCTCCTGGAGATCAAAGGTGTGAGATAGTTCCCACCCCATTCCCAAAACCCTCCAAAACCCCTTTAAAATAAAAAGAAAATTTACTGAGAGACATTAGACCTCTCTTCAGCCTGATGGAACATACCAATGACATGCAAGAAGATGGGGGAGCCAGGAGAAATTTGCTCCCTTCCCCCTGTCTTCTAGCTTTTGAGAACGATTAGTCCCTAGCCATATATGCCCAGTCCCAAAGCCATTAGAAGTACTCTGTTTTGCACTTCATCCACTGTCCTGCCCCTATGGTTTTCTATTTGCACTATCCCTGCCCAACCCTTTCATAGCTTGACCAGGTCAATCTTAAAAATCCAGTTATTGGTTTATGTTAAATATGATCTGATAGGAGCTCCAATGCACTCTGTTTTATTTTGCCCTTTTTGATGTGTTTTTATTTTGGTTGTTGTATTTTATGGTGCTCCTTTTTAAATGTGTTTTAAAGTAAAATAAAAGTAAAAGCAATGTTATTCTAATCCAATCAAAGCAAACATGTTTCACGCTGAGCTACAGAACTAACTAATATGATATCCCATAACAATCTGCAGATAAAAGTAACAAATTAGATGAAACTCTGATCTTAAACATTTTGGCTGATAAAACTATCAGCAACACTTGTGTAACACAAAATTTTATGCTGCTGCATTAATATTGGTGCAGTGCAACTTAGGCAACATGGGAAGGCACACGTTATTCGCTGATGCACCACACGGTCCTAGACACCTGAGAAGTGTCGACATGTGATCGAATACAACAGCCAGCAGAGTGATCTTGTTTTCTGTGTAATAACTTGTTTCTAATAATAATAATAATAATAATAATAATAATAATAATATATTGCAAGTGTTATTTTCTGTTTAATTGTGTAGTCCTTATTTTAAAAGTAGAAGTCATTCTCCAGAAACTTCATTTTTGTCAAATTGGTGGAGACTCTACAAGATATCCAATCATTGAGAAACTAGAGCAACATGAGCTATAGCAGGATATCTCTCCTGCAAAGACAATTTTTTTGCAGTTTAATAAACTTTTCCCAGGTGTTTATGATTAGGAAATTACATGTAATTAATAAATTACATGTATAACCCACTAACAAAAATCATAGTGCAGAAGAGGAGATGTTTCCTTTTACAAAGAAAACAGAGGAGGGACAGTATGTGGGAACAACTCTACAATGTGATGGCAAATCAGATGAGAACCCCTAAATAAAATGGATAGTTTGCAATTGTGTGATGGAGGTAGGGAAATTATCCATTTAATTTCAAAACGAAGTATGCCTGAGTGGTCTGGTAATCTACTTTTCCAAACACTTGACATGTTCAGTGGGATGAAGTCTTTGGTTTGAGTTCATAATGGCCTGGAATGGACGAGATGAGCTAAACTATTGACTTCAACAGTTGCAACCTCAAATTCCCCCCTCCCCATGTACTTTTCTTTTAACAAATAAAACTTGCAGGTAAAAATTGTAGGGAGTACCAGACATTGAATCTTATCATGTTTCAGACCTAAGTAAGTTTGTTTTTGAGGCTAGTTATGATTTCAATATCCTACTGTGGAAGTTCTGATGCACTTATATCCTAACAGTATTCTACTTGTGGAAGTTCTGATACACTTATATCCCAACCAAACCAGGTATGAAAGAAATTCACTAATGTAATAATATGGCAGTTCATTGATTATATTGAGTGATAAATGGTTATAGAGAGAAAGGTTAAGACAGTTTACACTTCCCTTAAGCCTACAGAAACAGAACATCACAGTTGAGCATTTGCTTGGGTCCCAAAAGTGATTCTCCCTACACCACAGGCCACTGGGCCGGAATAGCACAGGCATCCCCTAGAGTGAAACCAACCAGATCTGCTGTTCATCAAAACTTAAATGCTTCTTTCTTGTGCACTAAAAAGTGCATAAAAAGATACAATAATTTTTCCTACAAAAATAGGACCACTTTATCCAGCAAGGAAGGGCTGTTTAATGGAAAGGAGAGACTAATCAAAAGAGTGAGGTAAATCTAAAATAGCTCGACCACCATGTCAGACTACACAGAGAAGCCATTGAAATACACAAGCATGTGGACAGTTTCAACAGAAAGGAGGAAACCATGAAAAATAACAAAATCTGGCTACCAGGATTAAAAAACTCAAAAATTACAACAGCACAACAACAGAGAGGAAACAAACAAGGACGTCTAATCACCTCTCAACAAAAGTTTGCTTGAGGCACTGTCAGGCCATTATATGCTAATCAAGGTGGTCAGTTGAAACATTCACACCTAGCTCCAGCAGACAAAAGTCCTTTGTCTCACTCTGGTCATTCCACAGATATATAAACCCATTGTCCTAATTCCAACAGACCTCACTACCTCTGAGGATGCTTGCCATAGATGCAGGCGAAACGTCAGGAGAGAATGCCTCTAGACCATGGCCATATAGCCCAAAAAACCTACAACAACCCACTCTACAATAGCTGTTTGCACTGTTTAGATAAGAAACAGTGGTTATTTGATACTAGTTCCATATGAGCTGATTAAATAAAAAGTTCACTTTTGAGGTTATCACACCATTCTATAGAAGACTCAAGACACTTCAGGTATCTCAAGCTGCACAGGTAGTAGTTTCCAAAACACAGTAAAATGCTTCCCATTTTGGTATCATACCACTAGTAGTTACATGAGATTCAACATTAAGGCATAAGAGGTCTAATCTTATTAATATATACAGTAGTGAATCATGTTCTACAAGGCCATGGCATTGTTATATTTGCATATGGGAAGATGTGGGATGGACCAAATGCTACGGCAAATGGGTCAATGTGTATCTTATGACTTCAATTTTCATATCCATGGAACATTCATATTTTTATCTTCTGGATTCTATTACCACCAGCCATGATGAATCAGCAGATGCTGTATATTCATTGTCATAGTTTATTAGTTTTCAAGCCATAGTAAA
Organism: Anolis sagrei; assembly: GCF_037176765.1. Taxonomy (NCBI): domain Eukaryota; kingdom Metazoa; phylum Chordata; class Lepidosauria; order Squamata; family Anolidae; genus Anolis; species Anolis sagrei. The sequence continues at coordinate 49,242,420 of NC_090023.1, read as the reverse complement.
TTACATGGATGTAATCATTTGCACCTTGACAGATTGATTTTGCCACAGGATATTTTAAAAATGAGGACATCTCCCAAGTTGTTTTCTGTTTCTATTTAGAAAGACCACGTTTAACATCTAGTAATTTTCCATTTGTTAAATATTTAAAGTTTTGACTCAAATACACCTTTTATTGCATAGTAACCAAGCAGATGCTTAGAATATGCATTCATATGCCTTAAAAACCATAGTTGTGAAGCAAAACAGCAAGGATAGTAATATAAATCAAAGATACACTGCCCTTGGTGGTCTTATAGAATGATCTTCAGCACATTCATGCAACTTTTGACAGAAAGTATAGCTTTAGTAATGTATTCATTTTAAATTACATAACTTAGCATCTCCCAAAGTGAGCAAAGAAATTTATGCACAGGTTTGTATCCACAAAGCTGGTTTCCTCATCCCCTTATAATATCATAGAGTTATAAATGTACTTATTAGGGGTGTGCGTTTTGGGTGCTCCTGTTTTTCCAGGAGCTGTGTGAATTCAGGAGGGTACCATTTTTTGATCTGACAAAGCCTGTTTTTGCTGCAGCAAGATCCAGCCCATTGGTGGCAATGGGGGACATTTCCAGTTACCTCTTTCGATTATTTTTAAGGCTTTTGGGACAAAATGACCACACTTGGAGGACACATTTACCACTGCAAGCACACCAAGTTTCCGAACATTGGGGTTATCCACTGATTCTTAGGATCTCCTTTTAAAATCTCCTTTTAAAATCTCCTTTTAAAAAATCCCAAAAGGTATCCAGTGGGAGGATCTGATTGAGATTCAGTAGTACCTCTCCCTCTACCCTCTCCCTCTCCCTTTCATTCACCTGAAAGCCTGGCCACTTGACTCGGCAGCACCCACACCATGGTCACTCTCTCTCTCACACATATGAAAACCATTTCCCACTGCTTCTCTGTTATGCCTGCCACATATGTCTCTATCATGGAAACAACCCTCATGTATAACCCCCCCCCCCCCCCACATAAAATTGACTATCCTTCTCTCTCTATCTTTCCCCAGTGACCTCCGCCCAAATAATGAAACAGTATCATATATATGGCAGTTCATTAGGGATTATGCCCAGGCTTCTTGTGTGAGAGAAGGAGCGCATGCACACAGAAGCCACAAGAAAAATACAAGAGTCAAATAGGTGAACAACAAACAACTTAGAGGGACTCAAAGGAGTCAAGATACGTTCTCCCTTCACTAAACCACCTCTATCCAACTTGTGCAATGGGAGGAGAATGTGAAAGATGTACTGTAAACCATTCCAGACCAGTGTTTCTCTAACTGTACTCCTGATGTTTTGGACTTCATTTCCCAGAAATCCCAGCCAGCTTACCAGCTGTTAAGAATCATGGGAGCTGAAGTCCAAAACATCTGGAGGAGCAAAGTTTGATAAATTCTGATCTATACTCAAGAATGTCATTTCCCTCATCCTTGTATTAACCTTAATTACTTCTGCTGGCTAATGTATGCATTGAAAGGAGAATACTGGGCAAGCCTTTAATCATTGTGTTCTGTCATCTGTCTAGAAATAACTTGAAAATGTTCAGAAGAAATTAGAACAGATTTGGTTGACAACTGGGCAAACTTTAGATGTACCTTAAATATAACCATAAATAACCAATCAAGTTAAATTGATGCGAAACCAAGTATTCAGCTTAAATGGTTTGATGACTGAATTCCAACAGTCTTTCCAGATGTGCAGTTCTAATTCACTTGTTTGTAGGAGATCCAGATGTCTTTCCTCAGAATAGAGCTTCTGCTTTATGGATATTTCATTTTTTGCCCACACCAACTAGAATATCATTTGGTCACTGTGACAATGCAGTGAATTTTGCAGTTAATAGACTCCATGTTTTTGTGGATACTTGAGGAATGTAGTTTCATTTTAAATATGTGCTGGATGTTGCTTGTGTTATAATCAATAACCATAAAAATCCTTTCTCTCAGTATAGATATCATTTTGTGATTTTTTAAAAAGTATTTTATTACTTTAAAGAACTGCTTTTTGCAAAGACAGAGCAGCCCCTCTTCATTTTCTAGTGTAGTGTTATCAAGCCTTTGGACAGTAAATTCAGTGCAATAGTGAAATGGAATAAGTGCAATTAAAACCTGAATGGCTCCTGGACTATTATTTTGTATATGTGGTTTTAATAGTTGGTTTTAATGTTTAGATGTTTATAATTTTATGGTTTTTAATATTTATGTTTATTTTATTATATGTTCTGTATATGCGGCATTGAATTATTGCCTCTTTGTAAGCCACTCTGAGTCCCCTTCGAGGTGAGAAGAATGGGGTATAAATATAGTAAACAAAAAATAAATAATATAATCTCAGAAATATGCTGAAGACATTTTAACTTTGAATTGTAAGTTAACTCTCCGTGTTTTGACTAAAACTGCAGCTAAGGGCCTTTCCACACAGCCCTATATCCCAGAATATCAAGGCAGAAAATCTCACATTATCTGAGCGTGGTCTCAGATAACCCAGTTCAAAGCAGATACTGTAAGATTTTCTGCCTTGATATTCTGGGATTTAGAGCTGTGTGGAAGGACCCAGAGACACATCGCCCATTGTAAGAAGAAATCATGTGTGGGGTAGACAGCTGTTCGATAGTGGTCATATCTTGGAAGAAAGGTAGGATACAAATTTTATAAACAAAATAAATAGGAGTAAAAACCATTTTGGAGACAAAATCTTATGGACCTCCCACACACCCATATTAAAGGGCTTTATCCCAGGAGCATCCACATTTTAAAAAAAATCATGGATGTCCCTGGGGCCCTGTCTACACTCACCCAAGAAAGCATGTGCTTTCTGGGGTGGGTGACCAGATGTTCTTCTGGGACTGGCCTGGGAGAACACCTGGGGGCCAAAAACCCTAATCTCCCCTTTTAAAAATACAAGTATTTACCAGCCTCCATTGCAGAGCTGCAGCAGCTCTCCTGGTGCATAGAAATGATGCACCAGGAGAAAGGGGGAGGGGAGGAGCAATTTCCCCCTCCCCTCCCCTGTTCTCCTGGTGCATCATTTCTATGCACCAGGACAGCTGCCACTGCATTCCAATGGAGGCTGGTAAATACTTTTATTTTTAAAGGGGGTTTAGAGCTTTTGGAGAAGGAGTGGGATGGTTTTCCGGGCTAATGTGGGATGGTGTCTGGACTACCAGAAGTAGTGGATTTATCCTGTGCCTTCCAAGAAGAGGTGGAATAAACCCACTATCAAATTAATTCACCACAAACCAGGGTTTTCCTGGTTTGTGGCGAATTAATTTGGGATTGTCCAGAACATTGTCTGGACAGTCCCCTTTTTATTGTGGAAGTCTAGAACTGCCCTCAGAATATCAACGCAGAAAATAATAAAATATTTGCTTTGAACAGGGTTATCTGAGCCCACACTGCCATATATTCCAGTTCAAAGCAGATAATATGGGATTTTATTCAGCTGTGTGGAAGGGGCTTAGAGGCACAAATAGTATATCCTGACACTGAATAACAGCATTATATAAGAATATAATAAAAGTCTAGCTTCAGAAGAAAGAAAACATTCAGTTCTGCATAAAATTCAAAACTCTATTGCATATATCTGTTAATGTGTTTTATTTTGCTTTATTTTCTGTGTTCTGACATTATGCTATATAAGCACTTTTATAAATTATACAGAGGAGAAAACTGTATGTTTTAAACTGTAAACATTGAATGGTGGTACACATTTAGGGTGCTGCTACATGAATTAATTATGGGAATTGTAGTTTTACAAGGTTTTTTTTATCATTTTCTGCCAAAGAGTGCTGGTGTCACATTAAACCACAACTCCCGGATTCCACAGCTTTGTGACATGCAAGTTAAAGTTGTGTCAAACTACAATAATTCTACACTGTAGATGCATCCTTAGGAACCAAACCTTGTGACCAGTTTTGGCCAGCTTCATCAAGACAGTAATGGACTAAATGACATCACCAGCCAGTCACACCCTTCCTCTGTTTACATAAACAAAATAAACCAGTAACTGAAAAATCGATAGGCCATTTGACTTCGTCGAAAACCTGATACTGTAAATAGCAGCAAGAACTGTGACCAGTTTCAAGACATCTATTTTCTCCACAAAGTGCCATACCAGGTACACCTAATTTAATTTTTCTAATTCCTCCACTTGTTTTCTACCTTTTAAACCTTCAAGTGCCATTTTAAGCCTATATGTTAACTTACTGTCAACCGTAGCTGCAAAATTATCTGGCAAGGGTCACCTGACAAACTCCCTAAATATACTCCAATATGGCAAGCTTCCTAGGAGCGGAAGAAGGCACAACTCTACATCTTGCCCCCCACCGTTAGTTATATATGCAAAATCTTTACCCTTCTTTTTCCATGACCAAGGAATGGGTACCTTGGGACATCAAATTCCAGAAGGGTGTTTGGTGAAGAACACTTTCCGATCACACTCGTTTCTTCATCCACTGATTTACAAGCTTCTGATTTACAAGCTGTGAATGAATAGTAGCCTTCAACAACAGGAAGCTCTGCCATTGAGAAACTTGATATCTTTACATGGAGCTAGGAGACGAGCCTCAGTGCCTTCAGGAAAATTCACTCCAGGAACCACAGTAATCAGAACTGTTAACCAGAAGGAAATGTCTTCAGTGCACTTACATGGTTCTTAATCAGCTACTGACAGAGTGCCTTTGATCAATGGATTCAGAAAATGAGGTTAACTGCAGTTTACAATATGTCTACCACACATTTCACAGTCAATCCCAAATGTACACATTCAGAGAAATCAGTCATGGATCTTTCCACTAGCCTCCATTTGATTACCTGAGATTTTGGAAAACTGGCTGAAAGAGATATCTATTCATGCAGAACTCCCAATGGTTGCAGCACAACTGATCTCAACAAACCTCAGGATTAGAAATAAATCTCTAGAATCCATACCCAGGGCAATATAATATATACAGTTTTAGAAGGAAGTAAATCACAATTTTTGTTTGTTTGTTTTCTGCCCATATTATTTTATTTCAGATTCACATAAGCCTCACTGGATTTACACAAGATGTAATAATAATCTTTAGCAGAAGATTTTTGTTTTTTATATATTTTTGTAATAACATTTGATACTTCAACATTATAACACAGTTTTGCGCCATTAGTTGCTGACACTATTAATAACAATCAATGGGTTAATATGTTTCTCCCATTGAAATCAGTGGCTAAAGGATACATGACTTCAGACTCATTTGTCTCAATGTGAATGATGTTTATCTAATTTAATATGGACTCAGACCAAGAACAGTATTAAAAACAATTGTGTCTCTGGGACACCTTATAGCATTGTATGGGAATTGTGCAAGCTCTCAGGTGTTGCTTGACTACAACTTCCATCTGCCCCAGCATCATACCTGGAAATCACAATTCAACAATATCTGGATAATTCCGCTTAGAAATAAGTTGGACAAGGTGAACTGGAGATGAAATGCTCATCTTCAGATAAAGCAGTTCAGAGTTATTGCTTCTTCTTTTTTTTTGTTGTGTCAGGAGTGACTTGAGAAACTGCAAGTCGCTTCTGGTGTGAGAGAATTGGCTGTCTGCAAGGACGTTGCCCAAGGGATGCCCGGATGATTTTTGATGTTTTTATCATCCTTGTGGGAAGCTTCTCTCATGTCCCCCATGAGGAGCTGGAGCTGATAGAGAGAACTCATCCACCTCTCCCCGGATCCGAACCTGCGACCTGTCGGTCTTCAGTCCTGCCGGCACAGGGGTTTAACCCACTGCGCCACCAGGGGTTCCAGTGTTATTGCTATTTTTTGCTAATTAATGTAAAATTAAAATGAGTAAAATTAGCGTTATTGCTAATTTTACATTAATTGCTATGTATGAACAACAAATAGAAAGAGGACATCTTTTTTCCACAGCAACCCCCTCCCTTTTCAATATCTTTCTGTAATTCAATTTTTTTAAAGTTCTACTCTCTGCTCCAAATCAATTCTATTCTGCTCAATGGCATGTTTAGGTTCATTTATTTGCTAGCCCCAACTAAAGCATACCCATTGAATCACTAGGTTTTGCACAACTGCTGACTTACAACCTCACCATACCTGGCAAATTTTGGTGGCAACTACAGTTGTACCGCAGCTTTGTCACAATGCCCGCCGGCTCCCACTACACATGGGAGAACTACTTCCAGAGCAGCTCTGAAACAAAACTGTGGCAGAACTGGAGTCACCGCTGCTGGTAACACGGGAGGTTTCCATGTTGCATTGTCCTCAACGGGGCAAACTGGCTTGTAGATGCTTCTTCCCATGTGATGGGGGAGGGAGGAAGACAGAACAGTGGAAGACATGGGGTGATAGGCCCCCACAGCCCCTGGACGGGCACTGCCATAATTGCAGCAAGACATGGCCATCCAAGGCAATTCCAGAAGCACGTGTGACAAGGCTGTTAATCTTTAGTAACTAATTCAATTGGTCTATTCTAGTTAGGACCAACAGCTCCAGCTTTCTTTAACTCAGTGAGTAAAACTATCAATATTGCATGCTTGCTCACTGGGTTAAACTTTTTACACATGATATTGAAACATAAAGTAGTTGTATTATATATCTAGAGACAAAATGGGCTCACTCAGCATCAAGTATGCATGCATATTGGTAATCAGGTTCAATGACTCTCAAAATGATTCTATTCCCTCTATACCTTTGTGTGAGCCTGACTATGTTAATCAGCTGTTTAAGGTTTTTAAAAACTGGCACAGGTGGGAAGCAGTCTCCACAGGGGGTAAAGAGGGAAATCATATTAGTAAGATTGGGAAACTGAAAGGCAAGTTCTCTTAAGGGCCTCTTCTACATAGCTACATAGCTGTATAAAATCCATATTATCTGCTTTGAAGTTGATTACCTGGCAGTGTAGTCAATTAATCCAATTCAAAGCAGATAATGTGGATCAGGCATGTAGCCGGGGGGGGGGGGTCTTGAGGGGCTTCAGCCCCCCCCCCAAATTCTCATGGTGGTGCACGAGAAGGCCTTACTGGTGCATTATTTCAACTGTTATGTTTATTCATATCATGATCTGATCACCATGCTCAATATATCCCATATGCATGGGGGTATTGGGGTAATGATACAAAAGGTTTGCTAGGGTAGACCCTCTTTCACTCAGACTCACCCCCCCCCCCCAATAAAAATCCTGGCTATGGGCCTGATGTGGATTATCTGTTTTGATTCTGAATTAAATGTTAGTGTAGAAGGACCCAAGAAATTCCTCTCCACCACTACAACTGCTCTGTGACTGTCCCGCAATGGTGACAAGGACAGCAAATTAAGATGACAGTCCACTGGGGCTGAACTAGTTTGGGTTCTACTAGATGATTTGGACTTTGCCCTAATGCCAGTACAGGACAGAGGTGCTATTCTGGACTGGCCTAAATTTTAGTTTATGTGTAGGTGGGCCCTTAATCTGTATAAAATCCAGACTATGTGCTTTGAACTGGATTATCTGGCAGTACAGACTCAGATAATCTAGTTCAAAGCAAATAATGTGGATTATTTGCCTTGATATTCTGGATTATATGGCAGCATAGAAGGTCCCTCAGCCACATTTGCCTACAAGCTTCAAGACTACTAGGTCCTTGTTTGAATGTTGATGCGGTCAATAGACTGTTCAATAAACTTTGCTTGCATTGGCGCTTCCACACAGTACCTATAATTCAGGAGAAAACAGGTTAAAAAGGGGGTGGCCAGATGACATTTGGGCTAAATGTGCTCAAGGACAGCAACAGAGAGAAAACCCAATTCAAAAAGGTCCTCCTTTATCCCAGTTCTGGGTGAAAAAAGTAGATATTCCCATGACCGTGTGGTCCTGCAGTCATGTAAAGTTTGGGATTTCCCCCTTTACCCCCTGTGGAGACTGCTTCCCACCCGTGCCAGTTTTTAAAAGCTGTAAACAGCTGATTAGCTGTTTGGGCTCCTACAAAGACACAGCTGATTTCCATCTGGTTTCAAGAGAAGAAGCGGAGAGTCATTAGAGGTCTCTGAAAGTGTTGATTTTAAACTTTAAATCTTAAATAGATTGTGAACAAGCAATTGGAGAAAAAGGGAAATCCAGCAGCATTTTTTAAAAATCCTGCTGTTATGCGCTGATTCTTATCTGTGCATGTAGGAATCTCTCCAGATTTGTATTTGGGTATTCACATTAGCACATAATTGAATGTTGTTTTTTTAAACCTTCAGGTGGATGTCTCCCATCTGCCCTCCATTTTATTCTAAGATGCAGGGCTGTGAGGACAGTGGGAAAAGAAACCCCACGACCTGCAGGTCTGTGTATGTTTATCCCACATATGGTTTAACCCAGGTCCTGGGTTTGTTTATTCCACATATGAATAAGTTTGGGGCTGTCTGGAGATGCCCATTCCCTTCCAGTTCTATATCTATATTCTATGTCTAACTCACACCTAGCTGCATGGCTTTTAAAGCATGTTTTAAACAAGCATACATTTTGGGCAGAGAGCTATAGGAGGGAGTTGTCATATTTGAAGCTTAGTAGTGTGGTGGGTGTGCACACGGCTTCAAATTCCCAGAGGAAGGAAGCACACCCACAATTATTGGAGGTTGCCTGTTGCTGCTCTGTAAAATCAAGCAGTGTACAAAAGGAAACTTGCAGTGTGGACTGGTATTATCTCTCCCAGAAACAATTAATGCCTAAGAATCCTCAGATACATCATGAAGATGTCAAAAGTGACTTGTGCACCCAAATCCAATTATACCACCTACAGCAGGGCTTCAGAATTGACCCTGCAGAAACATATGTTGTCTCTGGCCCAGGACATCAGAACCCTTGTGAGATTTGCCTGTAATTGATGGCTGAGTAGAGAATTAATGCACTAAATCTTGCAGACTATTTGTGAAAGGCCTACGTTCTATAACCATGAACTTTGGGTGATTAATGAATTCATGCTGGCCACAGAAAGAGAGTATTGGGAATCCATGTTTGGTGTAGAAATGGATAGAAAGATAAATCCTTATTATATTCTTTTTGGCTTTTACTATAAAAACATTACCCAAATTGATGTTTTCCATTCTACATGACCGGCCTGGGTCCTGGACGACAGTGCAGACTTTCAAATGAGCAAGTAGGGAGTGATGTGTTTATAGTCAATGGGACCACAGTTGTGTTTGCAGTCCAAGTGAAGAATATTCTTGAAAACCTGGTAATAGACGCTAGTATAAATAGCAGCATGGTACTGGGGCAGAGGGAGGGAAATGAATGGAGACTGCTTGTGCTATAGCTTGGGAGCCTATTTGAAGAGGGAGAGAGAAGAAATCCTGAAAGAAGCAAATTAAAGAACACATTTCATTGAAAGGCCTGAAGAATGCCCATTAACAGTAACACTGAAATGGGCTTTGAGATTTCAGTTTAAGAAAATATGACCCAACCAAATAAATACATCTTAATTAGACAACTAAGCCACCCTTATCTCACCTGGTAGTAACTTTCTACAGCAGGGGTTCTAGAACAGTAGGTGATCTAACAGAGTGCATGCAGTGAACTGTTTAAGACATGTGGTATATACATTGTAGAAATGCAACATAAAAGATTTCCTACTGTTCTGTGCCTTTCTTAATACAGTATCTATTAACCACAGGGTACACCAAGAAGCAGCAACTGAAATGCTCAATCCCTTACAAACTTTTTACTTTGAAAAAAAAATTGAAACAGTATCACTTTTAAAGGATGGCATTTGTCTTCCATTTCCATACTTTCCACCATTAGGCAAAAGATGGTGAAAAAGCAGCCACAATAAATTCAGTTATTCCTCAGCTAAAATGCATATGAAAACTTCGGATGAAGTCATTGAGAGGCTCAAATAAAAAACACACCAACATTTAGCATTGCACATTAGCTTTCATTCTCCACTCCTCTTCTAGAACCATGAGAAAAAGATAGGAACAGTGTGCTTCCGTTTATAGCTAATCACGTTTTATCATTCTGACATCAGACTAGAAGAAAATGTTTCAATAATGATTTATCCACAGAAAGCAACTTAAACGTGTGGTTAATTTTCCTGACTTTCTTTTATTTTTGTAAACAGTTTTCTGTGTTTATGACACAATTTTATACAATGGGGTTGGTGGAGAAAATATGGCTCTTAATATGATTCTGGGTTGCCTAGTAAAGAACCTTCTAAGGTGGCCAAAACTTCCAATGAATTTCCAGGCTCAAATCAAGGTGCAGGCTATTACTTCAGGTTCAACCTATCTTCGAGACTGCATCTCTTTATATGAACCAGTGCGGGCTCTGAGATCAAAAGGGGAGACCCTTCTCTCAGTCCCATCACCATTTCAAGTGTGGTTGGTGGGGATTATATAGAGGGCCTTCTCTGCGGCAGCCCTGTCTGGATCTGGAATACCCTCCCAAAAGAGATTAGATTAGCCCCCACCCTTCAATCCTTCTGTTCCAACCTGAAAACATGAATGTTCAGGCAGGTCTTTGACCCTGGGTAGGCTGAATGAGTCCATATGAAGCTGACACTTGGCACCTTGTATATAGTTTTATATAATGTTGTTTGAAAATTGTTTTATTTTATTTTATGATGCTTGTGTTGGTGGGGGTTGTTATAATATTATGTGACCTGTTTTATACTTTTGTACTGTTTTTACCTGTTGTGTTATATGTGCACCCTGGAGTGCCTTGCAAACTTTCCCGATTCCCTTTGAGGAGATGGTGGTGGAATATAAATAAAGATGATGATGATGATGATGATGATGATATGCAAAAAAGACAAGACAAAGGAAGTCACCAGGCATACCTACTATCCACATTTTTTTTATTACATAGAAGCCCTGCCTCCTTCTTCCTCTGGCCACACTAACCTTCTATCACATTTATTCCAAGTTAAGGCTTATTTAGCAAAAGTCTTTTTTAATTTTACTTTTTGTTAATTTCTATACAGCCATGGAGGGTCAAAAATAGAAACTGGTAGCTACAAACTCATTCTAGTCCAGGCCAAGAACTACGAGGGGTATTTTTTAAAGTAAGGTCTGTTTTGTTGTAGACACTAGTAGTTCGCGCATACTGCAACGAGCGCGTGCGTCGTGTACCGGCATGCCTCAGGAACAACTGTGCTCAGTTTCCGCTCTGTAGCTAACCTGTACAGTTCTGTTCTGTGCTTTAAAAATGTTTAAGACTATCAACTCACCAGCTGCATGTGAGGTTCGCTCAGTGATACGGTTTTTGTCAGCAGACAAAAACCTGCCTGCTGCAGAAATTCATCGACAGATTTGTGAAGTGTACAGTGATACTGTTCATCATCATCATCATCACTTTATTTCTTAATTAGTTGCTCTCCACCAAAGTGTTCCGAGCGACTTACAATTTAAAATAGCTTATACACAATATAAAACATTCAATATAAAAACATTCAACATAAAAACATTCAACATAAAGTGAAAGCAAAGCGCGTAAGTGGGTACGACAATTCAAAGATGGCCGTGACAAAGTCCATGATGAGGACGACGTGAAAACGACAGTGAACTCTTGGTTATCGGAGCAGGCAGCAAGTTTTTATGAAGAGAGTATTTTAAAATTGGTTCAGAGGTATGATAAGTGTTTGAACAAACTCGGCAACTATGTCGAAAAATAGAGTGAAGTATGTACTTTCTGAAAATAAATTTACTTTTTTGAAATAAACTTTCGTTGTGTACTTATGTTCAAACGGACCTTACTTAAAAAATACCCCTCGTATATTAATGGATATTAATGGATAATATAGTTCTTGGTCTACACTAAAAAGACTGTGTAGCAAATAACAACATTTAACATTTGAAAAGACATTTGCTGAATGTTTAAAGTGGCATGAATTCTTAAAGTCAAGAGGGTTTTCAAATAGAAATCCTGGGATTTGCAGTTTAGGAAATGCATTTTCACCATAATTTAAAGCTCAGGATTCTCTAGGATGCAAATATGAAAATAAAATTATTTGTTCTGTGGGATTTAAAATAAGTAATTTTGGCTACAAGACAAAGGAATCTGGACAGTAGATATAACTATGAAGTCATTTAGTGACATCAAGGAATTTGAAATACTTCCAAGACGTAGACTCATTTATCAACCAGCCCTTCCAATAAAGTCACTAATTAATCTTAGCCACTGCATTCACACCTCAGAAGTGTGAGAGGCATATATTCTGAAGCTCTGCTTTTGATTTGTGCACATTGAATCTCTTAGCAATCATGGCCTTCCTTATTTATGACATATTTTTAACGAAGTTGGAGATCTCTGTTTACATCTTAATACCTTGAATTCAAAATAATATTCCAAAGAAAACACTGTTTTTCAGTTTTATGGAACTGTGTGGGTTAAGCGCACAATCGACAGAAGAAATGAACGAAACAAAAGAGAAGCAAAACAATCTGGAAAGAAAATCTTTATTCAGTCAGCTGAGAGAGCTTGAACTCATTAGCTAGAAATGATTAATACAGATGGGAGTGAGCAGTAGAGCGGTCCCATAGGAAAAGGTGAAGCAATTACAAATATAATAAATAAGATTAATTTTCACCAACAGTAGGGAGTTTGTTTGGTTAGGTTACGACCGCAAGTCTCTGCTGGCAAGGCTGAACGTCCACATTAATAGTGAACATGAGCATCACTCCATATCTGCTAACTACAGTATGGCAGACTTCAAACATTGCAACATTGTTGTCTCCCTTCGTGTTTACATGTAATTTAAAAACCAAACCATAAATAAACAAAAGGGACAACTGTGCAAGCACCGGGACAAGAAGAACCTTGTGTGCTGCCTCAGAGATTGAAAGCAGATGTCCAATGCAGTAATTAGGCACGCCTCAAGCGGCCTGTAGTGCATGAAGGCAGTTGTTTGGCAATGATGGGAGGGGCCAATCTAACATAAACATTATTTGCCTTATTTTAGCCACACATGGCAAGAGATTAAAGAAAATGCTAACACATTAATCATGGGAAAAATAGTCTTCAGGGAAGGCACTTACATATGTACCTCTGGTATCTTTCAAACTGAAATGTTTAGAAATCAGGATTTCTGTGCTTATTATTCAGACATAGTAGTACCTGAATAGTGGAGGTACACTACATGTGGGAGTGAGGGTCATCTGGTTTGAATAGGCCTGGTAATGAAATGTGGTAGGTTGATTTGGGTTTCTCATTGTCTGCTGGAGTAAATGTCAATGCAGTTTTGCAAGAAATTATGAATGTGTGGGAAGTTTCCATCTTTTTTTTTTACTAGTACATTCTCCTACCATTGTGAAATCCTATGCATTTTTCCTCAGAAGTAATTCAATTGATTGAAATAAAATGTACTCATTTTCCCATGCACATGAGAATGTGTTACTGTGTGCCTTCAAGACACAGAATCATAGAATCATAGAGTTGGAAGAGATCTCATGGGCCATCCAGTCCACCCCCTGCCAAAATGCAGGAAAACCATATTCAAAGCACCCCGGCATCCAGCTTCTGTCCAAAAGCCTCCAAAGAAGGAGCCTCTACCCCACTCCGGGGCAGAGAGTTCCACTGCTGAACAGCTCTCACAGTTAGGAAGTTCTTCCTCATGTTCAGGTGGAATCTCCTTTCCTGTAGCTTGAAGACATTGTTCTGTGTCCTAGTTTCCAGGGCGGCAGAAAACAAGCTTGCTCCTTCCTCCCTAAGATTTTCCTTCACATATTTATACATGGCTATCATGTCTCCTCTCAGCCTTCTCTTCTGCAGGCTAAACATCTCCAGTTCTTTAAGTCACTCCTCATAGGGCTTGTTCTCCAGACCCTTGATCATTTTAGTCAATCTTCTCTGGACATTTTGACCTATGGCAACCATAAGGTGACCCTATCATGAGGTTTTCTGGGGGCTGAGAGTATAGATTCCCATGGTTGAGTGGAGAATCGATTCCAGATCATCAGAATTGTAGTTCTATGTTCATTATACCATACTGGCTCTCTTGAGAATGTTCCGCTGAATTTAGTGGAGATTGTTTCTAAGTGTATAGATTGAACTGCTGAAAACATGTGAAAAGAAGACTGAGAAGTTTACATTCTCCACTCTCTACATAAACACTTTTCCCCTACAGAAAATACCATTTTAAAACAAAGCAGGTATAGGTGACATACTAACAGTGATGGAAGACTTTTAATATTGTAAATGATTTTAAATAACTTCAAATAATAATCTAGTAGGTAGCAGATGCTGGTTTTAGGCCAAAAGAGCAGGAGGCAGAGCTCCAGATTCAAAAAGAGGTTATTTGCAGATTAATTATGCTCATGGACAAGACCTTTGTGCAAGAAACTTTAATACATTTTTGCAAAAGAAAAAACAAAACAAAAACAAAAACAAAAACAAAAAACCAACCCTCAAAAAAAAATCATCAGGACTTGCACAAAACCCTTTTTCTTCTTATCTATGCCACAGAAGAAAGTGTTAACTTTTAATATAATCTCCCATTTGATGGTGAATGTATTTTCTTCTTTTATGTTTTTTAGGTATGCCATTATTTTTTATCATATCATAAGATAAATGTACGTGTGCTATAATACAAAGTTGAGCTATATATCATATGAATAAACAAATAATCAATATCTACATTTCACGGTTATATCATTTGAACGGCATGGCTACATCCAGAGGCGGCCCTAGGTAATTTTCAACGGTAAGCAAATAGTATCCCCCCCCCCCCCCAACCAATCACTGATATATATTTTCTGTTTATCGTGGGAGTTCTGTGTGCCATATTTGGTTCAATTCCATCATTGGTGGAGTTCAGAATGCTCTTTGTAGGTGAACTATACCTCTACTATACAATATCCCAGTGTACTTGTAAGGTATCAGCACAAACACCAAACAATCTATGTGTAATGTCAAAGTGTATTATCAAAAGAGCATATAGTATTCCATTTACCAAAATCCCCAGTACATAGCTCAATTCAGTGGCACACAGCAAAATCAAAAGGAGCAGCCGCTCTCAAACGTAACAGTTCTAGGTCTGGATAAGGATTCCACTGTATATAGGCTTCAGGGATACATTCAATAAGAAAAATCATATACACAAAGTAAGCATTGAGTCATGAGGCTATATGTAGACTGAAGACAATAATGAAGATGGAGCACCTCTCTCAAAACAATCTTCTTGGGAAAAATCCAAATCAAGTCCAGTGAAAATGGAGCACTGCTTCTCAAAATAAGTCTTCAAAGGAAAAGTCCAAATGGCATTCAACAGGGGTGCCCGGGTATTTTTGTACCCTGTTTCGGGGAAAGCAATCCCCTTCTTCAGGAGTTGATAAAATCAGCAACTCTATACTCTTATCTATAACAAAACATAACATCACATAGAGTGGAATCCTCATCCAGACCCGTAACTGTTACGTTTGAGAGCGGCTGCTCCTTTTGATTTTGCTGTGTGCCACTGAATTGAGCTATGTACTGGGGATTTTGGTAAATGGAATACTATATGCTCTTTTGATAATACACTTTGACATTACACATAGATTGTTTTGTGAACTATACATCCCAGTAACTACAACTCGGATATATCAAGGTCTATTTTTCCTCAAGAGCGCCCCTGGGCAAAATCAACTATACTGCAAATGCTTACTTTGCGTCATGGGTTGAGCCGCCCCTGGCTACATCCTACAGAATTCAGGGATTTACAGTCAGGTGAGTTACTTAGAATTCTCTGTTAGAGGGTGCCTGCTCTTCTTAAAAAAGAAATCCATGTACCTAACAAGCCTACAAATCCCATTATTCCATGGGGTGAGGTCATGAAACTGTTGAAAAGTACAACCTAAGGTTCTGGATTTATTACATAGCAACAAATAGTGTCAACTTTGTGCTGCATTCATGCATATACACCCCATCAAGAGAAATAACATTAGATTGGTAGAGATAAGAAAAAAAATCTTTTTAGTTCTACCTTGTATTGTGCTCTGTATTTCTGAAGCCAACACATAAAAAAAGTTTTGGTATTCATTTAAGAAACTCCACCACCGGTCTTCACTTGCTCTATTTTCTTTTCATTCCTACTTGCCACAAATTAATTAAGCCATGCTCAGGAGCAATCGTGCATATTAAAATAGAGATATTTAGTCAATGAGGCATCAATGACACACACATCACTGCACTGACATTCCATTCAATTCATAGAAATGTCCCAACTTGTCACAAAAAAAAAAAAAGATTAGAAGGGATGGTGAGTGGAAAAGTCAGAAGTCACAACGAAAGGATAGATGGGCAACACAGGGCATATAGAACCTTTTTCTTGGGCAAAGTCTATTTCTATTCTTTCTTAGTCAAAATTATTGATAGCCAAAGTTAGTCCAGATTTAGGAAGGTCATGCTGAGACACCCTACTCCCTGTAGCTCACTAATTCATCACATAGTATATGCATGCAGTTCCTGACAGTCGACTGGGATGATGTTCAAGTTGCAAAATAGGCATAAAATAATTGCTTTGCTATCACTTCACAGACGTCATAAGATACATCAAAAATAGCGGATCTGTGTAGACTTTTGGAAAGACCTAAGTTTAGAAATTTTATTTCTGGCAGAAGCAATATTAGACTTACTCTAAATGACCTTGGATTCTGCGTGCTGAATAGGAAGCAAATTTGAGCCGTTTCCTACAGTGCCCTCACCTGCCCACTCAAAGTCATTGTGGAAATAAAAGTGCAGCTCCCAAGTGCCTGCTGCTGCTTCAAGTCACTACTAACATGCAACTGGATTGGTCAGGGGAAGGAAATTGTGTACAATCATAAGATGGGCTTCCAAGGATATCACATTTCTGAAAGCATTATCCAACCTGGTGTTGCCCATCCTAACATGAACGTAAAGCAACACCATATAAGGTAAATAATATAATATTAATAATTAATAGTTTGTGAACTCCAAATTGACGGGGGTGAGGACATGGAAGAACAAATCTTGGAATACAAAATAACCTGAGATTTACAAATGTACCTAAGAATGATACTATGCCCTTTTTATTTTTATTTTTTTGCAAATTTGCAAAAAGTTATGAAGATTCTTGAACTTGTTAAAGAAAAGGGCAAAATAATTTTGATCAGTCAGTGCCTCAAACAATGCCAAAATTTCTCTGTATGTCTAAGTACTTTGATGAAACAAGCATTCATGGCAGAATTTGAGACATGTTGGTCATCCAGACCACCTGAAGGTTTTGTTTCTTCCACGCACTAGTGTACTGTTTCCCAAACTTTGTTTCTTCAGTGTTTAAAATGCTAATCTTCCAGAAGCCCTAGCCAGTTTGATCAATGGTCAGGAATTTGGAGAGCTGAAATACAAAACATTCGGAACACCAAAATATGGGAAACATGTAGATGCCCAGTCAATTGCAGTGATGAACAGTTGAGTGGGCAGTGCCTGGTGGGCACAGGTGTCTGAACTGTTGTGGCCGAATGTTTTGTATTTCTCTGTGTGAGCTAGATGTGAAATAGTACTGACTGCAGCTTTCTGTCTGTGCCGTCGCGCCTGGGGGCTATAACTCTTAGTGAAAGAGGCATGGACTTTTCCCCAGGGGATTGCTTCTTACCCTCCTTTAGGAAAACTGGAACTCCCAAAGACCAAAACACTGTAGATAACTCAAAATAGGTTTAATTGTTCACGAAGAGTTATCCCTTTAAGGCAATAAGCTGGAAGTTTCAAAGGGGTAAAGGAAAATAGACATTACAGTCTTTGGTTGTCTTGGGTCTTGGGTCCAAGGAGTTCTGCAGCTGAGAAGCTTTTCCAGGTCCCTCTTTCCCAATGGCTGTGAATATCGGAATAATCAAAACCCCAATTCCAATGGCCTATATTTTGAAGGCACAAAGCCTTCCTCTGGTGCCAAAGAACTGGTTTGAAGGCGCTTGAGACTTCTCAACATTGTCCAGGTTGATCTGAACATGAAGCATAAGTCTCAAGGGTAAGAACCTCAGAATTGGTGCTGAGAGGTAACTTAATCAAGGGCTTCAGAGCCTAGTCTCTCTCTCACGTCCATCTGATAGAAAGTTTGATGGTGGAATGGAAAAGTAAACACTGTCCTGCTCTCTAGGAAGAGGTGGGGTCAAACAATTGAGTAGGAGGAGCAATTCAACTGGTGCAAACAACATTGATTGACAGCTATAAAAACCAATCAATCCAACTATACATTTACAGGGTAAAAAGGCAAAATCAGGCATGATACAACAGTTCAAATCCTGCAACTTACAGTTCTACAAATAGGTGGCACCACTCGCGCCATCACACTGTCCTTTTTCTTCAGTATGCCCACTGGTGGATGGTCTATGCATTGACCAGTCATGATTGCAGCTCCTCCTTCTTCCATCTGTGGGCCCTTCTACAGTATCCCATTATCTGATCCCAGATTATCTGCTTTGAACTGGATGAGTCTCCACTGCCATATAATCTGGAATAAAGAGATAGTCTGGGATCAGATCCTGGGATATAAGGACAGTGTAGAAGGGGCCTGCCTCAGAGGCAAGATCTGACTGTTTGTATTACATGGAGAGGGGAATTGGATCTTGGATCTTCTGCATCTTGTTTTGTGTGGTACCAACTCCAGGTTAAGGAATCTGTTAGGGTGATATATACAATTTTGAGAGGAAATTGAGCTGATCAAAAGCTGATTTAGCCATCCATGTCTTCAAAGATTGGAAACTACTTTTCTGGAGTATATGTTCCTAAATCTCTCAATCACCTTGGTCAGTAGCTAAAGCTATGCTGAGTGAGAGGTTCTGGAAACAATGGTCAGGAAATATATTTTCCCATAGTCTGAGTGTATTGTGTGGGTTCTCATATTCACAACAAAAAGATTAGGTGACTCTTGATTGGCTGTAGCACCTCAAGTGGACCAGATTGTTCCTGCCTGCCTCCTATTCACTGTTTAAAAATGAACATCTAGGTGTAACCCACAGAAATAAATGCTCTCACCAGCCAACATTAAATGAAAGGAAAACTGAATGAAGGCAGACATTTTGCTATGTCTAGTCCTAATAGCTATATACACACAGTAACTTATCTTTACTTGAGATGACTTGTAAGAGAAAATATATCTTTTACATGATTTGGTGTCATTCTCACCTGAATAGTAGAACTGTCATTGTTTATGACTATTCCATAAGTTGGTTATACAAGGGCTTAAGAAAGTTACATTTTAAAATGCAGCTATTGGACATCTTCCCCAATTCACAAGTGCATTGGGAGGTCTGAGTGCTACAATAACTTCTTCCAGCCCTGGCTTTTACATTTAATAACATGAGAAAATTGCATATTGCTTTCTGCTAGGTCAGAAGATTTCTCTGGCTTCACATTGTTAGACTGTCAATATCTTTATGAGTGCATTGTTTGTCCCAACTAAAGATGATCCACTGAAACAACAAGATTTACTTATGTGTTGACTCAGACTTCAAAAATTGAATCAATGGTCTATACTAGTTAGGACTAACTAATAAGATTCATTATACTTGAAGCTACAGTGGTGCAATGGGCTAAACTTCTGAGCTGCTGAACTTGCAGACCAGAAGGTTGGAGGTTGTTAGCCCCAGCTTTTGCCAGCCTAGCAGTTCAAAAACATGTAAATGTGAGTAGATGAATAAGTACCGCCTTGGTGCGAAGGTAATGACCACATGACCTAGGAAGTGTCTAGGGACAACATAGGTTCTTCAACTTATAAATGGTGATGAGCACCACCCCATAGAGTCAAAGATGAGCACCACTCCTCAGAGCCAGAAGGAGAAGCCTTTCCCTTTATCTGTGTTTGCTTGCTTCTAGGCACTGAATGTTTGCTCTTGTGTATGCTAGAATCCACCCTGAGTCCCCTCGGGGAGATAGGACATACTACAAATACATTTGTTGTTGTTGTTGTTGTTGTTGTTGTTGTTATTATTATTTCCAATGTTAAAGGTTTTTTTTCAATGGCAGCTACCGCCTCAAAAACTGTGTAGCTAGTAGATCAATGTTCCTAATTTGAAAAGACATTAATTATGAGATAGCTTTGTACACAAATACTAAAATCTGTCTATCAATTCATATGGCTCAATTAATAAATACAATGTTAATGCTTTCTCTGTTTGGTGGTGATTAAGTGTGATAACCATGATTATCCATTCCTTCTTGAATAGAAATAACCAGGGCAGAGATTTAAGGAAACAGGAGGTAGAGACAGGAAGATTAGTGTGCTAGAGACATAGGTGATTATCCTAAGCAACTATCTAATTATTTATAACCTTGATTCACATATATAGTAAATATATCTCTTTTCCCTGTGCTTGTTGACACCTAGAGTAATTACTCACAGAAAGGTAACTCTCAGAGGCACCATTTCTAGCTCCCTTAATTGCTGAAGTACTAGTTTATACTAGATCAGCATTGATGAGCAGTGACATTGCCCTGTCAGCCAAGTAATTTGTTGGCAGCAAATGCCAGCCATAGTTTTGTCCTCATCTTTCAAGCTTCCTCATGCAAAGAAGACACCATAATTAGCACTGACCTTTGCCTAATGCTGGTTGCCAATCACTTCTGCGCCATCCTCATGGGGTGCCTTCTTGTAACTAGTTATAACAATTGAGAAAATGAATGGCAGAAACAGGAACAAAAAGCAAGCAAGCAAGAAAAGCAAACTGTGCTTGTGGTAGCTAGCTATTCTCTTGTATAGACGCTTCTGCTCATTATTTGCCCACTTGGAGGCTTCCAATTTTGAGTAATAGTAAATTGTTTTCATGATGGATCAGACAGATGTTGTGCTGTATTGGGTAGGTTGACGGAAGCAGGTGCTGAATTCCAGGAGTCTCCAAACTCCTAGCTGTTATTTTAAGGATGTTTGGTTTTGGTTTTATGACTATGAAATCTCATATTATTTCTTCTTCAATACACTATGTCCATAGAGCCAGCATAGTATGTGGTTTGGGTGTTGGACTATGACTCTGGAGACCAGAGCTTGAATCCCTGCTCAACAATTTAACCCACTGATTGACCCACAACAAGTCACACACTCTCGACCATAGGTTTGCCTTAGGATCATCCTGAGTTGGAAGTGACTGAAAGGCGTACAACCCTTACTGCCAAAATTATTTCATGAAACATCTTTAAATTCATTTATTTCATTTACTTGTTTAAAAATTCCAATAAGAATAGTTCTGGTTTCAAATTAATTCTAATTTTAAAAATATCTTGTTTCAACTGTATGTGCTTCCAGTAGGGATTTTTCCCCCCATTGACTTTTTTCCTGTATCATTTTTTCCTATAGCATTTTTCCTGTGGGAGGAATTAGTTGGTGAACCCTTATCCTGGTGACAATTGGAAGTGAACAAAGCTGAGAAGGCTATAAAAAGAGATAATTGAATAAAGACAATAGGACACACATATGCTTTAAACAACTCATGGGATAATTTATTGTTAAAGAAAAAGGAGAAGGGGAGTGGAAAAATTTATCTTGCAGCTTCTGGTGATAGAAAGATGGTGAATGAGGCTTGTGAGCAGATCCATTTTAGCCATTTTCCTTTGGCCAATTCGGCTTCTTTGGCTTGGTTGGATGGCTATAATGGCAAGGGCCAAGCATTATGTTTTTCCATCCATTACGGGACCACATAGCAGTCGATCACAGGTCTTCCTCCCCTATTCAGTGTCTTACACAAGCTGTGTCTGCTTCCTTAACCCCATTGCTGAAACCCAGGCTCCCTTGAAGGGAAGAAAGGAAAGGGTCCCAGAAATGGAAATGGGAGCCTTCTAAGTTCCACATTGCCACCAATGGGCTAGATCAAAAAGTATTTTTTGGCCGGTGTTCAAAAACGGCTATCCAGTTTCCGCCCTTTTTTGGAAGGCTTGCGAAAACGGATACCGAAATCCAGCCAGCAGAAAACTGATTGAAGTTCAGCCAAAATGCACAAACCTAATTAATACATTTAACATACGGTGAACTGCCATGGATCAATGCTATGGAATCCTGGGAGACAGAGAAGGCTAAAGTCCATGGAGAACTACATCTCATTTTATTGGCTGTTTCTGTGGCAGTTAAAATGGTGTCAAACTACATTCATTGTATAGTGTAGATGCACCCTACAATTCTACTTTAACTCCCATGGCTATATCCTATGGAATCATGACGTTTATTCTATGAAGAGGCATAAGCTCTCTCCCCTGCCAAGGATTCCAAATATCCCTTCCTAAAGTATAAATCTCAGGTTTCTACTGGATATTTTCACAGCAGTTAGAGTGATGTAAATGCAAGGACCTAAAATAGCTTTCACACTCAAATCTTGCTTGTTTTGCAAACGAATGAGTTTTTGGGTACATGCTGTAAAGATGAAGTGTTAGTTACATAAAAGAAAAGTGCCATTGACAGCTATTGGAGCTAATACTCCCAAGTAGAGCTTAATTAACATGTCAAAACTAGAGCTTTTGAGGGGCATGTTATATGCCATGCTAGGATAGAAAGGAAAGAAAGCAGTTGGCATAACATACTTATATCTTGTAAAGGTCAATTTGAAAGTGCCTTACATACCGCTGTGTAATTTAGAGATGGACTGCATAAATATAAATGGCTATAACTGAAAGACCATTGAAATCCATTGAGAAGCTTAGAAACTAGAAAAAGCTAGCCGAGTGAGCATACTATTCCACTATAATCAATTCTTTAAGTTTCATTCTTATTTTTAAAGTTAGGGACAAATTTCTCACCATCTTGTTCACTGTCAAATCAATCTATTAGAAAATAATTCTCCTAGAGTTGGTCTTTTATGGCATACATGTAAAATAAAAAGGAACAGAAAGCTGACACTTCAATAATTTATTTCTGCAGACATTCTTCTATTCTAGTTACTTTGTTCCTACTGTACTGTGAGCCACTCCACATTTTCTACAGAAAATATACATATAATCAAGAACCGATAGACCACTTAATAGATACAAATTGCTGGCAAAGAGTTGCTGGCAAACACAACCAAATTACATCGTAGTTTTTGTGGGAAGATATGACTTATCTAGAGAAGTGCCATGAATATTGGTCTGGGACCCAAAGAAACCAGAGTATAAATCCTGGCTCAGTCAAGCAAACAAGCAAACTTTTCTGCCCTGAGGCTGCCTTCTGGGCCTGGTTACAAAGGCTGGGGCCAGAATGGGTGGGGCTGAGGCCAAAATGGGCAGGATTGAGGCCAAAATGGGCAGGGCTAGACCCAGATGTAGGTGGGGCTGGAGCCAGAAGGGGCTGGGCTGGAAAGGCTGAGAGTGAGAGAGGGCGAGACTAAGGAAGGAGAGGGTGGGGTTGGGGCAGCAGGGGATGGAGTGGGAGGAGATATATTGCACTCACAACAGCATTCTCACCAGCACCATGCCCCCTCCCCCCCCCCACTTCTCTTAAGTCTGGGAAAGGCACGCCACCTTCCCAAGCATCAGAGAAGGAGAAACACAGAGTTGGCAAGAACACTCTTGTAAGTGCTGTGGGTCTCCTCCTCCTCCTTTCTCCAGCACCGTGTTTCTCCCTCGGTTCTCCTCTGAGTACAGGGAAGACAACCTTTCTTCCCAAGGCTCAGAGGAGAAGGTATAACATGGCCCTGGCAATAGCCATTTCACTAATGTCATGTTTATCCCCCCACTTCTCCTCTGAGTCCGGGGAAGGCAGCCCACCTTCCCAAGACTTAGAGAAGAAGAAACACAGTGCTGGAGGGAGATCTATGGAGAGCGCTCGCCAGTGCTGTGACTCTGCCTCAGCCCTCCTCTCAGCCTTGGGACACAGCAGGCCACTTCATCTGCATGCTCAGAGGAGGGCTGAGGAAGACAGGGGACAGAGCGAAGAGGCCAAAGAGGGCCTGGGTTCACCCATACCTGATATAGAATGAAACAGTTTAATTAGGCATTAGCCCTTTAGTCATGACTTAGAATGGTGTTACTTTATCTGTAGACTTTGTTTTATAGATAGAGTTTTATATTAATTTTTTCAATAATTTTTTAAAAATAATTTTTGAAAAAATTTAATATTTTTGTGTACCTGGGCAATGGGAGTTCTAGAGTGTTAAAGAAATAAAAAAGTGCAGTGTATACAATTAGGTTTAAGGCACAATACCTTTTTGCTTATGTCCTGTCTGCAATCAGATGTTGCCTATTATTATTATTATTATTATTATTATTATTATTATTATTATTATTATTTCTTACCCACTTCTTTTCGTAGCTCAAGGCAGGTCACAGCATAGTCAAAACACACAAACATTGCCTCCCACTTTGAGGAGTGGATTGTACGAGAGAAGGCGATCCTGTAGGTAACCTGGACCCAAACCATGTAGGACTTTAAAGGTCAAAACCAACACCTTGTACTTTGCCTGGAAACAAATTGGCAGCCAATGGAGTGACTTTAGAATAGGTGAAATATGCTCACTCCTGGATGTTCCTGTAACCAATCTGGCTGCCATATTTTGAACCAGCTGGAGTTTCCGAACTTGGCAATCCATTACTATCAGCATGAGAAATGTTCCACTAGACTAAAAGACATGTTATATATAAAAAATCATTAAAATGGGGAGGGGAGGTAGTAGAGCAACACTAGCAACAAAGGGGATTTATTGGATGAGAGCAAAAAGACCCAGGTTAAAATCCCAGCTAAATTATGGAGCTCTCAAGATGCTCTTGATCTATATGCCTATCTTATATGGCTGTAATTTGGAAAGGGAGCATGCATGTTTAAGGATAAAAATCTAATAAATGAATGAATGTGTGTGTGTGTGAATCAAACAGCCATCAGAGTGCATATTGTACCACATGTACTATGTGCATATTGTATCCACATAGAAGGATATTTGCTATAGTCCAGGAAATAGCATACCTTTGTGACATTATGAGGAAATTTGCCGTAAGCTTGTGAACTTCTTTGAGAAATCTTAAAGAGTTTTAATGCCATATTTTTCCTGAAAGACCTTCACACAAAATAGAACTGGCAGCAATATGTCACTACTAGTGCTACCAGTGTGTTATACTTGGTTTCACAATATACCAGGTATCACCTACTGGATTTTGGACCATCAATGATGATGGTGGTGTTGTTGTGTGACTTCAAGACATTTCTGATATATGACAGCATTATGACAAACGTATAAGGGAGTGTCTTGTAAGATTTGGTCAGAGAGATTTGCTCTTGCCTTCCTCTGAGTTTGACTTGCCCAGGTTGACCCAGTAGGTTTTCATGGAAAAGCAAGGATTCAAAACCTAGTGCTCAAAACTATAGTTCAGCAATGTCCCTGCCCCTGCCCCCGCCCCACACATATTGACTTACATCTATTCAAAGCTCTAATTAAAAAGAGATGTAGAATCCCTTAACCACCTTGGAATAAATCTGTAACACGTTAGATATCTCCCAAGGACATGAATTTTAAAATGGTGCCAAAGTGAAAGGCAAAGACCATTCCAACCTTTGGTAATAAGAAAGAAGACAGACAGATTTTTTAAAACTGGGGAAATCTTTGGAAGCAAGTTACAGAACTATTCCAAGATGGTCATGTTTTTAACAGTTATGCTATATGATTCTCAATCAATGTTTCCTCTATCCTAGCCCAGCCTGATCTGTAAACAGGAATTAAACTTACGGGAAGTCTTGATGTATGGGAAGAACCCACCCACCCACTTTTGTAAACAGCTAGAGACTCTACATATGTTCTTAAATAGAAAGATCTGTTTTCTCAGTATGCAGATATGTCCAGTTCATTATAATGGGATATTTTCTAAAAAACAAATGACATGCTCTACTGGTTTTAGCTGTGAAAATTAAACTTACTATCTGACAAGAAGGTGGAGGCCTGATGGTTTAATTTAGCAGCTTTCATCTGGGATACATCTGCAGTTGTCGACAAGACACAGCACTACTTTGGGTAGACATCCTGTTTCCACGGCTGGGATTGCTAGGAGGCAGCCTCTTAGGAAACAAAGGGTCTGTCATCTTAGAGTTTTCCATTTTGGAAGGAGAGAAGGAGAGAATTCTGGAAAGAATTTGTAAAATAACATAAGGTTTTAAAACCAAAGGTTCCCACTTGCCTGCTTACAAAACAATGTGCTTGTAATTAGGTAAGCCTATTGTACAATCTGTTGGAGGTCTTTAAGCAGTTGTACCAGTAATTGATTGTAACTACACAATCTAGAGTGGCCTAAAAGAGTGCAACTTCAGGAATCCCTTAGCTGGGTCTCGGACCGTTTGAGCAACATAATATCCCAGAAGTTTCCAGTGGCCACTCTGGTTGGGCAATTCTGGAAGTTGTAACCAAAATAAATAACTTATCCATTTTGGAAGGAGGAAAGGTAATCCTGCTTCTGGAGAGTATTTATGAAATAAGTTAAGGTTTGCATAGACTTTCAGAAAATTTCCTACCTTCTTGCTTGCAAATTGAATATTTTAGGCCAAAGAAAGGAGCAGTTAACTTTGCATAGGACAGGGAAATTGTATTACCTGTTTGTTTCTTTTTTGCCCTTTGCCCCAAGTCCCCATACAGCCAAGAAGGGGAGTGGCCGTAATACTGTCTCAACTGACAGCAGAGTAACATCTGAGACACTATGTAGGCCCGTGATTCTTCCGTCGCCATCTTTGTTTGTTTTGTATGATTTTAACACTGATGAAGAAGCCAGTGAATCATTAAAAGCTTCCACAGTGTATTTTGAGTGTTGGAGTTGGCCCAATAAAGCTATTGTTGCTTTATGGATTTTAAATTTTGCTTTATGGCCAAAATGACTAAGTCTAAATATGTTATCCAAGAGCTATGTATGATAGTACATTACTTACGTAGGCGATCCCTCATTGTCTGAGTAAGATTGTCCTCCAAGTGTGGTGTCCTGGCGGTGGGTACGTAGGTGACTGTGGAGCCCTATTCTTGATCTGCATCATCTCCCATAGTGAGGGCATCGGTTTCCAGGTGGAAGGTGGTTCTGGTTGGGGTTGGCTTGATGTGCCTTCCTCTTGGCACATTTCTCTCTTTTGCCCTCCATTTGTGCCTCTTCAAATTCTACAGCAGTGCTGGTCACAACTGACCTCCAGCTAGAGCGCTCAAGGGCCAGGGCTTCCCAGTTCTCAGTGTCTATGCCAGACATTTTAAGGTTGGCTTTGAGGCCATCTTTAAGTCTCTTTTCCTGTCCTCCAACATTCCATTTTCCATTCTTGAGTTCAGAGTAGAGTAACTGCTTTGGGAGATGGTGATCGGGCATTGGGACAATGTGGCCGGTCCAGCGGAGTTGATGACAGAGGACCATCATTTCAATACTGGTGGTCTTTGCTTCTTCCAGCACACTGACATTTGTTCACCTGTCTTCCCAAGAGATTTGCAGGATTTTTCGGAGGCAACGCTGATGGAATCACTCCAGAAGTTGCATGTGACATTTGTACATAGTCCACGTTTTGCAGGCATATAGCGGGGTTGGGAGGACAATAGCTTTATAAACAAGCACCTTGGTATCCCTACGGATATCCCGGTCCTCTGCTTTATTCGGAAAAATGCTGCACTTGCAGAGCTCAGACGGTGTTGTATTTCAGTGTCAATGTTGACTTTTGAGGAGAGGTGGCTGCCAAGGTAGTGGAAATGGTCAACATTTTCTAATGTTACACTATTAGATGTATTTCTGGCACTGAAGTCATGATAGCAAGGGAGGAACAACAGGAAAGATTTTATTTTATGAAGCTCACAATGGCTGTGCAGAAATGCGACTGCCATAGAACAGCTAGAATGTGTTTGTAACCAACTCAAAAGAGACAATTACCAGTTTTGCAATTTCACTGGGCATTGCTTTCTTTTATTTACAGACTTCATGAATTATCTAACAAATTCTATTCAGTATTAAGTAAGCCATATTACGTAGTTCACACACATTAATCACTGACAGATCTCTTGCCCAAAAAAGTCTTTTTTCAAATTTTTAATTCAAGTTTTTTTGAGTATTCAGAAATTTCCTACCTACTATTGTTCCCCAAGAACAGGAGACTCAACTCTTGCCCTTTCAATTAGAAAAGGGCCTTCCTTTTGTGGTGCTTTAAAAAATTCCATTGTAGAATTTTTCATACTTTGTATTGCCTGTGATGTTGTTTTAATTGAAGAGAGGGTAATGTCTTGTCCTCTGGATGCTGTTTGTCTGCAAATTCTCATTATCCCCAACTGTTGGTTGTGCTTCCAATGTATGATGGGAGATGCAGTTATAATAACAACATGAGATCTCATGTGGCTTTTCCAGGCCTGTTTGACTGTTCACAAGCCACAGGCGACCTCATGTTGCTATTGGCTGTCTTCTAGTTCTTCCAATTTATGGTGATTCTAATGCTAACCAATCATGTAGTTTTGTTAGTAAGATTGATTTGGATGGGGCTTGCCATTGCCTTCTTGTGGGAATGAGAGAGTGTGAGTTGGTCAAAGTCACTCAATGGCTTTCTGTTTTCAAGTGGGAATATGGACCATAACATCTTCAGTTCTAGTCCAACACTCCAACCTCTAAACCTCATGTCACTGCCTCCAATTACAAGAGTATATGGCTAAGTGGCAGAGGATGTTGAGGCCCTCAAACTTTTCACAGGTCTGTCTGTTCCAGTTCCTCAGGTTTCATTAGAACAATTATAAATGAACACAGCAAAAATAAGGCACAAAGTCCCTAGCATCCACAGAGAGGCAGTGCAAAGGCTTGCTTGCAGAAATCTTGCTATGCAGCTCTTACTGTATGTGCATGTGGATTTGCCTTAAAGTTGCCTATAAATTTATTGCAGCCTCATGAATTTCATACAGTTTTCTTTGATAAAAAAAAATACTGAGGTGATTTTATCAGTTCCTTTCTCTGAAATACAACCTACAACACCTGGTATTCATTTGTAGTCTTCTATTCACACATTAACCAAGGCAGATCCTGTTTAGCACTTACTGTAGTCAATGTCAACATCTTAAATTAAAATTAATATGAGTAATATAAAATCCACTATAAGGAATTTACCCTTCCATCTACCTCTATTCTCCGAAAACCAAACAGAGTCATTCTTCAGATGTCCTACCTCATTTATCCACCCAGTATGCATAAGCAATCCACACACACCTGACTTGCACCTTTCACAGTAAACTAAACAGGGACTGGCCATCAGTTGGTTTCCCTGTCTCACAAATATCCGTGTTTGGTAGAAACCATAAACTCATCAGTCCGTTGTTGCATTCTTTGTCTTAATCTCTGGACCCTTCAGGACACCTGGCCACCCATTGTACTAAATTTGGGAACACCATGGGATCAAAGTTTCCAGGGATAAATCTATTACATAAGTACCCATTGTCTCTATGACCCAACCAACATTCTTTCCCAGTCCTTTCCCACTCCAGCAGGAAGGTAACAGCGCTCCATGCATTCATGCTGGCCACATGACCTTGGAGGTCTATGGACAATGCTGGCTCTTTGGTTTAGAAATGGAAATGAGCACCAACCCCAAGAGTCAGACACGACTGGACTTAATGTCAGGGAAAACCTTTATGTGTTTATGGATGGACAAGTTGCAGAATCTAATGAAGAAGAAAAAAAACTGAAGTAGTGCTTCAGATCAAAAATATACACCAGAAAAGATTGCTTAGGTTTTTTTAAAAAATATCACAACAGGGGGGGGGGGGGGGGCATTTATAAAATGGAGTGGATTTGACTTAAACATCAAATTACTTTATTTTTAAGATGACTTCATGAAAATTTGTGAATATCATTATTCCTTTGTCACTCAATGTACATATCAGCTCAAGGATGGACCTTGGTTTGAATTAATAACATACCTCAAATTTTCTGAGCTCAGCTTTGGCATGTTTTTATAAACTACATATGCTATAACCATTTCAACAATGGAAAATACTGCCAACTTTCTTTATTTTGGAAAGTTGGCACTATTTCCCATCGTTGAAATGGCTGTAACAGTTACAGTTTTGTGAATTTAAAAGACTGCCTCCCATCATATAGAATTGTCTTCATATTGTAAAACACTTTTATTTTTAAAAAAGGGGGGAAACGTGCCTTCCATAGTAATTTCTAATCTGTTTCATTTACAGTAGCAACTCACTGCTATTGTACAGGAAGACTATGGATATCTTATTGATTGTAACTCACTAAATACATTGGACTTTTATTATAACAAAGTAAAATTCTGATTTTAGTGATGGTTCAGGTATCTTGCCGAAAACAGCCCTGTAGCCTAATTGAGATCCAGCTAGGACAACAATAGTACTGGCAGTTCATAACTATCAAGATTGCATACTGCTATGCAATCTATAACCGAAAAGCACACAAGATATGGAGGTTAGGGAAAAGAATGTAACATAGCAATTGGTCTATGCTGAAAAAGGACCTAGTCACATGGAGGCCAAGAAGCTGGGGGACAGTAGAGGAAACCATGGAGCAGTGTACTGCTTCATCCCCTTAAAGTGGTTGGTTGTGTGATCCCTTCCCATGATGTTTCTCCACTGTCCCTGGCTTCCTTCTGCATCCTCCCCAGCTTCTTTTATGAGGAGTTTGGTGTACACCAGCTTCTCAGGACTCTGTGCTGTCAGCACGCTGCTGGCACAGAGCCCTGCCATAAGTAGCCTTGCATTATTTGATGGGTTCCGGTGGACTTTGTGATGGCACTTTGCCAGCAGCACTGAGAAGTTGGGAAAAGATGCTTCTCAGCCTCCACATGATGAAGTCATAAATGTACCATTCCACATTCTCAAGCAGGTTTTCCCCAATCCTTTTTGAGAATATCTTGAGGAATTGTACATCAGTAGAAGTGCTGTGGTACAAAACACATGTTCCCCTGAGTGTCACACTTAAAAAGAAGTTTACTTTTATGGTACAACACATGCTTTGTTTTGGAGGTTTTTAGAATCTCCTAGTCCATGATCCAATCCCAAATATCTCCAGAATGACATCCCTAAAATGTTGGAAAGTTGTCATCGGTTAATGGAAGTCATAATGAGCTAGATAAACCAATGGTCTTCCTTGGTATAAAACAACTTCTTATATTCTTCTGTGTCTTACAAATTTAGTACCTGAGCTCAGAATGTGTGCCTGTGGAGGCATTGTGTGAAAGATAAGACATTTTGATCTGACAAAGACACTAAGTCACATATCTTGCAAAAACTTCCTTTACTTTCATCTCAGAAACGTTTCCTTTTAAAAATGTTTGGCAAAAGCTCCCACTGTGTTCCTACTTTCCATTGGTAAGATGAGAATAAAAATCTCTCTCTGACCTCTAGGGAATAGTACAAAAGATAAATACATTGATGATTATTCAGGGATTTCACACATTAATAACGAGGAATAAAAAAAGGACTTTAACATACAATTCTAATAGCTTTGAATGCAATGCCAAAGGAAATATTGACCTCTGTGAGTTCAGACTGTATCCTGGGTAGATAATATAAATATCTATATCTAGTATAATGTATAACTGTCTCTATTGTTGGAACCATTTCTGTGTCCACCTTCAGAGTGAAAAAAATCCTCAAAATCATATTTTCTCCTCTTGCACTTAACAATAGAATTTAATTTTAATTTCCAGGCTTCCAGGCACAATTAGTATACACAGCAATGGCACAAGGCCTAGTGACTTCAAGGTAATCTCTACTCTTGAAAAGGTTTCATGGCATACTAAATCAGGAAGATGGGATGCACCATTAAAAGGCAACATTTCTGCAGTCCCAGGAAAGCAGCCTGTAAAACAGTTACAGCTGCACTTTCACATCTACTTATAGCCCTTAAAAGATAGCAACTGGCAAAAGGTGTGTGGGTTTAATTAAATTATGTGATCTTGACCGTTTCTCCCTTCTCCCTAAAAGCTACTCTAAGTGCTTTGATTAAATGAGTAAAATAACACTGAGAGCAGGACAGAGTTTCAATCAAAATCCTTAAAGGGGCAACTCATCATAAACCTTTCATGGGCAATAGAAAGCAGGCCTTGCTAAGCTATAACAAGTCAATTATTGTTGTTTAATCAATCTCTCTTAGTCCTGTTGCTTTGCTGATATTTTTATCTGCAAAGATAGTTTCCCTTTCTTTTTTGTTTTAAAAAGATGCTTAGGAGGAAGAGATTGTTTTGTAAAATCAGATTATTTAGGTTGTTTGTTATTGAAATATGATCAATTTGGATTTCAGAAACAAAGACCAACATTTGGCATTGCAGTCACAATTCTACTGTGGCTCCCCAGTCACCATTTCCAGGACTTGGGGTTTTACTGTGATTGCTCCTTCACACAGCTATGGCTGGGGGAGATCTGGAGGGGGGCTAGAGAAGCGTCTGACTGTGATTCATAATCAGATGTAAAAATATGACCTCTTCTGCTGAAATCTACTTAATTCTTAGTTCCTTCTCTGATTCCTCATGCTTTTCACCTGGCACTGAGTGCACTTCCAGGCAGGACTAAAATCCATGCCAAAGCAGGTTTAGTCCCTACACTGCCCAAAAAACCTGGGCTTTCCCAGGCATGTGTGTGTGGCTATATGCCATCTCAATTAAAACTGGGATTGCATGGAGACACCCCAAAGTACCTGGCCATCATAAGTTCCTTTCTTGCGCCCTCTTAGTATGAGAAAATGATGCACCAGGAAAGGGGGATGAGGAGGAGGATGAGGGGGAAATTTGGAACTTGGGGGAAGAGGATGGGTACCCTCTCTTTCTTTCAGGCTCCAGGAGCCCAGAAACCTAAGATAGTTGTGTGGATTGGACCTGGGAATCATGTGATGTGGTCCCCGGGACTAATCACCACTGAGCCCATGCCCAGTAAGACCTGGATCTTATCTTGAGATCCTGATCTTACCAGATATTTAATTAGTTCAGAACAAACCAAGGATCTTTGATTTGTTCCGAATTAATTTGGTTTTACCCCAGGTGATGTTTTGACACCTCCGGTAAAACTGAGACAGGTGCCAGGATATGGGCCTGTCTGGATAAGCCCTGAGTTTCAATTTAGAAGAGCTGTCACATAAAAGTATAGGGCTTTCACTGTTGAAGGGGATGGACAATAATAAAGTGCATCCATCAGGGATACATCCCCAGACTTCTGACTTTCTAGATAATAGTGAATTCTATTCATTTCAATGGGACTAATGGCGGACTACCAAAGAGAGGTTGTAACTTGTACAGGAGACCAACCAAATAACTAACTGAAATAATGGCTAAATTAAATGATGTATATTTGTTCTGTGGATATGGTGACTGTACTATACCAGTCTCTGCAATGACAAAAAAGCGATATGCAAGTCTAAGGTGGATTATGTTTGCACTTGCCAAATACTAAAATAAATCAGATTGCATAAGATGGATGCTGCATATGACGCATGTAATAGAGACTGTAGATCCTGTTACAGAAGCAGCATTTAGAAATAATAGGAATAATATATCCTGATAGATAAATGAGCAATGTGCTCCTTAAAGGGAATGTTAAAGGATGCCACCATGAGTCCAATGTCTTGCAATTCTCTCTTTCACCTTCTTTCACCTTCTCTTTAATCTTCTCTTTTCAGACCCTTATCTAATTGACTTGTTTGCATACTAATCCCTCTGCTCCTTTATTCTCTTTCTAGCATCTCTGACTCATTTTAGTCTGCTTTGTTTCCTCAGGTCTATTTCAATATCTTTTTACTTCACGCTGACTACTTTGGTGACTGGTTCTATCTCAAGCTGGGAAATCTTCCTTCCCTTCATTCAGGGTTGGTGTGTCTTTGACTTTCCAGATGTTTTGGTTTACATTTCTCGTCAGCCTCACCTAAAATGGCCAATGGAAAGGTACCATAGCCATTGTAATCGAAAACACTTTAACAACTGAAAGCTCCCCACTTCTGACTTAGATACTGTTCCTTGAAAACATCTTTCCAAGACATTCTATATCTATCACTGTTTTAGACTTCAATTCCTGTTTATGTAGAACTGTTGTAAAATTGTAGTTACAGAAGTGTATTGCCAACTTTTCAGTGTTTCCAGTTGTGTGTATTTTAATAGCAGTTTGACATGGAAAAATTAAGTTTCTTCTATTGCATCTCTTTATCTCCATGACAAGACAGCCTTATCCTGCTTAATTTCAGCATGACAAACTGTTATTAAATGTGGGGGTCAGATCCACTTAACTGGCAGTTCTGGTTCAAGGCCAATATAGAACTAAATATTTTTTTTCTACTCCAGTGGCTGATTTGTAATGTTTGGGACCTCACACTGTATTTCCCCACCCCTTCCCTACTCTCAGGATAACCTACTACTTCAAAACAAAACACAATATCACAACATGTTCATGCAAAATTGAACCTATATGGGAAACACAAAGCCTTAAATACTAGGGCTGGGCGGTTTCGTTCGTTAATTTCGTAATTCGTTATTAATTCGTTATTTTTTTTTATAACGAAGCGATATTGAACCATTCAGGAGCAACTGAATTTCGAAACGAATTTTTAAAATTTATTTCGTAATTGTTTCGTAATTGTTTTGAAATTGTTTCGAAATTGTTTCGTTATTACTTCGTTATTATTTACGCATGTCTGGTGCAAGTTTTATAGTTGTTTGTTTTATCAGTGATAAAAAAATAAATTATTACACCAACAGTCAACAACAGAGGGAGAGGGAAGCTTCAGTAGTTCCCCCTGTCCCATTTGGAGGGTTTTTTAGCGTATTGCGCAATCACGTCCGCCATTAACGAATCGATTCGTTATTGTTTCAAAATTGTTTCGTAATTTCCAAAATTTCGTAAATATCAAACTTTATTAAAGAAAAATTTCAGAATTCTTTTAAATAACGAAACGCAAAAAACCCCTAAAAACGAATCGAGTTTAGAAACAAATTTTTCCGTGGTTGGACAGCCCTATTAAAGACAACTGATAGTTTCAGCTTGAATAGACACATTGAATAAAGGGTATCATGCTGACTCTTTTTTGGACTAAAACCTGTTTTTATATTTAAAAACAAACATTCAAAAGCAAGTGATTACATTTTGAGACTAGTTATGTTCAAATAAATATGTTTTCTATAACTGCTACATATTATTGTTAATTATGAAAGAAATGCTTAATATTTTAAATATTCTAAAATAAGTTTAAGTTTGTATTATTATTGTTATTCTTATTTGTTTGCTATTAATATTAAAACAGTTGAAATGATGGTGGTGATATTGGAAATCTAAGGGAAAACCTTGAGCACAGCCATATGTTACTCTTTCACCCCTCCACTTTACCATTTCACTCTGGGAAAAGATGTATAATATATTACTCTTGCTTTGCTTTTAGTTTCTCACTTGAGATCTCTAGAGTAAAATATAATCCCAGCAGTAGGACTCTGATTTGTCAGAATAAGTGAAGGAAACAAGAATACACCCCTGAAGCATTTAACTTTTCTGTGATGTAACAAGTCCTGGTATTTCAGGTACAACTTCTTTCTCCTTTTACTCTACCAGCGGAGAAATTAACCACCATTCATAATGTATACATAAAATTTCAAATGTGTCCCCTATGACTTCAACCATTTTTCTCTAGAAGATATAAATTCTCTTTTTGCTTAAAAGTGGCAGACTCTTCCCCAAAGTCCGAGTGTACTATCAAAGGAGTGTTTCATTCCACATACATGACTTAACTCTTTCTCTCTCTCTGTTTCCAAAATCTATGTCAATTTTATGGAGTGCGAAAAAGGGAAAGTTAAGTGCTATGGTGGCTTGATATCCAAACATGGATCATTTTGCCTGGGAAATTCTCATGTCTTTTTTTAATGGCTCCGGATATACTGATAACACAACGTAAACTGCAAGATGTCTCATAGCTGTAACAATTTTCTCTAGCAAAGCCTTTTTCAGCAATGTGGGCTCATTCATTATATTTTGATCCCAATCTATTAGATGATGACTTATCTTACCTAAACTTATCTTACCTAAACGGGCAGATTTCGACTGCTTTTTCATTTTTTTTCCTCAGAAGCCAAACCTTAGTCAAGCAATACAGCTAATAGTGACCATAACTGGTATTCAGTATTGCAGATATGGATTCATAACCTAGAGTTTTGTATCCATAAAGTCTCTGCATTCAGAAAGACTACATAGTCTTACTACAAGAGGTGAATGAAAAGTAATGCCTCCACCTTCATAACTCCTCAACAGATGGCAGTACTGGTATGTGGCAGGTACTGGCTTGTTCAGTAGATTCTCCTCTACAGTTCCATTGGGGCAGGAAGCCTTAGCATTGAACAATTGTGTTGTTAAAGTGCAAAGTATGGAACCCTGCACAGATGGTCAGTCAATGCGACTTAAGCAATGTGCAGTAATTTAATTCTTGACAGCAGAAGGTCAAGAATTAGAGAATGCAAGCTGTTTATGGTGATTGTGTTGATGTGAGTACTGTGTGTCTTTGGGCAAGAAAGTTTAAAGATATTGAGATGGGAACATCTGATTTGCATGACAAACAAAGAGTTGGAAGTCCTGTGACAAGCAAAAGGTTGGCAGATTGATTCAGGACAATTGTTGTATCACTCAGAGAAATTTCAAGCATAATCATTTCACAAGAACATGTGGGTCACATGATTGCTTTGCTTGGCTATCAGAAGATCTGTGCACGATGGGTGCCCAGGATGCTGACGCCTGAAATGAAAGTGCAGAGACTTGAAACTTCAGAGATTGGATCTCACCACCCTGCGACATCCTCCATACAGTCCAGATTTAGCACCATCTGACTTCCATCTGTTCCTGATAATGAAAGAAGATCTGCAGGGACATCATTATGCTTCTGATGAAGACATTGAGAGAACTGTGAGACACTGGTTGCGGAAACAGAGTGTCAACTTTTTCCATGAGAGCTTCAGAAAACTTGTTCATTGTTGGCAGAAATGTATCCAATTGACTGGTGATTATGTGGAAAAGTGAATAGTGGTAGTTAAAGAGCACATTCTAAGGATTATTTCTGTGTTTGATTTATTAAAATATTCCCATCCAAACGCAAGTAACGAAGGTGGGGGCATTACTTTTCATTCAACCCTCATATAAAGCTATGTAAAGGAGTTAAAGCAATGCATTTAATACAATATGCACCTTTACTAAATATGAAAACATGTGTGCACTTTTTGTCCTACAAGAATTTATTCTTCTTGAATGTGGATTTGCTGTGAAATTTAATGGTGTACCTTTTAGCCCAACTGAATGAAAAAAAAGTATTTCTGAAGTAAAACACACATAGGATCAGTGTAAACCAGAAATGGGCAACCTGATCCAGTCATAAATTGCAACCAGTGAAACAAGCTGAAATATCTCTGGCCCCTTCCACATTGTACCTATATCCCAGGATTTAATCCCAGATCATCTGCTTATCTGGTAGTGAAGTCACATATAATCCAGTTTAAAGCAGATAATCTGGAATCAGATGCTGGGATATAGGGCAGTGTAGAAAGGGTCTGTTTTCCTTTCAATTCCCTTTCAGAATAGCAAGAGAAAGTGACATAGTATCTACAAAGAAGGTATTTGTGTGGTAGCATGGTGTTCTGAGGCTTATATGGATGTAATAGGAGTATTTATGATTGTTCTTGTGCATTTGTGGGTTTTTTGCATTTGGGGCAAAATTAACTGAAAATCACACTGATTTTTTTTAAAGTAAGAATTAGGGTTGGGGACAAAGGTATTTAAAAACTACATGGGATCCAACAACATCATGTGGCCTGTTGATTACACTATGTCCACTCCTCATATAAAGAACTACAGGTAGTCCAGGGGAAAGAGCAAAAAAAAAAAAAATCAGGAAAACCTCCAATGCCAGTTCATTTTTCTGAAAGTGTTGTTTTTCTGGATGGTTGAAAGCAGCATTTTTGTGCCCATTGTGTATTCTGGGGATTTTACTCTTTAGAGTTCAATATCAGTTTCAATAGCAAGCAATCTGTGAACTGTGTTAGAGATGATCATGCACTTTCCTCCATTTCACTGTAATTTTCTGGCAAGAATCCCACAACTTCGTAGGTTAGAGGAAACGCAGATACAAAATCAAGTTGTTGTAGATTGAGTTTTATTGCTCTGTTGTTGGAGTTAGACATGCATTACCACGTTAATGTGACCTTTAAAAAAATGAATAGAACATTAGGCAAGATTCCTTTACTCAATTTCCAAACAACAACAGGGAGATTTTGGATAATATTTCTTCGTTTCGTTTTCCATCCCTGACTCTCCATGATTATTGTTCACTGACTGTGAACTAAAATGTAGCATCTTTTATATATATATGCCCATCCAAAAAGTGTCTTCCAATTTCTAGAACGTATTTTTCCTCTGTTCCATTACCTAGGTGTTTTCATACCTCTTTCATCATAGGGGACCGGGCTGTAACGCAACTTATTAGTAGCCAGCTGCATTAAATCACTACTGACTAAGAGGTCATGAGTTTGAAGCCAGCTTGGCTTGGAGTAAGCTCCTGATCATGAATAGTTTAGCTTGCTTTTGACCTATGCAGCCCAAAAGACAGTTTCATCTGTCAAGTAGGAAATTTAGGTACAGCCTCTACGCTCATCAGATGGAACCAAACTCCTGAAGGACCAAAACTCAATTGCACTACGTTGGAAAGAACACTACCAAAGCCTCCTGAACCACAGCTCCAATGTGGCCGAAGAGGTCCTCTCACAAATCCCGCAACAACAAACCAAGGATGAGCTTGCAGCACTGCCTAGTCTGGAAGAAGTCAGCAATGCCATCAGCCAACAGAAGAATAACAAAGCCAGTGGACCAGATGGGATCCCTGCTGAAATCTTTAAAGAGGGAGGACCTGAGCTGACACACCAACTCCACCAGCTCATAGAAAAAGTGTGGGTGACCGAGAAAATCCCATCAGATTTCAAGGACGCCACCATCATCACTGTCTTCAAAAAAGGGGAAAGAACAGACTGCGGAAACTATCGAGGTATCTCCCTTCTAACCTCCGCTGGGAAAATCCTCGCAAGAATCCTTGCAAACCGCCTTCTGCCCCTCTCAGAAGACACCCTCCCAGAATCCCAGAATGGCTTCCGCCCCTCCAGAGGAACTGTGGACATGATCTTCACAGCACGACAGCTCCAAGAAAAATGCAGGGAACAAAACCAACCTCTGTACATGGCATTCATTGACCTTGCAAAGGCATTCGACACAGTGAATCGCAGCGCTCTCTGGACCATCCTCCACAAAATCGGGTGCCCTAACAAATTTGTGAACATCCTGCGGCTCCTCCATGATGACATGATGGCAACAGTCTTGGACAGCAATGGCTCCCAAAGTGACCCATTTAAAGTGGAATCCGGTGTCAAACAGGGATGTGTTATTGCCCCAACTCTATTCTCCATCTTCATCGCTATGATACTTCACCTTGTTGATGGGAAGCTTCCCACCGGAGTGGAAATAATCTATCGGACAGATGGCAAGCTATTCAACCTCAGCAGACTGAAAGCCAAAACCAAGGTTACAACATCTGTTATAGAACTCCAGTATGCTGATGACAATGTCGTCTGTGCGCATTCAGAAGAAGATCTACAAGCCACTCTAAACACCTTTGCAGAAGCATACGAGAAGCTCGGCCTAGTCACCAGCCAACCCCCCCCCCCCAGTGCCAGTAATACAGCTTAATGGTGTAACATTAGAAAATGTGGACCATTTCTGCTACCTTGGCAGCCACCTCTCCACCAAAGTCAACTTCGATGCCGAAATACAACACTGCCTGAGCTCTGCAAGTGCAGCATTTTCCAGAATGAAGCAGAGAGTATTTGAGGACCGGGACATCCGTAGGGAGACCAAGGTGCTTGTCTATAAAGCTATTGTCCTCCCAACCCTGATATATGCCTGTGAGACATGGACTGTCTACAGACGTCACATGCAACTCCTGGAACGATTCCATCAGCGCTGCCTCTGGAAAATCCTACAAATCTCCTAGGAAGACAAGCGGACAAACGTCAGTGTGCTGGAAGAAGCAAAGACCACCAGCATTGAAGCGATGGTCCTCCAACATCAACTCCGCTGGGCCGGCCACGTTGTCCGGATGCCTGACCACCGTCTCCCAAAGCAGTTGCTCTACTCCGAACTTAAGAACGGAAAACGGAATGTTGGTGGACAGGAAAAGAGATTTAAAGATGGGCTCAAAGCCAACCTTAAAAACTCTGGCATAGACACTGAGAACTGGGAAGCCCTGGCCCTTGAGCGCTCCAGCTGGAGGACAGCTGTGACCAGCAGTGCTGCAGCA
This sequence comes from Anolis sagrei, assembly GCF_037176765.1. Lineage (NCBI taxonomy): Eukaryota > Metazoa > Chordata > Lepidosauria > Squamata > Anolidae > Anolis > Anolis sagrei. The sequence goes on along the minus strand of NC_090023.1, from coordinate 49,202,246 downwards.
TTTGAGGAGGCACGAGTGGAGGGTAAAAGAGAGAAACGTGCCAGGAGGAAGGCACATCAAGCCAACTCCGACCGGGACCGCCTTCCACCTGGAAACCAATGCCCTCACTGCGGAAGAAGATTCAGAGCAAGAATATGGCTCCACAGCCACATATGGACCCACAAGGAAATCCATAATGGAAGACCATCTTACTCATCCAACGAGGGATCGCCTAAGTAAGTAAGTTAGGTACTGCTTTCTGCAGGGAGGCAAATTTAACTAATTTGCGATGCCATAAAACCTTCCAGCAGCGTGCAGAAGAATGAATATTTACTCCATCAAAAAACCCGGTGTCACAAGTGGATGGTGAAGCAGCAACTCCGCCTGTGGCTGGAACCGAGCATACCCTCATGAAGCTGGAAAAGCTGGAATGTTAAATTGCCTCTGTGTCTGTCTATATATGTTGTATGTCTAAATGGCATCAAATGTTTGCCATGTATATGTGCATTGTAATCTGCCCTGAGTCCGCTGTGTGGTGAGAAGGGCAGAATATAAATACTGTAAAGTAAGTAAGTAAGTAAGTAAGTAGTATTTTCGAGCTCACCTTACCATACAGTCTTCCACATTATTTTATGCAGTTGAGAGTCCTAGAAATCCCTTAATAAGGACTTTACTGCATGAAGCTACTATTCCAGAGATGCTGTGCGATCACCAATACAGGTTACGTTCCAGGTTGAACATTTTTGTTATCACACTTCTCTTCATTTGCACAATTGTGAAATATGCAGTTCCTTGATTATACCCTGCCTTCCTTCCCACACTTCCGCTACTCCGTAGTTTTTTTTTTATGATTCCTTAAAAGTTATTCTGCAGCTCCAGCAAAGGATAATCCATAAAAAGGTAAATATTACTATAAAATATCAATACACAGCTTGGTAATCATGAGGAAGAATTAAAAAAGGAAAGAATCCTGCCCCCTAATGTCACTTCACTGCTAATATACTGACACAGATAAAGTAGATGATGAAAATGCTGCAGAGAGCTATTGATGGGTTTTCCCATCAAAATCAGTGGTGGTGATGGTAGTGGTGATTGTTGTGAGAAATGGCAGCAGGATGCACATGGTGGCATCCTACCTTGTGCCATAAAGTTGTAAGCCAATATATGTAACTGTACTTGTGGCAAAACATATTGGTTTGACCCCAGCAGTAACCAAATTTTCCCCTTGTAAAAAGAATTTGGGCTGCTACATCTGGCGACAAAGAAAAACTCACCTGTATCCCCTCCATCCCGCCCCCCCCCCCCCAGTGAATATCATGTCCTTGCTTCTCTGTCATGTTACCATATCCAGCAAGATCTGACAGTCCAGAATAAGCATGTGTTTGTACTGCACCTACCAAGATTGATTCACACACAAAATATGCTGCCTTCCTTGCATGGGAGTAAAGGACTCTTGGGTCTACTAAAGTCCATATCCCACATATTCTATTTAAATCCAAGTAACATTCTGTCAGGCACTACATTAATGTAATTGTTTGCATGTTGGACTAACAGTATGGGATAAAAGGGCAAGACACATTATCTCAGCCTTATGGAAAAGCAATGGCAACACACCTGAACACACCTTACCAGGAAAAAAATATTATGATTAGATCATTATGAATCAAAGTTGTCCTGAAGGTAAATAACAACACCAACATGTCTTATTATCATGTGACTTTCGCAAATTCTGATTTCTTCACCAAGGATATGAAAAACATATATGAGACCAATATTGTGCTATAGCAAACCATGCTCAACTTTTATATTCCAAGATATATAGGATTTTGTGTTTAATTTGGAATGTGCTGGCATCTATCTTAATCTTTGTCTGTATGTCCCTTCAAGTCACCTATCGAATTCAACCTCTTTATTTGGTTTTGTTCATTCATTGTTCATTCGTTTAGTTGTTTCTGACTCTTTGTGATCTCATGGACCAGCCCATGCCAGAGCTCCCTGTCGGCCGTCACCACCCCTGGCTCCTTCAAGGTCAATCCAGTCACTTCAAGGATGCAATCCAACCATCTTGCCCTTGGTTGGTTTCTCTTCCTTTTTCCTTCAATTTTCCCCAGCATCATTGTCTTCTCTAAGCTTTCCTTTCTTCTCATGACGTGGCCAAAGTACTCCATTTTTGCCTCTTCTATCCTTCCCTCTAATGAACAGTTGGGCTTTATTTCCTGAGGGGTTTTGTTAGGAAAGGAATATTCAGAAGTGGTTTTGCCAGTTCCTTCCTCTGAAATATAGCTCACAGTTTCTGTATTTGCTTGTGATTTCCCATCCAAGTACCAGCCAGGGCTGACCCTGCTGAGCTTCCAAGAGCAGTCAGGATCTGGTGCCCATCCCTGCCTAAAAGATGGCAGGCAGCTATGTTTGCCTTCCTTGCAAGAAAACAATGTTTCCCATAGTGATGCATGTTCCAGATACACTGATTCTGTTAAAGTGAAGGAAAAATAGAAGAACAATACTTAAAAGGTGGTTTTGTGGCAGGCATTAGTGAGGCACATGCTGATGTTACAGTCTTATGTATATAGTGCTGGTATACCTCTTAAAGCAACACTCAATTCAAAGCATTTCGGAGTTCCTGTCTACCCTTTTTCTTTCGGAATACCTTGCTTTACACAGTTGGAAGCAAAATGAATGAAAATATATGTACCATACATGTCCCCTACATGATAATAAAGCAAGATGTCTTTCATCATTCACAGTTAATTTTAAATATAGGATTAGAACATTTCCCAGTCCTCTCATTCTTCTTGCAAGGCGGTACTTAATATGCAAAAGCAATTCCACGCATTGGTGTTTGAAAATGATCCTTGCTTTAGCAAGGCACATAAAACTTTAAGGCACCGAGAAGGCTATAAATTATCCTTCCTGTTATGAACATCCAAGGGAGACTGAGCATTACAGGATGCTTTTAAAAATGAGGAAGGGGCTGTGAGCTGAAAGCTCAATAAATAAAATCTGTCTTGGTTGAAATAAGTTTTACAGTGATTGAGCATCTATGTATTAGCAAAAGAAGTCTGAGATCTTTGAACTAAAGCAAGACTCGTGTTTCGTGTAAAATTAGTATAAACTAATGCCAATTTGCCCTTCTTATTATCCGATGTGAGTAAATCGAGCACCCCTGTCCCTCTCTCACAGAATGAAGGCAGACACATTACTGGATCTTCCACCATCTTTTCCACAATATTATGGGAAGAACTAAGATATGGATAAATATGAAATTAGTACATCTACAAAAGTGCTTCTAACCAAAATTGTTATGGATCTTTTTCACCCATCTTATCTCATCTTGACATTCATTTCAATATGCCATAGCAAAATGGACAAAGGTTGCACAGTGTCTTTGTGAATGTTAGATTTCTGTCTTTTGTTAAACAGGAAAAAAGTACAGTTCTTTTGCAATTGTGATTGTCATTCCAATATATCCCAATTTAACATTAAAAATGCAACATACATTCCATGAAACATTTTCTCAGGCTCTAGATACATTTTTTCAATGTCATATAATATTATTTGTTGTTATTTACAGTCAAGTTGCCTTCATCTTTTAATAACCCTATGGAATTCAAAAATTTCAATTATCAACTGTCCTCGCTAATGTATTTTAGGCAGAGGCGGTGCTTTTTAAAAATTAAATATATCCACTGACCTTTATATTTTCTTATTGCCTTCCACTTTATTGAGGATTATTGTACTTTCCAATAAGTCCTCCTATCTCATGGTACAATAAAAGCATAATAGCCCTAATTTAGCTTGTAACGGGAGTTCTAGGGAATGTTTCACTTACATTCAGATTTCAAAACTTAGTACAAACTTAAAAAACTGCCCAAGCTAGGCCATTATTATGGTAATATGATAGCATTTGTAAGTAGACATGTTACTGCTAAAGCTAAGAATAAGAACCAATTTGTCATGAATGGATGAAACATTCACTGACTGTAATCCTACATGGCTCATTGTTGTTCCGTCTGTGAATCCATGCTGGGCTGAGCCATATATCACTCCCTCTTTACCGTATAGCTTCTGTGGGAAATGTGTTGGATTTGAGAAGTTCTGGCCATCTTTCCATAGTTAGATGCAAAATTCTTACAACTGTACTGTGATCCAGGGTCTTCTGATTTCAGCCCTTCTGTATGCTAGATGCAGGCATGTAGCCGGGGGGGGGGGGGGGGGGGGGGGGGCTTGGGGGGCTTCAGCCCCCCCCCCCCGAAATTCTGATGGTGGTCTGTGAGAAGGCCTTACTGGTACATTATTTAAAACTGTTATGTTTATTCATATCATGATCTGATCACCATGCTCAATATATCCCATATGCATGGGGGTATTGGGTAACGATACAAAAGGTTTGCTAAGGTAGACCCTCTTTCACTCAGACTCAGCCCCCCCCCCGAACCAAACTCAGCCCCTCCCCCCCCCCCCAAAAAAAAACAAAGTCCTGGCTACGGGCCTGGCTAGATGCTTCCCTAATTCTGCTCAATTCCAATGAGATATGGAATGACCACGGGAAAGAAGTGAAAAAGGAAAAATACCAACTTCTGCAATCTCCAAAAAATAATATAGTGGGCCTTTGGTATCTGCTTGGTTTAGTTCCAGAAGTCTGCTTGGTCACTAAAATCCATATACAATGTTGTAGGAAAATGGTATCATTTATATAAAATGGCAAAATCATGGTTTGGTTTTGGGGAGTTTTCTTTTTCTGAATGATTGAATCTATATATGCAGAATCCATGGATAGGGAGTACAGACTACACACAGATAGTAAGGAAATGTATATGCATGTAAACCACTAACTGGATTTCAGTCTACATGTAATTCCATAAAAATCCCTTTCCCTGGTCATGAAAAATACACACCATGTTTGCTTACAAGAGTTTGAGAATGTTTTCTCTATTTCTATGGGAAGTAAATGCACAGATTCCTTTATCCAAACTTATTAGACAAACTTATTTAGCCTGTCTGTCCTGTTAGATTTGATGTGGTGGTGTGAATCCTGACTTGTATTTATGAAATAAGACTTTAAAAAACATCTTTAAGTGATCCACAAGGAAACAGTAGGACTTTAATTTTGCTGTTGTTAGTATATGCAGAAATGTGCATATATGTGTTTTTACACAATTTTATAAAAATGTTTAGTACAGGAAAATACTAATGAATGCCTTATAAATAGAAGCAGTGACACTGGATGCATTTTCTTTCTTTCTGATGAATCAGCATGTCCTGTTGTGCTTGTTCTTGGTGTGCACTTAACTTCATAAAAGAAAGAAAAAGGATACTCATCCTTCATGGAAATGGGACAGTTAGACAGAGCAAGAAAAAAATTCTGTATTTCAGTCATAGGCTTGAGCTATTACTTGAGGGGGTTGGAAAGTCTCCAGATTCTGTTTTGTCCTGCCAAGAAGATTAGTGTCAATTGGAACCTTAGGAATGGGATTCCCCCCACATATTCCTATTTGACAAATGCAGTTATAACCTTGAAGGGTATGGATGCTAAATCACAGCAACAGGGGGAAATGATGACTTTGGATTGATTTCTCGAAACAACTGATTGGTGGCATTAAAGTGACTAGACATGTGTTTCAAACCCAGCAACAGGAAAATATAACTATTTGTTTCAGAGCTATAGCTGCATGATGTTATACTAATATAATGAATGAAAAGTTCTGAAGCTTATCTAGATCAGGGCTTCTTAAACTTTTCCACAACACTTTTGGCCTGTGAAATTTTTCTATGACCCCAGGTATATACATATTTAAAACAGGTTTGCAAACCAATCATTTGACATTTACTGATAACAAATCAGCATTTGCAAGGCTTACTAAACAATGTGATTTTCTGGGTTGTTGGCCACCTTGATTAGCATTTGATGACCTGGCAGTTTGCCACCCCAGCTCCTTCTGAGTCAAGCCAGTCACTTCTAGGATACCATCCATACATCTTGCCCTTGGTCAGCCTCTCTTCCTTTTTTCCTTCTATTTTCCCCAGCATCATTGTCTTCTCTAAGCTTTCCTTGTTTCTCATTATGTGGCCAAAATGCTTCATCTTTGCCTCTAATATCCTTCCCTCAAGTGAGCAGTCAGGCTTTATTTCCTGAAGCATGGGCTGGTTGGATCTTCTCAGAATTTTCCTTCAACACCACAGTTCAAAAGCATCTATCTTCCTTCACTCAGCCTTCCTTGTTGTCCAGCTCTCACATCCATAGGTTACAACAGGGAATACCATTGTTTTAACTATGCCAATGTGATATCTCTACTTTTCACTATATGAAGAACAGATGAAGTATCTTCTTTTGTGTGAAGTACAGATTTGTGTAAATGTCTAAAACACATAGTAGTTGATATTCAGAAAACTTTTACTGTTGCCAATTTTTGGGACCACAATCTTGATCTAAGGGGACCTCATTTGGGGTTAGGACCCACATTTAAGAAGCAGTGATCTAGATGATACAGAGCTTTCCTTCGGCATAATTGCATTTTCTGAATTATGCTGTAAAATAAGGCTGTATCCTATATCTCATGTTTGCCTGACATGTTTTGCAGATTTAGTGCAAATTTCAAAAGCATGCCTAAGTTTTCAAGCAATCACCTCTGCATTCCAATATGTAAAAATACTTTCATTATGTTTATTATAAAAATATAAATGTTCCCACTACAAATCATTTTACATTAGTAACAGGCCATCTACAATTGCACAACATAATTATTAATTAACTCAGTAAGTAATGTTTTGAAATAAACGTTAAAAGTAAATGCCGATTTGCCAGTTCAAATCATAGCTCTACATTGCTTATTGGATTCTAAAGTACAGCAAAGACTATGTTATATGTTAACAGAAATAAATAATATATGTAAAAACCCACAATATTTTAAAGATACAAAGGCAATAATATGGTACATATTCTTTGTGAAGACTTTTATGTTGTTTGTTTGATGTAAATAATAGTCAAAGGCAGGTCCTGTACAGGCAGATGGCCACAAAATTCTATTTTCTCTACTCCACAGATTAAGAATTGTACACTGCTATGTTTACATATGTACAGGGGGAGAAAGGGAGTATGAGCAATAGGAGGCCTCCAGACAGTACAAAAATTGTAAAAAAGAGAAGACCAAAAGCTATTGTAAAATGTTCTGTAAAAGAACGTATTTCCTCCTGAATAAACAACAAAATTCATCTTTCATATAAACACAATCTGAATAATATTCCAAGGTGGGCTACTCAACCCGGAGAGAAAATTAAGGATAGGCAAAAATTTATTATGAAAAATTGCAAACAAATACATATCTTCCTTTTACAACAATTAGGGAAGACTTCTAGACAATTGGTTCCATGTATTATTATGGAGAACAGAATAGAATTATGTTTACTTTCAATTGCTTCTGGCTAGCATGAATTGTGAGTCAAGCATTTGGAGCCAAATATGCTGATGGAAGGTGCTGATGACACAGTTAGTCTGACAAAGATAGTGTGTATTTTAAGTTATCACAGCAGAACATTGGTCTTTTTACATTGATATCATATGAAAGAGTCAGAGATGCTCAGGAAAAGAACCCTAATGTCAGGGTGCCATTTCGCAGTGCTACTTTATGTGCTCTGAAATTTGAACACAATTCCCAAACAGAATGGCTACACAGGTTTTGTGAGACCTGTTGTGTTCAAAAGCGTGTAAAAGATGTGAAAGATATTGTAAATGGGATATGTGCTGATTTTTGAGATTCTTACACACACACACACTATCTATAAAGTATTTTGCAAGAGTACTGATCTATTGCAATTCAATCCTGTGCATATTTACTTAGTAGAAAAGTCCCTGTAGCAAATGGTGATTACTGTACTCTCCAAATGTGTTTAGGATTTCAACCTTAGAAGTAAACAATATGATTTACTTTAGGTGGATATTATCGGAATACTGTAAGAACTAAAAAAAATGATCTTCCTCTTTCCTTCTTTTTCGATCCCAGGGAAAGCTAAGTGAATTGTCTTTTGATGAAACATCACATTATATACTTTTTTAAAAAGACCTTCCAATAGCTAGGTATATCCTGCAGATATTCCAAGTACATGCAATTATGCAAGCTTGTGCTAGTTGGTGGAAAATATATAAACAGGTCATCAAAACCTTTGACCCCATAGAAAAATGATTGTGTGGTTTCTTATTAATTTGGACTACATCATATATTATGAATGAAAATTTCCACCTTTAGATACAATATAGTGCATCTATACTGTAGACTCAATTCAGTTTGACATCAATTTAACTGCCATGGCTCATTACGATAGAATCATAGAAGTTGTAGCTTTACAAGTCTTTAGCCTTCTTTGCCAAACAATGCCGTTGCTTCACCAAACTATAACTCCCATGATTCCATAGCATTGAACCATGCCAGTTAAAGTGGTGTCATACTGTATTAATTCTATAGTGCAGATACAGCCTTAGTATGGGCACACAGATCCCTGTCTGCATGGAAACTGTATTGGGGCTGTTTATTTGGAAATGTCTCATGGAATCACTCAAATATTAAGAATGCAGCCAAAGTCTGAGAGAATTTGGCACTTGGTAATCACAAATCCCCAAAAAATCCCATATAAATATAAAAAATCAGGAACATACATGAAAGGGAAATAAATAGGCCTTTTATATAGAAAAAAAGTTAAGACTTGTTTTCTTAAAAATAAGAACACACACATCAAGCTAGCCCCATCACAAATATTATTGATCTATTGCCTCCATTTGATCCCAAACATTATCCATGTTTTCCTTCCACAGTTGAAATGGAATATTGAAAGACTATCATTGCAAATATGGCCAGAAAAGTCTGAGGTATCATCCCCAAATATCCCTACTAGAAATATTTTAGAGAAATAAAATGCTAATCACCTATCCTTTTCACATATAAAAAAATACTGCAAGGGGTAATTCCTTTACTCGCTGCTGTAGACAGGCAGTCAAAACACAGCATTACATCCACAGTTTGCTTGCCTTTTGCAGAATTCAGTCCATTGACATTTGAATGGCTCTCTAAGGTACATGGAAGGATTTTTAAAAACATTTTAAAACATTTTTTTCCAAATGCATCACATGTTTGAGCAGTCCATTATTACAAAGGGGGAAAAAAGCACCCTCCTCCAAGAATAAGAGATAGAAAAAATGTTTTTCATTCCTATTTTAAGGCAATTGAACTCATCTTATGAGTCTCTTTGGGGGCATGCAACAGCCACCCAAATGTCATCTTTCCCACATTGTTACAAGAGTGCCTTTTAAAACTTGCTGTTTCTCACTCATTGTCATGACCTTTGCAGTAACATCTTCTTTCCTCTTGTTATGTCCTGAGCATCAACGTTTTGGTAGTTTACACAGGAACAGGGCCATTCTTCGTATGCATTTCTAGAGACTTAATACTGCTAATAAGCTTTCTTTGTGGCCCAACAATTGTCACACCAACCTTCTTCATGTCACTGGAAAACACAGAATATATCTAATGAGTTCATCATACATGGCAAGTGTACCACAACAAAATAGTTCACAACATAGGCATGATGTATTGTCAAAGGCTTTCATGGCTGGAATCACTGGCTTGTTGTGAGTTTTTTCAGGCTGTATGGCCATCTTCCAGAATGCAAAAACTCACAACTACCCATATGCAAGATGACTTTTCATCATATATTGGGCTAGCTTGAATCATTCAAGTTTAGTGAAAGATACTGGAGGATATTCCTTAGAAGCTAAACAATTAGCCTTTGAAAAGTGTTTCAGTATGATTTTAGATTTTGTTCACTGTGTTGGATGGATTCTCTTGATAAATCATGCTTAGTCTTAGAAGTGAGAAATTGGTAAATGCACATTAAAATGTGAGCTAAGCAAATGTCTTACATTTCTGAATAAAAGCAATCAATTAATCAATATCAGATTCTCTCGTGTTGTTCTACATACGCCTGAGGTCTGTTTGAAGACCAGTCAGAGCAGAACAGTTGATCTATCACCAAAGAATGGAAATAATATTTGAAAATATTTATGCATGGTTGAAGGTTGGTTTCTTAAGTGTCACAAAGCCCTGACAAAGAGAATCCCAGGTTCCATCTACACTGCCATATAAAGCAGTTTGAATCTAACTGCATTTTATGAGTCTACACTGACCATATATAATGCTGTTCCAAACTGCATTACATTGAAGTGTAGATGGGCCTGCGAACAAGTGGTAGTCTATACGTTTTAAGATTTATTTTTCATGAAAAAATCATGTTGGTTTTTTTGGTACAAAAAGATTTTTACACAGAAAACTAGTTATCCATTCAAAAAACCCAAATGATTTTTTGCATAGAATAATTCTGTGCATCTGAATATAGTCTGATTTATCTGATGCTGTTGTTTTCTGTGTTGTTCCATCATGTTTTAATATTTTCTTGTGATTTTTGTATAGCCATATTAGGTTGCTTTACTGATTACTGTAAAGTACCTTGAAAGCTGTCTCCTACAAAAAAAGGACTGAGAAAACAATTGAACAGATAACAGTTGAATAATTGATTAATATATTTACGTTCTTAACTCCTCATAGAATTGAAAGCCTGAAAGCCTAAATCCTGAATGAGAAGTACAAAAAGAATTAAAGAAGCAATATTAAGGCATGGTCTTACTCTGAGGAAATCTTGGCTATTGTATCACATGAGCTGTATTCTACTCCTGTGAATATGTCCTTGCATTGTCCTATCCGAATGCCATTCAGCCAGTCACCTGTTGAGCGGAAAGCGGAGATTTCAATGCTGCTTTGGTCCAGAAGGAGATTTGAGGGCCTAAAACAAAAAAGAAAATGGTTATAACAAGAGAGCAGAAATACAAAGAGATTCATTTTCTATCTAAATTTAGCTTCAATCCCAGCAGGATCATTCATGTAATTCAGAGGCTCCTGGTCAGGCATAGAATTTAATAGTTACAGAGCTCATATATGACTGAAATTGTTGTTTTAGCTGGAGAAAAAAGTCAAATCACAGGGACTAAAGCTGACAGGTATATTCAGTTACCTGAGAGAAAGCTACGCTGAACTCGGTGGAAATTAGTCCTGCGTAGACATGTATTGGAATGCATTGTAAATGAACCACTCAGTGGTTTAGACTTGAAAATCATTACTGTGGTGCCTGGTCTATCACTTAATACATATTACTCTAGAACTCTAAAATAACTTACACGTTTCACAAAGTTGTGTAAATTATTTTAAGTTTATAAAAATTGCCAAACACAGCTCCAGCAGGATACTACTTTATGACAGTGATTAATTTGTTTAATCTCAGATTAAACTGATCGGTCCTTTGACACACAGTGTAAATTCACGCATATTATCTGATGGCTCAAATTAGAGAATGAGTAATGGTTTGGACCATAGAATTATATTTGAAAAATATTGGATGCCTTGATTAAGAACCTGTGGTACAAATTGTTGCAAGTACAAAAGCTTTGACAACGTTGAGCACATTTGCAAAATTAAAATTTTCAGTTTCCTCCTGGAGTGGATAAGAAGACACAGACTAGATATTTGCATGTGCAGTATGCATATAGGCTGTCATAGACCAGTGATGGCTGGTTTCTTTTATCCATCTTTCTAGTAACCACACTGAATGACACCCATATTTTATAATAATATGAGTTGCTAAAAATGTTTTGTGTTGTTTGTTACATGTAATTTGACTTTTTGTATTGTCCTAAATTTGAATGGCATTGAATTGTTGCCAAATGTTAGCCTATCTGACTCCCTCAATGAGGGCGATAGGGGCAGGGTAAATAAATTTTATGAAATTACCATGACTTCACAAACAAATGATAATGCATTTTAGTGCCTAAGAGAGCAATCCTATAACTACCTTGCTCATAAGGCGGTCCTGTTGAGTTGATTAATTTTGCTCCTGTAAATAGGAAGTACAGTGCTAATTCCCTTAGAAGCTGCATTTCTTGTTTTCATGCTTATTTATTTATATATTTCTAGAGGTATCAATGTGTTGAACACGTCACAAAAGATGGTAGATGTGGAAAGAACATCAAAAGTCTCCAATATTTTCATTTTACACCAAGTTCTTTCTCTTAGCTTTCTCCTTCCCCATCATCTTCAGCTCAACCAAATAGCAATGAAGAACATGACAACTGTTTTGAGATATACTGGTTATTACCATCAGATCACTCTTTATGATAATTCAGTTCACATCTTGCGCTACTCAGTGTTGTGGGCAGGGAGACATTTGTGTTGGCTTTAACTGGAGGAGATTGCAGCTGCTTCAGCTAGATCAGCAATGAGCATGGGCCCCCGACGTATTCAGAAGTCTTCAGTATACCAGATATATGTTTATCCTTTTCAATATTAGTATGTTTTGCTGATGCTTTGTTGCTTCTTTCAGATTCCAAGTTATGGCCAGTAAGGAACTGTGTCCTAATCTTTGACCACACCAGGACTGCCATTGCCATTTTAGAATGAGTGATTGGCTATGGTTGAGTTGCTGGGGTTGAGTTGCTGGGGATAATACCTAGGTTTGTTGAAGGGCAAGGAACTGATTATTCAAGCAATTTATGATATGAGTATCATACAGTCCAATTGGCCTGGGTTTTCCCTAATGTGGTCTAAATTTTGTCCCAACCAGGGTTAAAGATAAAATAAGTTAATAGTTAAAATAATGTGAACAAGTTCAACCCAGCTTTTGTTTTCAGATTCATTTATTCCCATAGTTGATGAGCAAAGAACTGACACCACTCATTTTAGGCCAGTTTCCTAGTTTGTTTTTATATAGATATCTTTTAATAAAATGTTTTTGTTGAGCTATTATGAGAAGTATTCTCAAAGTGCCCATTTGTTCATGGATTGTTTGTTCACATGCATATCATATATTTGAACTAAAGCCATTTCTACAATTATCAATTTCAAAAATAAATCTAAGTGACACGTTAACATTTATTAAATGAAAAGCAGAAATGCACTTTGCTACTTTGTGTTTGTCTTCTGAAAACCAATTTTTAAAAAGTGTATAGTGTTTTTGGCCATAACTTATAGGATCCCAAGTTACATGTTAAAACATATCTAATGTAAAGAGAAGTTGTATCCCCCCCCCCCCCCCGGTCAGTTGAACATACTCCCTTTTTAAAAAAGACAAATTGACTTAACTACTTTGGGATGGGATGGTGGAAATGTTTAAGCAATATGACGAAAAAACAGAGTGGCAGGATTAGCAATTGTAGCATCTAGTAAAGCTTTCATGTTTATTGCTGGGACATAGGTACAATGGAAACAAAAATAGGAGCTGATCTTGAATGCAAGAAACCCCAGAACAAACCAGTGTTGTAAAGTATTATTTTTCTTCCCTGTAGAATTCTAGACCAAATAAATAATTAAATAAATTAGCTACTTCCCTCCTTGGAGAGGACATCTGGACAGTTTATCAATGAACAGGAATTTGTCTCTTGCTGTAAAGAGTCTGTGATGTCTCCTCATGTGCACCAAGGGAATGTGGGCTTTCAGAGCATCTGCATTCACTGGCTTCCACCACCCCCTCCCTTTGACCCAGCCCCTAGACGGCAAGTCTAAACATGAAATTTATGGGCTGGTTGATGTGCGCCATAAGCTCACACTTTTACTAGACAAATTAGATGGAGTGCAAGTTGTGCAGCTGTAAATGACGTCCTGCAGGGTTCCACCTGATCTTTCACAGCTTTTCATAAATCAGGTCCTACTAACATCAGACTGTGATCATTAAAAAGAAATCATGGAAATTGCATGTTTGCTCAAGGGAAAGGAAACCATTTTACCCATCACCATTTTCCTTCACCCACCCCTTTCTTTATTTTTGCTGCTTCCTACTCTCACTAACTTCACTTGAAAATGTTCTCGATGTACTAATATAGAAAAAGAAAATTAGACTCCACATTACTCATTTGGGCACTGGCCACGTCTGGAAGCCTGCATGCATGCTTGGACATATGGCTCATAAATAAAAGAGAGCAATCTGCTCAAGAGTGAGATTCCAGAGTATATGTTCCACCAATGGCCTCTTGCATTTGGCTTTTATGGACAGACCTATTATGTTAACAGCTGGAATTAGCCTTGTTCTTTTGCATGAAAGCCTGGAGAGCTATGGTTTGCTGTCATTAAGATGGATGTTGCCACATTGCAAAGGACTTTCTGTCACACCACATCATGTCTTGAAATAAACATATAAATAGCAATGGAGCTCTGCCTCCTGCTGATACAAATCACAGTCCCCAGTGTGCCAGCTGTCCAGTTGGAAAGAGATAACTTAATTTGTAACCACTATCATCAAGCACTATTATTTGAGAGGTAGCATTGTGCTCCTAAAAGGAACATTGGATACTGTACCCTGAAAGCTTCCAAGTCTATTTTTACTCGTCACCTTAGCTAGCTTCTTTCTGGTGTGCTTGGATGCATCCATCTTTAGCTAGCAATTTTTAAAACTCTATGTAAAACTTGCTGGATCTTTCAATAAGCTGAAATTTGACATTTATTGCTTATAAATACATTTATGGAGCAGAATCTTGGACTAATTATAAGACCAAAATGATTATAATCTCTAACTTAGGAAAGCACAAGTGTTTGATTTTTTTTTTTAAAAAAAACAACAACAACATTATATTCACTGCCAATTGGAAGCATGGATGTTTCCTCTTCTCAACAAGAGACCAGAAAATAAATGACACACTGAGGAGACACTGAGACATTTTGTTGACTCTAATTATCTCAGCACTAGAAGAACTCCAATCTTTTTTATAGCTATATATGCTTGTTTTATGGTGTTGCTTAGGGTAAAAATTACTAACTTTGTTTTTTAAATAAAATTGACCTAATTGTGTGCTATGTTTGTTTCCCTTGTTACTTCTTACTATCATGTTTGTTCAGTTCAAAAACAATAAGATATTGTGTGTGTGTGTGTGTGTGTGTGTGTGTGTGTTTTTTTTAAAGTAATTCCCTGCAGACTTGGAAAACAGACATCAAAGCCTTCATCTAGCAAGTGCCTTCCAGATGTGGTGGACAACAAAGACCAGGATCTATCAGCTACACATTTAGCAGGTCCCATGGCTGTTTAGGGACTGTCATTTATGAACACATAGCCACTACATTTCTTAAAGTCCATATAGCAAATAAATGAATCACAATTGTAAATGATGGTTACAATGAATGCTTTACATTGGTTGGTGTTATCCAGTCCCTCAGTATCACTTGTAGTAGTGGCTTTGGAAAAAAATGACTTGTAGTAGTGGCTTTGGAAAAAATGATTATCATTTGTACTCCCATGAGGAGCAAAAGAAGGCAGGAAGCATACCGATATTAAAGATTCATTCACACAATTATAGTACTATGATTCCATTTTAATTGTCATAGTTCCATCCAATTTGGTGAAGCATTAGAGCTCTCTGGATGAGAATCCTAAATGCCCCACCCTAAACTGCCAACTCAGGATTCCATCGGACTGAACCATGGCAGTGACCACTACAGGGATGTAGCTTTTCAGTATGTTTTTTGGAAGGCACCAATGAGTACGTTCAACAATTTCTTTCTCACTGTGAGAAAGTCTTCAAAAATTGATATGAACATATTTACAATTAGGGTTTTGTTCTACACAAAATTGACAGGTGATTATTTTTTGCAGAAAAGATATTTTTCTGTGCAGGAAACACTGTTGCATGGAAAATAATATTTCATGACAGGATTAAGATCTAAACTTTGTGCCCATCTTCACAGGCCAAATGGGACATGGCAGGGTGAATGGACTTCATGGTGCCCATATGATGCATGAAGACAATTTGCCCTATATACTCAGAAAAGCTGGTTAACACAGCCTTCCTCTGCATTGTCCAAAGTTGGGGAGTGGCCTTAATGTTCTTGGAATTTCCAGAGCTCACCTGTACTTTGAGCATATGAAAACAGTTGGTCCAGTTCCAATTGTGAACTAGCCACCTCTGTTTCCCACTCTCCCGAGGTTTGGGCAGTCTGGGAAAAGGCATGGCACTTTCTGTAACCATTCTGTCTTCATCATAGTGGCAGTTACAGTGCTGGCAGTTGTCACTTGTTTATAGCACTGATACTGGCTGGAATCAAAGAGGGGAGGGGCAAATGGAAAATAGTCAATTACTCCTTTTCCTTCCCCCTTTTCTGAGGGTTTTGTTGTCCAGAATTCTCCAGAGATGATCCAGTGTACCCTACTCTGGATCAGCCCTGATGTATGAGGCACATGTAAATGTTCCTTAAGTTAGTCATGCTCATTATCTTTGAAATTACTGTTAAGAGAAAGAATAAATGCTCAGGGACTCTATCAATTTTGTTTTCTAGCAATTTTGTTTCCTTTTAATTGCCATGGCTGCATTTTGTGGAATTCTAGGGTTTGTAGTTTGGTGAGACACTAAAACTCTCTAGCAAATAATGTTATATGCCCCTCCCTAAATTGCCAATTCCACAATCCCATCAGATGGGAACATAGCAGTTAAAGTGGAATCATTGTGCTATAATACTGTAGCATGAAAGGGTCCCATGTCCTAACAATGGCCCCAGGAGAGCAAGACCTGTGCCTCTACTGTGTATATAGCAATTCCCTCAGTATAGGCAGCTTGTTGCTGAAAGTAATGGTAATTAATCTGCCTTTCCAGGTGGTTTTTTTTGGACTTCAGCCATTCAAGCTAGCTATCACACACCTGGAAACCCAACACTGAGGAGGGATAGTGGGAGAAATATAACTCTTCACCCTTACACTTTGCTACCAGCTTGCTTGCTCTCAACCTGTTCCATTTATTGAATCTTCTTAAAGTGACATGAATAGATACTGGGAGCTGCTCTCTAGATTTGACCCAGACATCTGTTATTTAGATTGCTTCTGCCTTCCTCTTATGCTTGAATACAGTGTCAGTGTTGTTCAAGACAGCAGCAAGCCATATTGCTGTTTCTTGACAGACTTTTTACAAACAGAAGACTTCCCACCCCGCCACCCCCAATATGGTTTCCTGAAGAATCTCCTAAAACCTAGTTTTAGTTGGCATGAACTATTTCTAATGAGGACTTCAAGACATGTTATGTTACAGGGAAAAATCTGAAGTACTAAGCAACAGAATAAATAATATCATTTTCTGTAGATTCACTACTGAATGGTACAAACTAAATCATTTTTCAGGAGGATTTTTTCTTGTTTTTTCACTTTTGCATTTTTTCTAATTCCATGCATTCCAAGGTATACCAAATTTGTCTAGAATGTTGCACCTATGGCTATAACAATCCAATATTCCATTTATTTTCTGGTTGTACTAAGGACTGATAAAATTTAAGAGGTCACCTAGTTCTATGTACCTCACAAAACATGAACAAGATGCTTTATTTGCATTTTATAGAAGGAATCTTTAGAACACAACTGATAAAACCCCATGGATGCTGTTTCTCAATAACCACAGGATATGACTTGAGGGTATGGTACATCCAGGTGAGCATAGTCTCAAGCATAAATAATTATCATGGGAGCCAACAGTGTTTCTAACATCTCCTAGATGACACACATTATGAAGGATTCACCAGTTTCTAAAATGAGAAACTGGTCAGCTTTCCATTTTACCATCCAGCCTCTCTCTTACCAATGATCCAGCACATTATTTTCTTTTCACTTTGAATCTTTGCTGCTTCCTATTTTGTTGTTGTCTTGCATTTATCTCCTTTTTCTAGACTTTTTATTCCATCCTCTTCCAGTTTTTTTTACCTTGACATCCTGCATTCTTCCTCTCCTTTTGTATTTTCCTTTGATCTTGAATTACCTCTTCATTTACTTTATCAATCTGTTCTTACAATTATCTCCTGACTCCACCTGCCCATTTCGCTGGCCCTTTTCTTCAGCCTTCAAATTTTTCTTCAATCACTGGAACTCAAACCAAGAGCTTTGCAAGCATCAGACAATATATTGATAAACAGAAGGAACTGATTGACCACTGAAATGACAAAAGCAGTCACTGTACTGTATATTGCCCATCATGTCATGATTTCCAGCATTGTATAGCCAAAAGATAACCAGAATCTATGGAGAACTGTGTCTTCCTCAATCTCAAGGGTACATGTTTTTGATATTCAGCACATTGTCTTCATTGGGTTGCATTTCATCAGTTCTGCAACTTAGTCCACTATTCACAATTGTGAAGCAATGCCCAGGAGAACAAGAAAAAATAAGCCAAACTAGACAAATAATGGAAGTGATAAAAACTGAATGAACTATGAACTTCCTATTTTCTTCTGTATTTAAAAATCTAGACATTAAATTAGATTTGGGGGGGGGGGGGCAGGGATGACAATGCTCAGACAATGCCCAGACAAAACTGAAGGAGACAAGTCAAAGGAATTATGAATAGATTATGCAATTCTCTGGCACACTCACAAAGTAAGCTTTAAATTATGTCCTTAGCTTTTCATACAATACTCCAGACTAAGACATTTCAGGAAAACCAGTTGCAAATATCTAATCATAAAGGAAATTAACAAAGTCGCCTAATGAACAAGATGAACCATACAACTATTCTACTGGTACAGATAAAATAGTACGAGAAACTACTTTTACATTATTGATATCAATCAAAAGACCAATAAGTGGTACTCTTAATATTTATTTATTTATTTCATATCAAAAGCATTGCATAAATTAGTATAAAACTGATAAAAATAGAGGGAGCACAAGTGGCTAAATATCTTTTGACTAAAAACGGGCAACAGCAACTGTTTTGGCTGTAGGCTCAAATAATTCTTCCTCTGTACATGAGGCAGGACATTGTGGACAAGCATACAAATGCAGAGTTGTCTATTCTGCTCCACAGTCACAAAAGGTGGAGGATTCTTTTAGGTAGTGCCATTTTGCCAGGGTGTCTTTTGATCTGCCTACTCCACTTCTGAGTCTGTATAGGGACTTGCAAGTTTCCCATTCTTGGTTTGCTCCTGGAGGCAGATCCTCATGGTGGGGGGTATCCAATTGGGATTTCTTGGTTTAGCTGACCATATTAAGCTGCTAAATATTAAGAGCATATTTAGAAGCTCTTAATATGGACAGACTGGACAAGAAAGATTATTCTAATGTGCCAGCAAAAACATGTAACTCTGACACGTATAATTCTTCCATGCCTTCTGACCCACTGCCACATTATTGAATTTTCTGACTGGCATTTGCTGTGATGATTTTGAGTTTCCTCCCTCTCTCCATCTGCAATGTAGCTTTTAAAATTGATTCTGCATCTTTCATTGTGCTTTTAAAAATATGCTTTTCTAAATAAACAACTGTTGATGTCAGCTGGTGCAAACACTCAGTTTTAGAGCTGAAAAATGCTGCAAAATCACTGCATGCATACACAAAGATTTATCAATGTAATTTCTTCTGAATTTATTAGTGAAGGAAAGTGAAGGAAATATTCTGTAGAATCTTTAATCAATGAAAATTATTTTTATGTACCACTGTTCTGTATGATGCAGCTCTAGTAGCAGAGAGGTGATTCAGGTTGTTCTCATTTCAATAAGCACATTTAAATATGCATGTGCATAACAACTGAAAGTGATATTGCCTTGAACACATGTATGTTTAAAATTATTGAGGTTTAAATGAACATGAGGGCAGAACTTCATACCTTCACAGCTACAACTTTTTCTTTAAACATGAAATATGAGAATACTAGGATAATTTTTCTGCCCATTCAAGATTTCTGTCCTTGCTGACTGTGACCCTGCTGAGTGTGACTCATGGTCAGAAAACACTGTTCTGATCATGCTCATATATCTAAATCATTCATTCCCAAGGTACAGAGCACCAAACCATTTTCTGTTGAACATGGTTTTCTTTTGTCAGCTCATAACTCATGTGACTTTGAAACTTGGCATTCATTTGTCTCTTTTGCCAGCTCGGGTAGTACCACTTGGAGAAAGATGGTGCCCTGTTTGTTTTGAAGAAGATAAGCAGATAGAAGCCAAGCTCTCTCTCCCCCTGCCCCCCCGCCCACCTACCCTACTGCCCCCCTGGGAGAGAAGCTGTTAATATGGAATAGCTGTGGGTAAGGAAGTGGGTGGTGGATAAAGCAAACATATTATAATTACTGGAGGCAGGAAAAGCAAACATATTCTTTTTTAGTGTGCAAGATGTAGAATGTAATGGGTCACCTTGCAGCCGCAGTGGTGATTATTTTTAGACTGCTGGGATTACGGATCAGCTTGTCCAAGATGCTGACAATCTGCTCAAACTTAGGTCTGTTGTTTCTGTCTTTTTGCCAACAGTCCAGCATCAACTGATACAAGGCAGCTGGGCAGTCCATGGGAGGTGGCAAGCGATATCCTTCCTCCACGGCTTTAATTACCTGCACAAGGAGAAGAGATTGGCAAAGCTGAAGGACATTCAGTGAACTTCTCCCTTCTTGCGTTGCACAAGTCATAACCATTACATTATCGTGGATGATCCATGTTTAAACAAATGTATTCATTCTCTAAGTGCTCTGAAGGGCACATCTTCCTTTTTATCAAAGAGAGATGTGGAAAGAGTCACAAGAACATTGAGTAATGAATACTTATCTGTAGAACCTCATATTCAACCTTGAATGCTGCTCAAATCAGATTAGATCAAATACAAGTCAATTTAATGCAGCTCCTACAATACATACTTTAATTGCCCCAATGAGAAAACATCTGGATCATCACTGTGCACTCAACCCCATCCCCTTTCTTAACAGTTTACAGAAATTGCTATTGGAGACACACAGAAGAATTGCTATGTGAGATATTCTAGGTTAATATTGTTTACAAAAACTAGCAGCAGCTCCTCAGTGATTTAGACACAAGAGATGCCAGGGACTGGACCTAAGACCTGAGCAAATCCTGTGTCACGCTATCACTAATTTATGGCTCTTTTTTGAATAATTGATGGTATATGATAAATCGTAATGCTAATATTGAATATTTTATTTGAAATATAACACATTTCACAAGAAAAAGAGACACCAAGAGTAATGTTTTATATGTACATACCAAAAATCAGAGCCTCACTATAAACATTTCTATTAAATGATTCACAGAAAGAGGGCAGTATTCAGTAGCTTAACATAGCTAATAATCCCTGTCCCTTTTGCAAGAAGGTGGGGCAGTCGGTTTTGAAAGACAAGTTTACATTGGAATGTGTGCAATACAGAAATATTCCTAAATCCTAAACTCTTTAGTTATACCAAAAGTTCTGCATCATTCCATGGAATCAGCTGCATGTTCCCTTAGATATATGACTGCTGACAGATGAGTTAAGGACCTAACAATTACATGGTGAAGCAATAAGGTTAGATTACCAGTAATTGCCACAGCAAGCATATTTGTAGTCATGTTGGGTTTTGGGCTGGAAAGGTTGTGGCTGTGTGGTTTCTTTGTGTGAAATCAAGTGGATTTTGGGTTTCTTACAGTTCTCTTGGGAAAATTACTGAAATGGGCAGCTTTAATGAAAACAGACTTTAGTAGATACTAAACAGCTATTTTCCTTAATGTTTGATTTCTGATGAAGAATGATGATAAAGTAATACATTGTTAGATAATATAATTAATTTGTTCATTTTAGACACAACAGCTTTCTACCGTTGACCAATATTTAAGAGGTTGGAAATGAAGGCATCCTGCAAATACCTTCTCTCTTTTCACAGATCAAGATCATAGATACCAAATTGAAGATGTCTAGCATGCAGTCCTGAGGCTGCACGTGGTTGTCAAAGGGCTGTTTTTGTGACATTCATTCATACTCTCCTAGGTACCATTTTTCTACTGAAAGAAATGGGGAGAATTGCTTCTTCAAGAAGCCTCTAGGAGTGGCAATTTACCTTTCAAATTTGTTGAAGCTCCTTTCTACTGTTTAAAATTTGAATTGCTGTTTTTTCCCAAAAACCAGTGGTGTCTTCCATTTGGCTTGGTTTTCTTTTTTTTTTCTTTCTAAGCATTTTCAGCAGTTAATGTGGCCCACTAGATATAAAACTGGCTCCTGGGCCCACTACAGGTGCCCAGCCCTATGCTCCAATAAGACACCACATGTGCCAACCACCAATAGAACCAGGATTACCTTAGTTAGGTTTTATATAATGGCTTCAAACTCTCTTTTGAAGCTAACAATGCTTAATGTTGACATTGACAGCAGATATAATACCATGGTTAATGTCAGAAAAAAGAAGCTCTTATGTTACCCACAATTTAAAGATTAGGAAACTTAATATCTGCATCATCCCAATAAAGACATCACTGCAATCTCTTTAAAACAATGTGATAACATACTGCATTATACTGTGTTAACAATAAGGAGTTGGCTCCTGCTAAACTTTGTAGATGGGAGCACATTTTCTGCAATTATATTTGCAAATTTAACAAAAAGTGTCTAGCACCATTTAATCTTAAACATATATTTTTCTAGCACATAAAACCTAACAATACATTTATTCTCATTTGAAGTACATGGAATTGGTTCTTGTGGAATAAATCTGAATGAAAACAGATAAATAATATGGTACATTTTAAAGAGGAACTGTGGGCAATATTCTTTTTAAAAGCATAAAAGAACAGCAGACATGTTTAAATTACTGGCAGTACATTTACAGCAATGCATTTAAAACTATCTAAACTAGCATCTGAGTAAGACTTATAAACAAATCAAACAGTCACTTTGTGTTATGTGTTCACTGCCTCCAAAGTAATTTGCCTCATTAAAATCTTTAATATAAATGATCTTTTTTCTCATTCTAGGAACTTCACTTCTAACTGGCGAGTACTCATATAACAGCTCACTAGAAATACAACATCCTCCCCCCATGAGAAGAAATTGAATAAGGTTCTCTCAAAGTTATTGCAAATTCTCCTGAATATAAAAGCATGTGGGTTTTCTTCTTGGGTTTGTCTGAGCCATCTTTCATCTTGTATCAAGTCCAATACTGTGCTCTCTTTGTTTATTTTACTGAAGGGCACAAGGCATTTTTTGCAAGTAGTGGCATACTTGTATATTCCCCTTCTAGATTGACAGTGTGCATCCATTTTGCTCCTCACTCAACTCAAAAAAAGAAAAAGAAAAAAGGACAAGTGTATGTTATTATACTATGTTTCCTGTCACAGCTTGAGAGTGTAACTCAAGATACTCACATCCTGATTTGACATTTCCCAATATGGTCTCTCTCCATAGGACATCACCTCCCAAAGAACAATCCCATAGCTCCATGCGTCACTAGCAGATGTGAATTTGCGGTATGCAATGGCTTCTGGAGATGTCCACCGGATCGGAATCTTACCTCCCTAGAAGCAGAAAGCATCAAATATCAAAGTAATGATTTATACTAAAAGTCTTTCGGAATATATTCAATTCTTTACACTATGAAACTTCAAAACACTGCTGTCCCTTGGAAAGTGAATGACACTCCTACTTCAAAGCAAAGTTCTGTGAAACTACTATGCTAGCCTCAGTATTTAGAGATTATTCAAACATTTCAATATTTCTATATTGGCATTGCTTACCATTTAGAAAAAAAATTTGCCTAATGTGCACACACAAAATATGTGACAAATACCACAGTTAAAAGTGTCTATCCAGCTTTTATTCTTGTGGCTCAGGACTTGACAGGATGGTTAAAGTGCATTAAGAATTGACTGAGGAGTGATAAACTATCCTGAGTATGTTTGAACAGCAGCAGAAAGATTAAAATTGCTGTCATTAGCCCAAAATAATCTAACGGAGGACTCGTCATGCTATATCTGACATCTCTCCTTCATAATACTAATGCAGGGATCACCAAACTCACCCTTGTTGTGTAAGCAGCTTCTGGATCATCTTCTAGAACACGGGAAAGGCCAAAGTCAGAGACCTTGCATACCAGGTTGCTATTGATGAGAATGTTGCGGGCAGCCAGGTCACGGTGGACATAACCCATATCTGACAAATACTTCATGCCAGATGCAATTCCTCGGAGCATTCCCACTAACTGGATGACGGTGAACTGAGCATCATGTTTCTGTAAAACATTTACAACAATTTCTCATCCCCTCAGCACACGCAAGGTTCATATCCTCAAGCATTCTATGAAAGTCAGTTTGAACTAAGTGAAAATACTCTGCCAAAACACACCATTTAAAGTAAAAATAAAACTGTCCTAAACATTGCCAAATGCATGGGTAATTTCATTTGTCCCTTTAAAAAATGTATACTGTATAAACAAGAGCAAATAACATTTTTCGCCTCTTAACCAACTCTTTTTTTATCCACAGCAGAATGTGAATGACATAGTTATTGAGGCTGCTGACCTTGTTCCTGAAAACCATTACACTCTAATTTTTGCTTGGTAAAATGGATATACTGAAAGACTGTGGGTTACTTATATAATAGATTCAGACTGACACTCTATCTAAAAAGGATTTGTGACTTTATTTTTAAAATTGAATGAAAAGTAACATCCTTTTGTCAAATACAGCACATGCATATTGTTCCTTCTAGGGATGGAAAAAGAAAAAAATGGGTTGCCAGACACATAGGGTAACCTGGTCAGAAACAATAACATTACAATGGTGAGCACTTTGTATAGTTTTCACCCAGTATTTACACACCTAAGGTATTGTGAAAAATGATTTTGTGCAGGCACACCTCAGAACTGTAGAATGTTGCATACAAAAAACCCATATCGCCTAATATCATTCTTTAGTATTTATGAAATCTTAAGCTAGATTTATGATCTTGTAACTTTGAGATTCAGTGACCAATGTCCCCCTGAAACCTACCTTTTCAGCCAGCATCTCCCCAAACAAAGGATTCCTGAGGTGCCACAGATCAGGGCACTAGGAAATGAAAGATGTAGTGCTATCCTGGTTGAGGAATGCATTGAGACAAGAAGTCATGGAAGCATCTTGAGGACTCTTTTCCATTGACCATCAACTAGGGCACCAATATGCCATATGACTAGTTGTAATAATTTCCCAGTGCCCTGACCTACAGTGCAGTAGAAGCCATATACTTTGCTTTTCTGAGAAAAACGGTAAAACTAATGAGGGAAATTATCCCCACTGTTAATGGGACTATTTATGTCAATTGTGCAATATATGTACACAATCAAACCAGGAAAATGATAGCTGTGGTTTTATCACAATAGAGTACACATAAACAAAATGAATGTAAGTTTGAGGATCTGTTCTTTGTATTGTGAATGCATGGTTATGTTATATTCAATTTCTGGTGAATTTATTTCTATGTTCCCTTTTCTATATCCTCTTTAACTTAGATCTAACATGCATAGTCCCTGCATGGGTCAGTGTACTCTACAGAGTGAATTTAACCATGCACAGTCCATCAGGCTATAGGGGAACTAGGGAGGAGTATCAGCTTGAATTTCTTTTCAGCTATCACCCATTGACCTTCTTGGATTAAGACTTTACCCAGCTGTCTTTATTACAGCCCTTACTGATGTTAAACTAGAAAGAACACAGCAGCACTGCTATAAATAAAACAGTGCTCAAGCTTTTTTTTTTTTTTTTTTTTTGACACCAGGCAAATCATTTTATATTCTCCCAGCACTTTGAAATCATGGTAGTATTTTCAACCCTGTGGATAATGTTTAAATTATCAATAGTATAGGCTCTGCTTTTATGGAGCTGGGATAGAAAAGACCTGTCTAAACTCTCCATGATCTGGTTATGCAGTTGAAACTGATATTTACACGGTGTTAGTGTTTCTCAGTTCTTGACTTTATGTTTTTAATGTTTTCAGGTATTTGTACATTGTCTCCATTGACTCGGTTTTCAAAGGCTATATGATTAGGATTTTAAGGTGTGAGTAAAGTCTAATGCTGTTGTTTAATTTCTTAATTAAGTGTGTGTTTATTGTTTTTAACTCATTGTTAAAAGCCCCCGGTGGCGCAGTGGGTTAAACCCCTGTGCCGGCAGGACTGAAGACCGACAGGTCGCAGGTTCGAATCCGGGGAGAGGTGGATGAGCTCCCTCTATCAGCTCCAGCTCTACATGCGGGGGCATGAGAGAAGCCTCCCAAAAGGATGATAAAAACATCAAATCATCCGGGCATCCCCTGGGCAACGTCCTTGCATACGGCCAATTCTCTCACACCATAAGCGACTTGCAGTTTCTCAAGTCGCTCCTGACACGACAAAACAACAACTCATTGTTAGTGGTCTCAAGTCCCTATATTAGGAAAAGCATGGGATAAATAAATAGATAAATAAATATTAAATACTAAATACTAAATAACAGGTCCTGAACCGGTGCTTGGCAGCTGTGACAGTCAATCAGGATGAGGGTGAAAAAATTGAAATTGAATCAAGACAAGACAGAGGTACTCCTGGTCAATTGCAAGGCCAAACAAGGTATGGGGTTACAGACGGTGTTGGACAGGGTTACACTCACCCTGAAGACACAGGTTCACAGCTTGGGAGTTCCCCTGAACTCATCACTGAGCCTAGAACCCCAAGTTTCAGCAGTGGCCAGGGGAGCATTTGCACAATTAAAACTTTGCGCCAGTTGCACCCATACCATGGGAAGTCATACTTGGTCATGGTAGTCCATGCTCTGGTTACATCCCGAATAGACTACTGCAATGCGCTCTACATGGGGTTGCCTTTGAAGACTGTTCTGAAGCTTCAAGTGGTCCAACAGGCAGCAGCCAGATTGCTCACCGGAGTAGTGTACAAGGAGAATACAACCCTCCTGTTATGTCAGCTCTACTGGCTGCCAGTTTGCTACCGAGAACAATTCAAAGTACTGGCTTTAGACTATAAAGCCCTAATCAGTTCTGGCCCAGATTACCTGTTCAAAAGCATCTCCCCCATGAACCACCTTGGAGATTAGGTCCATCTGGAGAGGCCTTGCTGTCAGTATTGCCTCCTTCGCAGGCACGATTGCTGGGGGTGAGAGACAGGGCCTTCTCAGTGGTGGCCTCTTGGCTGTGGAACTCCCTCCCCAGTGATATTAGATCATCCCCCTCCCTCCTGACTTTTGGAAAGAAAGTGACTATGTGGCTTTGGTATCAAGCTTTCAGAGAATAATTGCAGTGCAATAGATGGATATGGAATATGTACAATGACTACTGGAATGGCCCCGAATTACAATTGTGGATCTTGTGGTTTCAACAGTGAATTGAATGTTTTTAAATGTTTTAATGTGCATTAATTTTAATGTTTATTTTAATTATATGTTGTTTTAAGGCATTGAATAGTTGCCTATGTGTAACACAGCCTAGAGTTCCCTTCTGGGTTGAGAAGGGCAGGGTATAAATATGGTAAATAAATAAATAAAAACTCTGAGGTTGCAATCCTATGTACACTTACCTGGAAGTAATCTAAATTAAGCATTCTATAATTTACCCCTGAATAAAATTGTATAGACTTGTAGATTTTATAAATATATGCTAAAAAGGCATAAAAGAAACAGTCAACATTAGGATATCAACAGGGGACTTACCCTCAGGAAGCTATCCAAAGAGCCATTTTCCATGTACTCAGTAACTATCATAACAGGTTTACCTAGAAACATATTAAATGCAGGCAATCAGCACCATATAAACAGATATGTGATTCTTGAAAAGTCATTCAAACTAGACACATGTATGGCAGATATAATCAGGGCATGATTTCTTATTCATGAACTCTTTGGAAAAGAGAAAACTGGCATGTAATGTCAAATGGTAGAAGCATGGCAAAATTATTACATGCCAGATTGGGAATGGACAGAATATTCAAAGATATTTAGAAAATGTTTGAAACATATGGCAAAAATTCTGGACTGATGAAAATCTGACAATAATCTTTACATTTTGAGACTTATTCTGCTTAAAATTTTCAAATTGCAATCTTCACAAAATCTACATTTTTATGCATGAAAAATATTAGAATGCAGAAATATTGATCCCTGTAAGAAAAGGCTGCAAGTGGGATTTATTATTTGTAAATTTTTCATGAGAGTGGTTGCTATAAAATAGTATTTTCTCTATGCTGGATACATAGGGTTTTTCTTCTTTATTCGAATCCTGAGACCCACATTTAAGAGCTATGTAGAGCTTGCTCTGATGGACAGATACACATTAAGACTTAGGAACATTCTAATCATGGACTTAGGAAATTCTAATCATGCCCACCATATTCCTGGTTACTGGTTGTTAAGGTTTGCTTTTCATACATTTTAATTATGTTTTTATACCCTGCTGTTTTTAATTGTTTAATCGGACTGCTATATGTTATTATGTTTTAAACTGTGTTTTAGTGGTAATCTCTGCTGTTTCCTCTGAGCTTGATCCCGCATGTAAGCCACCCTGGGTCCCTTCGGGAAAATGGTGGCAGAATATAAAAATAAAGTTGTTATTATTATTATTATTATTATTATTATTATTATTATTATTATTATTTGAAACACAACAAGATGAATCCACAGCAAACAAGGTCACTCTGCTGACTGTCGTACTGGATCACACGTTGGACACTTCCCAAGTATCTAGGACTGTGTGATGTATCGGTGAATAATGAAAGCAGATCCCAGTAAGGTGGCCTTTTGCAGCTGTGGTTGTTCATTCGTTCAGTCGTCTCCGACTCTCGTGACCTCATGGATCAGCCCACGCCAGAGCTCCCTGTCGGCCGTCACCACCCCCAGCTCCTTCAAGGTCAGTCCAGTCACTTCAAGGATGCCATCCATCCATCTTGCCCTTGGTCGGCCCCTCTTCCTTTTGCCTTCCACTTTCCCCAGCATAATTGTCTTCTCTAGGCTTTGCTGTCTCCTCATGATGTGGCCAAATACTTCAACTTTGTCTCTAGTATCCTTCCCTCCAGTGAGCAGTCGGGCTTTATTTCTTGGAGGATGGACTTGTTGGATCTTCTCACAGTCCAAGGCACTCTCAGCACTTTCCTCCAGCACCACAGCTCAAAAGCATCGATCTTCCTTCGCTCAGCCTTCCCTAAGGTCCAGCTCTCACATCCGTAGGTTACTACAGGGAATACCATGGCTTTGACTAGGCAGATCTTTGTTGCCAGTCTGATGTCTCTACTCTTTACGATTTTATCGAGACTGGACATTGCTCTCCTCCCAAGAAGTAAGCGTCTTCTGATTTCCTGGCCACAGTCTGCATCTGCAGTAATCTTTGCACCTAGAAATACAAAGTCTGTCACGGCCTCCACATTTTCTCCCTCTATTTTCCAGTTGTCAATCATTCTTGTTGCCATAATCTTGGTTTTTTTGATGTTTAGCTGCAACCCAGCTTTTGCGCTTTCTTCTTTCACCTTGATTAGAAGGCTCCTCAGCTCCTCCTCGCTTTCGGCCATCAGAGTGGTGTCATCTGCATTGCAGCTGGCAGATGCTAATTTTGTCAGTGCCAATTGTGTTTAAGTGCAGGCCAAGGTCTTTAGGCACTGCACCCAGTGCCAATCACCACTGGGACCACCTTTACTGGCTTGTGCCACAGTCTTTGCAGTTCGATCTTTAAATCCTCATATCATGTCATCTTTTCCAGTTGTTTCTCTTCAATCCTTCTATTCAATCTATTATTATTATTATTATTATTATTATTATTATTATTATTATTATTAGACAACTAGAGGTGTCAGTAATGCCAGACAATATCCTGCAAATGACCCAGAAATCTACTCAAAGATCTGTATTTATCTTCTCTTTATCATTACTTTACTACAGAAATAGGTAGGCTCATGGGAAGCCACAATCCTCACACCATCCCCAGCTCAGCACTATATGCCCACTGATGCACTTTATCTCATCCTTCAATGATATTCACCCCATTGCTTTTCCCAACTGATATCCCCCCACCAGGCACACTACCCTATTCATCCATCTCACCCAGGGTTTTTATATTTTTATATTTATATTTTAATTCTACCCTTTTAATGTGGCCCAGCCCGCTGTGTACATTTTTTATTATTTTATTTCATTTCCTGTATTTGATGTTGTATTAATTTGCTTTGTTTATATTTCATTTGATGTTATTATTTGCTGTATGTATTTTCATTTGATTTGTTGTAATCGTTGGGCTCGGCCTCATGTTAGCCACCCCAAGTCCCTGTTGGGGAGATGGTGGCAGGGTATAAAGTATTACTATTATTATTATTATTATTATTATTATTATTATTATTATTATTTATTAAGCTTCCTCATACATAGTCTGACAGATGTCCAATCTATACCAGAATTGTCAACTCTGATTGGCAATGGCTTTTCGGGTTTTCAGGGAGGATTCTTTCTTAGGTCTACTTGTGTTGGCACCTTGAAGAATCTGACAGCTCTTTGTTTACAGGATATCCTTTTTTCACTATAATGTCAAGACCAGGCAACAAAAAGATACACCTAGGATCAAAAAACTCAATCCCAAGAATTACCTTACCAACAAATCAACAGATTTTTATTCTTCATATAAAAATCCATTTCATATTTCTTAATTTCAGCAGTATAATTTAAAATGAGAGAGGAGTAATTTTATTGCTGTTACATTTAAATCATTGGGCATCAGAAAGCCTTCCTGATCTACTACAACAAATTCAGAAACCACAGGTTTTCTGAAAATTGGTTGTCTGAAAATTTCAATACCATAATTTTTATACACCCTGTACTTTCTGCCAATTTCTATTTTAGTGTATAAATATTTGCTATAAGAACGTATACATTTATTGTAGTAGAACAATGTTAGTTTAACATGAATAAAGTTATCAGAGGCAATACAACAGTTTTGATATTGATATTGATATTGATACATTACAGAAAGGTAAAGATTTTCCCCTGAAATTAAGTCCAGTCGTATCTGACTCCGAGGGTTGGTGCTCATCTCCATTTCTAAACTGAAGAGCAAGCATTGTCCATAGACACCTCCAAGGTCACATGGCCGGCATGACTACATGGAGCACTGTTACCTTCCCACCAGAGAAGTACCTATTGATCTACTCACATTTTGCATGTTTTCAAACTGCTTACGTTGGCAGAAGCTGGGGCTAATAGCAGGAGCTCACGCCGCTCCCTGAATTCGAACCTGCGACCTTTCAGTCAGCAAGTTCAGCAGCTCAGCACTTTAACCCACTGCACCACCAGGGGCTCCCTTCCATTACAGAAAAGCTCTTTAGATTTTAGTTATCTAGAAGGCAGGTGCAGTATTACTACTTCCAAATTACATTACGTAAAGCTTCCTTAATTACAAATTATTTATATTTATTTATTTATTTCCTTTTTCAAAAGATGTGAGTGCATTGCAGAAAATATTTTTGGACAAATATGACACATATAAATACACAATAATAAATCTGTTTTTCAATTGATAGATGTGTGACTATTACAAATGTGTATGGTTGCATATTGTTCTTGCTTGTTTTCATCTGAAAGCTCCAGTTTACAGCCAAAATGTTACCACCTAGAAGAAAATGTACATCTGACTTAAATACCAATACATTCTTTGTCTCTTCAAGAGTAAGAGGTCACATGTTCTGGACTTGTACGGACAACTTAGTATCAAGGTAGAGCTCCATCTAACTTTTCTATGACTAATTAGCTAATAGCGAATGTAGTGCATTTAATTATCCCAAGTGTTAAGCAGTTCAGGAATAGCATGTCATAGCCAATACCCAAACAGCCTTTCCACTGCCTAATGGCAATTGGATACAGTTCTTTCATGTGTCCTTTTGTGAAGAAACACTGTCATGCTCATGCTCCAATGAATCTTCACAAAGCTCAGTCTTTCAATTTTTTTTGGTCAGGCTTGATGTGAATTATGGCCTGGGAACTAGGGGAAAAAACCCACTAGATAATCCACTTAGCAACTGCTTTAAATCCTTAGGGAGTATGCTCACAGTCTTCCTTGCTTCCAATTTCTAATCGATATACACCACAGAATACTGTAGAATATTAATTTTGTTAATTATTAATAACCATTTTACAATTTCAAATAATTCATCAGGTACAAGAAGTTCATCCTTATATTGAATTGCACTACTATTTTGACAGTGATCACTACCATTTCGATTTTATACATAATACCATAGTTATCTTGTCCAAGGCATCTGTATTGATACAGAGATGCAGACAAAAGCTAATAATTTATAAATGATCACCAGTGAAAGATTTATACAATTAAGGTGAAAGATTTATACAATTAAGGTTTAAGTGTTTAAATGTATTTTAGCTAATTATTACAGGAGTGTTAGGATAGGTATTTGTGTGTATTGTGTCTTTGTATACTTGTCTTTTGTCTTTCACTGTTGACGTGGTCAGAGGACTATTTAATCTATCTATCTATCTATCTATCATCTATCTATCTATAAGGAATATAATTAAAATGTATATTTGTCATTTTTGTTTAGCATTGTAAAAGGTTATGCATGTAGTGAGGATACGTACCACACATTACTACAGGCTGGGTCAATGTTTTATTAAAAGAATTTGGAATTGAACCAAAGTTCCAAGATGCATGGGTTCATTTTCTATAGTTTATGCATAGGACAAATTGAATCTTAGGCCCTCATCCATCCCTTATAGGCTGTGTCTGTGACTCTCAACCTCTACATTTCTGGACCATCCTTTTCAAGTTAAGAATGGGATGTGTTTGTAGAATTATCACAATACCACATGAATTTGCCAATCACCTCTGAAATAAGTCAGAGAGACCTATCTCACAGCCATATTGTTATAATGACTTTCTCTTTTCTTTCAAGAAGCAAGTGGAATTTCATCCATTTCTATGTTTTGGTACTTCATGCAGCCCATTCATCTCTAGATCTGCTATATCAGAGGTGTCGACAGTGCAGCCATAGGGTAAATTCTTGTGGTTTCCATTCCCTCATTTTAAAACATTATTTTTGCTTCAAAATGCCCTGAGGGCATGTGGTGGGCAATTGTGCTACTTTTGGAAGCACCCTTGGGTAGTTTTCAGGCCAGAAGAAGCCAAAAGCATTCCAAAATTGCCCCCATGATCCCAGATAGCACTGGAGTCAAATTTTGGGAGAAAGTATGAAAGATGCTGAGGGACCAATATTGCCCCCAAACCTCAGTAACTGTCTATCCCTGAATTATATAATCCTGTGTCATTTCACTATACCTAATTCAGGGTCCAAACAACATTTGAAACCTGGTTATTCTGAAAACCTGGTTATTCCAACGTGCCTTCAATGATTGACCAAATTTTGCACAAATGACCTCAGAAGCACTTTATTTCATGGTTCCTTCAATTAATTCCTTCCTCAACCTGGATTTCCCTCCCCAATAATTTCGATTGCCCAATCTCTCAGTGTTTTAAAAATTTAAAATTTTTATCCTTAAATTTGGCCCTGCCCTGTGTAATCCTGTGTGTTTAATGTCCGATTTTATACTACTGTGTTGCTTATTATATTGGTTTTGCATTTTATGTTTTTATTTTTTAGTTCTGTTATGCTTTTGTGTTATATTGTGTTATGCTTTTGTGTAATATTGTGTTTACTGTACTGATGGGTGTGGCCTCATGTAAACCGCCCCGAGTCCCCCTGGGGGAGATGGAGTGGGATATAAATAAAGTATTATTATTATTATTATTATTATTATTATTATTATTTATTTTTGGAAACCCAGAAATTACTTCAATTTTTTCAAAGAGGGTTTGGTGGTGAGCATCATTGATTGAAGATTGGTCTTTTAGCTTCTTTGACTGCCCAGCCCTGTACAAGGATATCTTCTGAGAATTGCAGAAAACTCTTTATTATTAATATGTAATCCTGTGAAGTAGGCTGGCAAGATATAACCTAGAGGCTGTTTGGTAAAAGAGTTTGATAAGGGTAGCCATAAAATATTGAGGAATGCTTATGGGAATGAGGATTTAAATTCTCAGTAGCAAGATCTATTATATATAATATGTATAAAATGTTTTATAGAAGCTATGTAACACCTGAGATAAGAGCTAAAATAGACAAATCTCACCAGGGGGATTGTTGGAGATGTAAAAAACAGAAACATGCTTTCTTTCATGCCTGGTGGACCTGTAAGTTGTTACAAACTTTTTGGGGGAAATTGATTAAGGTAACAAATAATATGATTACAAAAAAGGTTAGGAAAAATCCAGAGATTTAGGGTTATTTGGTGTAAAAAGTCAATAAAGAAGATGTAGAAATCTGTCAATACAATTTTGTTGCAATGAGAATATTAATAGCAAAATCTTGAAAAGAAGAAAAAGAGCTATTGCTAAAAGACTGGAGAGATACATTATTAGAGTATATCCAAATGCGCAAGTTATCCAATGCTATACAGGGAGGAAGCAATGAAGATTTTGTCATGAAATGGAGGCTTGCATTTGGATATCTAGAAAAGAAGATAAAATAGATTTCAAAATAGTCACAAGGTGAATTTATTAATGTGGGATAATGGTAGGGTTATTTTTTTTTGAGATGCTAGTTTCACACCGGGTAGTGCTAGAAAACATGGGTGGTGGTTAATGGATGTGGGGACGGGTGGTAGTTTGGGGCTATAGCAAACTTGTGTTATGTGTGATTGATTGTTTGTAATTGTCTCTCTTTCTTATAATTTGTATGCTATTAATTCACTTAATAAAAACTTATTATAAGAAAGATAGCCATAGAGTTAGGGTCAGTATGAATAGAATTAAGTCTGTTAGGAACAGAGGAATTGATAAGTTTCTAATTAATTTTTGGCAGCTGCAAAGATTTCAGGGAGGAGTGGAAAATGTTCAGGGAGGGGTATTACTTTTGTTTGAAACTGGGGTATTACTGTGTACTGTGTGAAGAATTTGAATTACTGGTCTAATACCATGATCACCTTGAGGCTCAAATACTAGATCTAGGGGGAAATTTTGAGGGTAAATGGTCAAAGTCAGTGCTAGAAGCCCAAGCATTGGAACACCAGGGTCAAACTGGAAAGGGTTCTGTCACGATTCTCATATAAGTAATATAAACTAGCATTGTGGTAGACAAAGGCCTGGCAGGAGAAGGAAGGAGAAGTGACATTTATCTTCTCCCCATATCTGTATCTTGAAAACAAGGAATCTATTCTACATCTATTGCTGGAGCTCTGCAGAGGAGCAATCTTCTTGGGGGATATAGATATATGGTAGCATTTTACAGCAGGTCAAACTTGCCTTAACATGTGAACATGTCAACATTAACAAAACAACCAGAAGGGAACCACTGCATTTTTGAAGATGTGTGATGTTTATTAATTCCTGAAGCAACACTAGAATGCTGCCTTATGGCAAATGCTCCTTGACCTAAACTTAAATGTGGCACAGCCTGTTAATATTTACCAGGAATATAAAATTATTAAGGAAAAAAATACTTACAAATTGTTCTGTCTTCCAGGAGCTTGGCTTGCATTGCCCTTTAGTTGCTTGAAATAGCATCCCTTTGCATTTCCCCCAGGGTTGCTACAGTTTCAGCAGCACCCTGAAAGTTAAACATTAACAGAGGCTGGAAGCCAGCCTGCAAGCCTTTTTGCAGCTATTGGCTTAGAAAAGTATCTCTTTGGGTCTAGAGACCACCCTTTTTCCTGGGGATGAGATCTCCATTTTGGAGAAATCTCCCCTGCCTCCATCAGTTTAGAAAAAGCCGCAGATGTGCTGATGGTCAAGCTAGGCAGCTCGGACAGGCCATCGTGAGTACGTTACCCTCTCGCCTCTAAAACTGGTGCTAAGCTTAGAATAGGGAAAGACCTGCTCTTTCTGTAAATAACAGCTAAGCACTGGGGTAGAGAATATCCCTGGATTTCTCTGCCATCGAGAGAGGCTTTGTTACTTCATCCCCAAGGTAACTCTGAGCTCAGATAGGGAAAGGCCTGTTCTTTCTAACCATAGCGGCTCAGGGCTAGGGTAGAGTGTCCCAGGATTTTCTACCATTGGGGGAAGTCAACCCAGCAACTGAAAGGAAAAAGGAAGAATAGAACATCCATATGGTTTCACAAGTTGACTGTTTGTGTTTGTTACTTCTGCAAGCTGTGACAAATCTGTCAAGGACTTTGAAAAATAAATATTTTGATGTTCTAAACTGGAAGTGGCCTCAGTTGCTGGAAATCTTGAGCTTCTAAGTAAGGCACCCAGATAAAGAAAGAAGCACATCTCAGTTTTAACTCTGCAGCATCTGGGTGTGACGGCACACAAATTATTAAACATAATTGTCTGGCTCTATTTATCCTTTTCCAAACACAGGTTTTCAATGGTGTTGAGCTGAAAATATATACACAATCAGAAACATATGGTCCAAAGAAAACCTGCATATTTTAAAAGGAATGTTCTATGTTCATTTATCAAAATGCAGCCATTTACCTGATAACAACTTGTGTCAACAGTGTTTCTAAAATTTATTACACTAAAATGCTACAAATTGCTGTAAATTATTAGTAAACTAAGCGGAACATGTGTGTTGGCTATTAAGACTGCAGTCTATAGGGCACCCTGGAGACCAGTGTAAAAGAAAAGTTCAGCATAGAAGCAAATAGGAAACAAGGGAATAATTCAGTGCTGGAAGAATAGACTGAGGTCTTATTTAGCATGTGTACC
The DNA here is from genome assembly GCF_037176765.1 of Anolis sagrei. Classification (NCBI taxonomy): domain Eukaryota; kingdom Metazoa; phylum Chordata; class Lepidosauria; order Squamata; family Anolidae; genus Anolis; species Anolis sagrei. Next base: position 49,165,751 of record NC_090023.1, on the reverse strand, counting down.
TTATCACATCTCTAGTGAGTAATAAGCTACACTGCTATTAAACAGCACACGTACAACTGCATTCAAGTAGGACCTCTTGTAGATGTCTGCCATGCAAGTTAAGAATTAGCCCATCAGATCCAATCAGCATGAATAGTCAGCTCATTTGTAAGGGCCATCCATCAAAATTTGGTTTGCCACCTAAGGGTCTCAGTACCTATTTATCATATGCTTTCTCTCTCTATATATACTGCAAGGTTAGCTTGGCAGACTGCTTTCAAAAAGAACACCCATGGATAACAGGCAACCTTTTCTATTTCCTTGAAACGTATCCAGCCTGCATTAAGTACTAAATAACTGCCAGTAAAATATAATTCAAAAGCAATGGAAAATTTGTCATAGTAACATATTGGTGCAAAACCAAAAAAAAATTGCTCAGTTTTTGTAATCTCAATAATAATGCAAAACATACATTTTACTTGCACTCTCAAAATCATAACTATTAAAGTAATAATGTCAACAGCAACAGAATATATTTATATTATTAATAGTTTTTTCTACGTAAGAAGTTGTATTATATTTCTTAAACTAAAATATATTCTAAACAAGTCTATTCTGAAATACACGTTAGCATTTTAGGATCAAGCATGAACAATTGACCAGGCTAGATGTCATGTAATGTTAATAAACTTAATCACTGAAGAAATGACATGGAATACTAATACACACACACAGAGATACAGACACACACACACAGAGATACACACACACACATACACACATCCATCTAGCATGGTGGTAGGTTTGAGTGTTTGATGGTGGGGCATGACACTGGAGACCAGAGTCTGAGTTCCCACTTGACCAAAGAAACCCACTGGGTGACCTTGGGCAAGTCACACTCTCTGAGTCCCAGGGGAAGGCAAAGGCAAACTCCCTTTAAACAAATCTTGCCAAGAAAACCCCAAGATAGGTTCACTTTAGGGTCAGTCAAAAATGACCTGAAGGCCCATAACAGATTGAAAAAAAATGACAAGTTAATTTGGGCAGGAATAATCTTCCTGCAATCTACTCACTAGTAAAGGCCTCATCACATTTGCTGCCAGAATCACAACACATCATGGAAAATCTGGTGATGCCCAGTGGGGGATGGGGGAAACCTATGGCTCCATGCCCCTCATCATCTGGCTTCCCCCTTATCTCATCCCATTTGGGAGGGAGAGTGTCCACTACCTGGCTTCCTCCTGTTGATCTCTATGCAACATGGGAAGCCTCCTGTATTGCAGCAGAGTTTTGCTCCAGTTTTGCCACTGAGTCCTGCCAGAAGTAGATGTACATTGTGGGATGGGAGCCAGTGGACTCTGTGGCAAAACTGAAGGGGAATCAACATACACTGCTGAATTCTAGCCCATCTGATAAGGTCATAGATAAACTATAGAGGAAGGTAGAGAGGTTAAAAATTAAAATGTAAAGAGGGAAAGATTCAAGCAGAGAAGAAAGCTAGAACCCAGAGGTTTGAACTTGAATTATAGACTGGGTTGAGAAACTAATTGTAGAATAATCAGTGAAAGTGAAAGAGAGATGGCAAGTGACTGGCCAAATCTGATGAAGCAGAGTGAAGTCTAAAAAGCTTACCGTAACAACTTAGAAGAAATTCCTGTTTGCAAAGGGGCCTTGTAGCACCTTTGAGACTAATTAGAGAAGGAAGGCAGCATAAGCTTTCGTACACTTAAGTCTACTTTATAACCTGGAATGGAGCCATTTCCCCGTTGACAATGAAGCCACCAAACATCATCTTAAAAAACAGAGCTAAAGAAAATAATGGGTGGCAGATACCAAATTGAAAGGGGCAAGAAAGAATCATGAAGATGGTAAGGGAAAGTTTGTTCTATTGGCAGATTGCAACCCCAAACCCCATCCTTACAGCCCCCGAAACGGCTTACAAATTTCCCAAAGCACTTTGAGCCCTCTAGATTTTGTTAAAAGCTATAATTTTCTATGTGAAAACCATGTCAAATGTACAAAAATATCCAGAAATGTGGTAGTTATCCTCTTCAGAACTTCTAGCTCCACTCCCCCAAGTTTCATTTTTTTGTGAATCACAAATATTTATCAGATGAAATCCAACTATTTATTGGGTGTTGTGAAGTTATGAAGTTATTGTCTACTCCTCTGCTAGCTTTCTTATGCTTTCTTATTCTTTCAACATGATATCTGATATAAAGTTGTTGCGGTTTTTGTGTGTCAGGAGCGACTTGAGAAACTGTAAGTGGCCACCTGTAGGGACATTGCCCAGGAACACCCAGATGTGTGATGTTTTACCATCCTGAGGGAGGCTTCTCTCATGTCCCTACATGGGAAGCTAGAACTGAGACTGGAGCTCAGCCTGCTCCTCAGATTTGAACAATCATTCTGTCGGTCAGCAGTCCTGCCGGCACAAGGTGTTAACCCATTGGACCACCACAGTAGAAGAAGGTCAGATAAGAATTTGATTCAGTTCACGTTTTAAACAGGACCTCCCTCACCCCTCAAAGAACTTGAGATTTTAAACATTTATATGTAGTAAAATGGGGGAAGGGGAAGAACAATTTGGTTCATTTAAAGATAGGGTTTTTATTGCTTCACATTTTAAAGTCATGCAATGGATCTTTTTCTTCGACCATGCTCATGGTGCAGAATTAGGATTGCCATTTTTTTTAAAAAAGATTTCTTTCTTCAACAAATGTATTACGATACTATATCTATAAATATATAAAGAGACCTTCTGAATGTTGGTAGTGGAGATTGATGAGCTATTTTTTGTTGTTTGGCTGTTTTTAAAAAATGAAGAGTGGACAAGATCCTCATATTTATTTATAAATGAGCAGAAATAATTAGATGTTTTGTTCTGATTTTTAAAAAATGGAATAATGGAGAAACTGGGTGGTGGAGAAAAGGAAACTGATACATTGGTCTATTTTCAAGGAGAACAAGAGAATTGCTGGGATGGAGATGGAATAAAAGCAAAATTTTGTGAAGGACTACTGAAGAAACCAGATCTAACTACAACCACATAGTAAGAAAATATAACTATTTTAGCTACATTGACCATTTAGTGTTCAAATGATAGCCTTCCTACTTTTTATTTTGGTGAACAACAAATAGGGGCATTCTTATTAAAATTAATATGTTCATAACATCTTTAGTGAAATATTTATTTAGAATAGGTTATAACTCCAAACTGAAATATTTAAAAATATGTTTTGCATTTCAGCAAAGTTATAGCAATTTCTCTAAGAAAATCACCTTTCTGCTATAAACCAATATATATTGTTATAGGTCATTTATTAGCTAGCAGAGTAACTTTGTCACACTCTTGCTTTCAACTATTATGTCTTTTCAAATACATATTGAGATTCATGTAATTATGCAAGCCAACTACTACAACTACATAATTTTTCTTTTTTGGCTGTCTGGTTGTGGCTATTCAAACATTTGCCAGATGCTGACACCATGAGGTAATATGCAGTATGGTTTTCTATGTAAAGCCAAAATGCCTGCAGCTGTTTAAGAGCAATCAATTTCAAGACTAAATCCAGTATTTCCTAATACTGAATGACAACTGTAAAGCATTATCATCATTATCACCACAGGAGGGTGTACAGTGCATAGAATTCTCAAAAGCTGCAAAGCCTACCAGAGGTTTATCAGAAAGACTGTTTTACTTATGGAACTATTCAAAAAGTTTAAATATTGTTCCCTCAAATGTAAAATAAATGTTACTGTGCTCTTGTGTTCTTAATTGTAAGCATTCCGTGAGTAACACTATCACATTCATGAACTATGACTGTTGTCTAAGAGCAGGGCCAGTTCCTTGCTGGCTAGTATTCACCACCTATGTATAAATAAGGTGGGGGGGGGGCGGGGAATGAAAACATTGTCCTCTCAAACAAAGACCCTCCCAAATGACATTTTCTTCTAGTCCTCAAATTTCTAGCATTGCAAAGCACAGCATACTCAAAAGTGTCCACACATAGAAATGTATTTGCTGTGTTTGTATTATCTTGGTAACTTTGTCTGACACTCGTATGTTCTTAAGCTAAATTTAGATGTGTATTCTGAAGGAATTTCTAGTTGAATTACCCTCTCATTTTCCTTGTACGGGAAAGAAAAAGGTCAAAATAAAGAAAAAATTAAAACTATTCTTGTTGACTCTGAAACTCATCCTGAACTCCCTAATGGTCCATGTGCTCTGGGTTAGAAGTTCTACTGAGTCCTAGGCAGCTAAGCAGATGTGATATGTCCTCAAAATGGCATTTTTCATAAAACATTTAAATATCACCTACAGGCCATGCACTTTTAAATTACTCTCTATATGTCAAGCAGGTAGGTTGAGCAGTTTCTTAACATTTTAATGAAAAATCACTGGCCAGAAACAGATGACATTTGCCATTTGTAAGTGATTTTCCACAAAGTGGTTCAAAGATGGATTTTGGGTGTGTGCATATTAGGCAAACCCTGCTTGGCCTTTTCATGACAGCATTATACATGTTGAGCAGTAGGCATAAGAGAAGGACTTCAAGAGTGCCTAAAACTGAGACATTTCCTATGATAAGGTGCACTATAAACTGTTGTGCAACAAATAAGAGCAAGTTGAAAGCAGCAAAACCAGAATATTTCTGTAAGGCATGACACAAAGCATTCCAAATGTTTTTTCCTTTCAAATGCATTGAAGGCTCACATCTTCAACTTGTATTTCAAATATTTGCAAGTAGTTTTGTGTTTAAAATATGTTTAGGTAGAAAACAGTCCTTACTTTTGGTGACAACTCCTTCTAGCCGAATGATGTTGGGGTGATCAAATTGTCCCATGATACTGGCCTCTCCTAGAAAATCTCTCCTCTGTTTCTCTGTGTAACCAACCTTCAAGGTTTTGATTGCGACTGACATTTCCTTTTTGGAAGGAAGTTTTAGACGGCCACTGCATACTTCTCCAAACTCACCTGTCAGTAAAAACAAAGCATATAGGGGAAAGCCTGATTTTTAGGCCCTGTGACAGACAAAAGATGAACTTAAAAAATACCTTCAACTATAATCTGTGTTTCAATTCTCACAAACAATATCTAAGATTTTAGAAGACTTAGTATGAAGTAATGCTGAAATATATGTGCTACTAAGCTTGTCTTCAAGTCAGTTGTAACATAAATTCCATAGCATTGTAACATTTAGCAGATCACTATTTTGTATGATTTGTAAATTAATTAAAACATGCATATTCTGTCCTATATTTAAAGATATCAAACAAAACAGTTGGAAATACGTTTACATTGTTTAGGAAAATTTAAAACCATATACATACAGTTTTTCATGACATCTATAAAGCCTCAAATGCTTTAATTTTTGGTGCTGGGGAAAACCCATGGTACAGGATAGAAATCTCTTTGATTATTATTATTATTATTATCATCATCATCTATATTTATATCCCACTCTTCTCACCCCAAAGGAGACTCATATCCTCCACTCATGGGGAAAAGAAGAGAGCTGTCCAGCAGACCGCAGCTACAGTTTCCAAGAGGTTTGAGAATGGCTTAAGGTAAAGGGAAAAGGTTTCCCTTGACATTTAGTCTAATTGTATCTGACTCTAGGGGGTGGTGCTCATCTCCATTTCTAAGCCAAAGAGCCAGTGTTGTCTGTAGATGCCTCCAAGGTCATGTGGTCGGCATGACTGCATGGAGCGTTGTTACCATTCTGCCAAAGTGGTATCTATTGATATACTCACATTTGCATGTTTTTGAACTACTAGGTTGGCAGAAACTGGGGCTAACAGCAGAAGCTCACCTTGCTCCCCAGATTTGAACCCCTAACCTTTTGATCAGCAACTCATTGATTTAACCCACTGCTCCACCGGGGGCTCCCTTCACAAGTATTAAACCAAAGACAATGTGCAATTTATAAATACAACAGTGACTTCATCTTCCAATATAAGTTGTCATCATTTCATTTAGATGATGAAATGATAAATCTGCTAAACGTCTTGTGAAATGTAAACTTGACACTTCAAGGAAATTAAAACTTCCCAGAACCTAAACAACAGTGGTCAGCACTTTGATAGTTTTGTTGCAGTTTCAACCGTCACTATGCTTTCTTTTAAGACAGCAAGGCTAGAGCAAAGAATCAGTTACATGTCACATATCTCTGCATGTCTTTGGAGAAATAGAAAGCAGCAGCAGCTGAAATTTCTCTTGTGTTATTTGATGCACATTACTATACAGAACTAATTCAAGTGCATAGGTCAAGACAAACACATGCCAGATGAAAAAAAATGACAATTTTTCATCTTGACAAACATGCATATAACTAACAATTTCAACTGCTAGCATTTTCATCAGGCAGCAGTAGTATTTCTACTGCTTATATTACTAAGAAACGTTAACATTGGGTGGCCTCAAAATGGTATGAAGTGGCATAGCAGAAAGAAATATTTTCAGACATATTGCACATTGCATTGTGCTGTATTTTCTTTTTGATCGGTTGGAGGTCAGAAAGGTCATTCTCTCTGAAAATGTGTTTTGTATTGTTAGTGGGGTTTTTTTTTACTGACAATTTAAAGATGTTAACATGCATGCAAGAACTTACTCAGCCTGTAAGAAGAATTCCTATGAATAAAAAATTTGACCTCTGCAAGAATCTGCCAGCATGCTTCTCTCAGGGCAAACAGTACTTCTATTCAAATATTAGCATTAGGTCGATACTGTTAAAGCACCCTGAGAATAGAAAATCAAAGCACAACACTAGAATGGAAAACACCCACTTTACAATAAATGTTCTGATGGTTTGGTGTTGAATTTTTATCTCACTCTTCCTCTATAATGATTTTAGCAGTGTGAAGCTACTAGTCTTTGCATCTACCATTGTGTGACCCTGAGAGTAGCTTTTATTTATCGTTTGAGCAAACTTGGCTATTAAACTTATGGATTCTTTGCCAGACAGCACAGTCAAAAAACTCTATTGACTTTAATGTCTGCCTCAGGGTATATTTTTGCTGAGTTTTGTTGAAACTTATTTGTTTGCTTTTCAAATGTGGATCCCTTTCAGATAGTTCTCTGAAGTCTGTGAGATCCAAAAAAACCTGCTACAGGTTTGGACTCAAATGAAGCCTACTGCTGTCAGGTGTAGTCCCAATCTACTGCCACTTCAGCTTCCCTTATCTGCCAGTCCTTTACTTCTGTTATGGCAAGGGAAGTCCTGAAATTTAATGTAAATACACAAGAAAACAGTTCCCCACTTGAGTTAATCATATCTGATGGGAAACCAGATAGAAATTTTTCCCCAGTGTACACTTGACTTGCTGGAATCCTTGTGCCATTTCTAATGCATGCACATCTGTAGCATTCTCTCTATCAGCCTCGTGCTCCATTTCTATCTTTAGATTTTCTCTTTTATCATCCCACTCGTGGATTATAATCCTTCAAGATCATGATATAAATTGTCACTACTGTTTGTCATGCAGATCACTTTTTGCTGGTTTCCATTCCAGAAAATCTGGGAAGCTCTGTAAGTGGGTATGTATTACATGCAGTTCTCTTCCTCATTCCCTCCCCATTGCTGAAGTCACTTAGAAAAAGTAACAGTAAATTTAATCAGAAATTGGTATGCAGCTTTCATAAAATGTAAATCTTGAAAGGGCATAAATCCACACAAGAATTATGTGAGATCCAAACTTCAGAACCATGATACTGAGGCAAAGCTACACCAGGACAAAATTAGTTGCAAACATACCTAGAATGGGGAAGGTTTTGATTCAACAGAGATTCAGTTTGGCTTCTGCCTAGTTAGCTGATCCTCGAATATCTTGGCCAGTTAGGATTGCAACTAACAACTGCAACACAAAGGACTAAAATTGGTGGCATATGTCGGTTTAGCCCAGGTCACCCACGGAGCCCCCCGGCTCCTATCAAAACAATGCTGGCAGGGCTCCATGGGTGAAATAGGGCAGAGCCAGCACATGCCGCTGCCATGACAACATGGGAGGCTTCCTGTGTTGCTATAGGAAGTCATGGGGGAAGCCGCATGATCGACGCTTCCCCCCATGGGATTGCCCTTTATGAAGTCAGACGATGCAGGGAATGGGGCACTGGGTTTCCAATGCCCCCCAATGATGCAGAGCAACTCTGGTGACAAGGTCGTTAGTCATGTCTCCAGTAAGACTCATTCATCTTTTTAAAAAGCCTAAATAGATATAGATGTGAAAAATATAGAGTAGAAGTTAAACCAATGTTGTTAGCTGATTAAATGCTTTAGTGAGGAACTCTGTCAATGGTTGAACTGGGTGAGTTTGTGACTAGATTGGACAATTGCTTTTCCTTTTTAAATGAACTTGCCAAGCCAGCACTAGTGAAAGCCATTGGATTTCAGGACCCAGGTCCGAAACTCAGAGATGACTGCAATATTCTAGAAGGTAGACTGATGACGTCATTAAGTGTCAAACATAAAACATCAGTTACAGTTGCATAGACTATGCCACCCATTTTTTAAAAAAATTGAGGAAAAATTATACACACACACTTTTCAAAGCACTATTCTTGCCCCAAGAATCCTCCACCCTTCACCATTAGGACCAGAGAAGAGGGGAATCTTTAGGAGGATGGTTAAGTGAAAGCATTTCATTTTTTATGCTAGCTTCACTTTCAGATGTCCCAGACATCCAATTTGATCACAACAGACACATACAATCAAAGGGCCTAAAGTTTAAGCGGGTTTGAGTATGATGCCAAAAAACATTTAGGAATTGGCCACTGTAAATATAGACACAATGCACTGAAGTCTAGGCACATGGACTCCATTAAAATAGTAAGTTCATATAGCACACAGATGTCAAAGACATCAGAAATTTGAAAAAGCACCATGAAGAATATGATAGGTACAGGGAATGTTTGAGTGCATATTTAGGTGTACACTTAGGTACATCCAATGTGGTGTATGTGTCACCTATCTGATAAATCAAAGATTTTTAAACTGTGGGGTTTCCTAACTGAATGTGGGAATCATGACAAAATTCTGTAGCATGCTCCCTAGTGGCTGTTTTAGACATTTACATTAATCTATTCGCAACAACATGCAGAAAATGGTTCAGTTATACTTCATACAAAAGGAAAGTCAGTGTTCCTGTTAAGTAAAATGCTGCTTTGTGTGTTGTCGAATGCTTTCATGACTGGAATCACTGGGTTGCTGTGAGGTTTTCTCTTAGCTCTCTTACCACAGTCATAGCAAATTTCTGCATGGAACACTTTGAGAAACAAGCCCTGGAAACAGCAACAAAAAGTCCACTATATAGTACAGATATGTGGATGTCCCCTTCACCATTTGGAGTCATGGAGAAGAAGAACAAAACATGTTCCTGGACCACATCAACAACATCCACTCAAACATCCAATTTACCATGAAAAAGGGGGGAAAAGGAATTATGTCACCACTGGAGTGTGATGAAAACATGCCTGTAAATTTCCTGCTTATTATGGAGTAAATACTACATTTACTATTACTACTACTATCCAAACAAACGATGGCCCAAATTGTCATATAGCTTTCATATAGTTCACAATGCAGAACCTGAGGTGGGGAAGATTTCATTCCAAATCAGCCAAGGTTAAATTGTGAATTCAGTTTGTTTGAAAACAGAAGATACAAATAGATGTTACTAGAATAAATTTACATGATTTAAATCTTCTCAGAGGATATTGAACATTTCTATTAATGTAGGTATTTGCTGCCTTAATTGCATTTTGTAAAGAATTTGCAAACAGATGAATTATAGACACAATCGTTTCATCTTCTTAGTTTCAAGAATTTTAAATCACAACTCTCTTAAGAATGAGGCACTCTCCTTCAGATAAGACAAATGCCTCATGTAAGGTTGAAAATTCTTTGCTGAAGCCCTTGTTAATGAAAAGTCTGTCATTTCTTCCTGTTGGCCAGATATTTTTATAGCTCAGGCTGTCCAATATGCGTTCTCATGGTACATTTATTGAAGAAAAAAAATTCTTAAGAACATTTATTTAAAGGAACATATAAGCATGGGTTAACATTGTATATGTACCACATATACTATTGTTTTGAGCCTGAATTTACTAAGGTCACATTTATACTGACCACTAAAGGTGAGTTAAAGTCAGAGGAGGAAGCCAGATGGGGTGAAGTCAGAAGAGGAAGTAATTTTAATGTGGTGCAGATTACAAGCGTAGCCCTAGAACCCGTTGGAGGCTTGGACAGTGCTTATATGCACTACAGGGATTGACCTTGACCTGATTCCAGGATTTGAAATGTCCATGGCTTCATGAAGCAATCAGTTTTTTCACCTCCCTCCACTGCAACACACTTGTATGGGTCATCAGAGCACTCATCCTTGAATTGTTTTTTCAATGGGATGTGGTTTACACCTGTTTCAGAATGCCCCCCCCCCAATGTTGCCTTTCCCAGTTTAAAGCATTTAATTTGTATTGCTGTGTGCCTTCATGCTTAAACACTCCTTTTTCAAGATGCTTTCAATCCATATTAAGTAGTTAATATAGATGTGACCTAAGACAATTATGTATGCAAAATAGTATTAATGCATTCATGACTGATTTACATTCATGATCCCCATGTATTCACTATTTTAGGGAAATAATAGACTGAATGTTTTTTTTTAGCCTGCATTAATAGAAGGGTAGCATCCAAGCCAAGGGAAGTAACAGTATCACTATAATCTCTGCTGGACAGGCATCATCTGGAGTACTGTATTCTGTTCTGAGTACTGTGTTCTGTCCTTTTGAAAAGCTCATTGACAAACTGAGGCATATTCAGAAAAGGGTGGCAAGGGTGTTAAGAGGTATAGAAAACAAAATATTAGAGAAAAAGTTGAAGGTGCTGTTCAGGTTGATGAAGAGAAAGTCAATGAATGATATGATTATACTCTTTTACTGTTTCTGAAATGAGGAGGAAGGACTGTTCTCAGGGTCAAGACCAGGTCTAATTGTTTGATTTGGTCAAACTGTTAGACCTGGTTCTGCTCTTTAGAAAAGCCAAAATTGAATACTAGAAAGATTTTCTTAAAAGCAAGAGTAATTTAGCATTGGTGATCTTCTAATTGGAGACTCTATTGTCATCTGATTGCCCAAAGGTAGCTCTTCTACTCTTTTATTATTCTGCCCTCTAATTTTACCACAAAAGAGTTCAGAATTTTTATTATCTTAAGTCTAGATTGACCATAGTTAGTGACATACACACCATAGTCATGGTTGCTTGTAACTAGAACCATATGAAATAAGTTGTTAGATTGCTGATAAACAGCTCCTATCCTCTGAACATCTCCTTCCCTGGTGATGAATATATCAGGGATAGCATTACCTCCTTGTTTTGGACTATTCTCTGCAAGACATTCCTTGCTGAAAGTGAATAAATCTGTTCTGACCTTCCTCGTCCATTACAAATGTCTTTGATTACTATTGCAACTTCTCTGTTTCACCCTCTCAAAGTCAACAGCAATTTATAATTCTTAACGGTTAATTATACAATAGTAAATGCTACAGCATTTCATCTTAAAAGCTTTAAAATGTTTTGAAAGCATTTAAAATGAATTAAAATGGATCTTTAATGAGTGTTTCACTGCAGGCACCATGGGTCACTTTTACAACTGACAATCAAATGAGCAGTTAAAACTGTTATGCAATCTCTAATTAAAATAAGGACATACTTGTAATCTTTGTTTATACTCTTTGGATTTACAACAGGGGTTCCATTTCTCCCACCTGACTGCATTCCACTCCTTAGTGCTAAAGAGATGTAAAGGTGCTTTTAAACTGTGTTGTGGTTCATGAAATGTTGTTGTTATTTTTTAAAACCTTCTTGGAAATGAACACTCTAAAAATTGGAGAACATGTCCCACAGTGCTCTACTGTGATAAAAAAACATTACAATATTGAATACATTTGAACATGGATTCTTAATTTCCATCCAACGGATTCCAATTTTATTGAACATTTTATATAGCATGATTATAATTAAAATGAGAGAAAATCCACATTTGCAATTCCATATTCCTGTGACTTTTGTGGCCTAAATGTAGAATTTTGCATTTGTATTGAATTTCATTTTATTAAGTTCTGCCCAGTTTTCTAGTTTATGCGAGTCCTGATTAAATCTTGCCAAGAAAACTCCCATAAAATGTCCCAACGTACTTTATCAAAGATCTAGGATATCTGCATGCCCATCCCCCTCCAAACACTCCACCTGGTCATGCCCAGCACTTTTTAACTTTAATTATTACATTTGGCCCTGCCATTGATTTTAATTGCGTCATTGTGTGTTGTTAATGTCATTGCTTTGTTTTTTGAGTCATTTTGCTGTTGTTGTTATTGTTTTTACTATTGTATTTAGGCTCGGCCTCTTGTAAGCCGCACCGAGTCCTTTGGGAGATGGTAGCGGGGTACAAATAAAGGTTTATTATTATTATTATTATTATTATTATTATTATTATAAAATGTTTTCTTTAGAGCTGTCATAAGTTGGCAATGAAAGTACACAACAAGAAAAGCAAACACATTGCTAAGGATTTAAAAAATACTCCAAAATTATCTCGAGAAGCCACCTTGAGATTTTTCACATCTTCAACTTTTTGTGTAAAAACTTCATTTTTGTAAAGCTATATTTTTATATGAAAATAATCAATGTTTTATACAAAAAGGAATGTATTTTGTGTGTTTGTTGATCTTTGCGCAATGGCTAGAGGATTTTCACAAACAAATTTTCCCTCTCTATGGTCACAAAATGGAAAAATCATTAAAATGTTTTAAAAAATTAAAAGTTGTCTTATTTGCATGCAAAAAAAAAAAAAAAGGAAAGGAAAAAAAGCAACATCTGCTTCCTGAAACTATAATCAGTATGCATGGATCTTTACAAGTCAGAAGCATCAGATACTGTATTTCTGAACAATCAGCCAGTCTTGCCATGCATGATGTGGGTGAGTGTGTGTCTTGCTTCACAGAGATAAAATATAATAAAACATCCACACATTTTTTTATTATGGACTCTGTAAAACAGGTTGTACTGCATATGCCCATATGAACACAGAAACATAGGTCCAATTTTTGGTTCAATCTATCGATTGTGTTGCCTATGTCTCAGCATACCATTCAGGATTTGAAACACTGGATCTTTATATCTGGGGCTAATCAGCAGGCCATGGTCAAAACGGATGAGATACATTTGTAATTCTGAAACTAAGCAGGCTTGGTTTCATTAACCGCCTGCATTGAGAAAGCGCCTGGTAACCATATGTGAGCTATTCTGCTTAGAAGAAGAGTGCGGTATGGACAGAATAAATAAATGAATGAGATGGGATCCTACATACTAAAGTACTATTCTGCCAAAATAAATTTGCTAGCCTTTCAGATGCAAATGACTGTGCTGTTTTTGCAACAATTCCCACTGTTCTGGAATTTATACATTCTGTGGTTTATAATACTACAGTACTAAGACAGTAATGTCTCATGTTAATATGCTTAAAAACATTGAGGGTTTTGGACACAAACCACCAAATTTTCTTTGTTAACAATATCAGAAACTAAGTCTTCTGAACCTTTGCAAAAAGCTTTTATACAGTTTCGATTATTAACAATATATATTTAAAAAGTCCTTCAATGTTAAATAAGTGACATAAAACACTTAAAAAAACATTACATTGAGCAAAACTCAATGTAGTATGATTGCTATTGGGTACATCATTGGTTACATCTTTCAGAATAACTTGGAACCTTACTTTATTACAACTCTTATAAACCCCCAGTGACCATTTCCACTTTCAGTCTCCCAAAGTAATTTTTCCAAGTTGTGAATTTCATCTCACATTCTATTTAGGGTGGCAGGACCGAGAGAAGGGCCAAGAGCAGGAGCTCCTCAGCCGATCTTAATGCCCTAACTGGCTCATAAAGGGTGATGCATTCAGATAGGTAACCCTTTAGGGTTTTATAGGCTAAAGCCAGCACTTTGAATTGTGTTCGGTAGCAAATTGGCAGCCAGTGGAGATGGCTCAGCAGGGAAGTTGTATGCTCCCCAGGGTATCACTCCAGTTAGAAATCTGGCTGCTGCTTCTGAGAATGACCCTCTAGGAATGACTGGAGCCACTATAAGACAGTGCCCCCAAGCCCCATATCCATGATATGTCTCAGAAGGATACCGTGGTCTACAATATTGAAGGCCACTGAGAGGTCCAAGAGAGCCAACAGGGACACACTCCCTCTGTCCAATTCCCTGCATAGATCATCCACCAAGGAGACCAAGGTTATTTCAGTTTCATGACATGGCCTAAAGCCTGACTGTGACAGATCTTGATAATCAGTTTCTTCCAAGAACACCTGGAGTTGTGAGATCACCACATGTTCCAAGACTTTTCCCAAAAGTCCAGCTAGTCCAGCGCGCGGCAGCCATGTTACTAACAGGAGCGGGACGCAGGGAGCACACAACGCCCTTGCTGTCCCAGCTCCACTGGCTGCCGATCTGCTACCGGGCCCAATTCAAGGTGCTGGTGTTGGCCTACAAAGCCCTAAACGGTTCCGGCCCAAAATACCTGTCTGACCGCATCTCGGCCTACGAGCCCACGAAGACCTTGAGATCGTCGGGGGAGGCCCTTCTCTCAATCCCGCCTGCCTCACAGGCACGCCTGGCAGGGACGAGGGATAGGGCCTTCTCGGTGGTGGCCCCCCGGCTGTGGAACTCCCTCCCTGTAGACATCAGACAGGCGCCCTCCCTTATGACATTCCTCAAGAGCCTAAAGACGTGGTTGTTTGAGAAGGGGTTTGACTAAGTGCTACAACAAATTGGCAATGATGAGTGGAACGGAATACGGATAACGAGATCGGATTGTGATTCTATGATGAGACGTCGCGAATGATTTAGTGTAATGGTATTATTAATAGTGATGTTGTTATTGTTGTTATGATATTGCTCTTTTGTAAATTGTCTTTTTATATGTTGTACACCGCCGTGAGTCGCCCTAAGGCTGAGAACGGCGGTCAACAAATGCAGTAAATAAATAAATAAATAAATAATAAATAAATAAATAAATAAAAAGGGGAGATTAGAAACTGAATGAAAGTTGTTCAGTTGAGTGAGATCCAGTGATGGTTTTTCAACAAGAGTTTCATTACACCCTATTCTAAAAGACCATAATACTTTTAATAAGAATAAAAGCAGCAACTGCACTGATACTAAGGGCAAACACAAAACCCAATAAATAGATGAAGCACAGAAGAAGTAAGTTTCTTCCAAGATATGTCTCAGTCAAGATATGTCAGAAGAGAATTCTGGTTTAAAGCTAATAATCTAAATACAGTCAGTTCTCCACATCTGTGACTTTTACTTTTATGGATTTGATCATTTGCAGATTTGATTAAAATATTCTTTCTTGCAATTCTTAGATCCTCCAGTGTGACTCAATGGTCAACTTCCATCAGAAGTGGAAGGACTAGAGATTTCCACAGAGGTGTTCTCTCAGGTAAAGTCTTATTCATGTTTCCCCCACTTTTGCAAGAATCCTGCACTTCTTATTCCAGTGAATATGGAGATTTGACTGCAATATCTAAAGAGAAACTTGCAGTGGGCTTCATATAAAATAAATTATCATTCATATATTTTTCTTTCAATTTGGGTCAATGCCTGTACATATTTTCCTCAATTCTTTGGCCTCCTACTCACTATAAAGTCTCTGTAGTCTACCTAATTGTGATATTAGTTACCCTATGTGTGATCATAGAATCATAGAATTAGAGGGGAGCTCAAGAGTCATCCAGTACAAACCACTGCAGGAATCCACTGAGAGATGGCATTCAACCA
The DNA here is from genome assembly GCF_037176765.1 of Anolis sagrei. Classification (NCBI taxonomy): domain Eukaryota; kingdom Metazoa; phylum Chordata; class Lepidosauria; order Squamata; family Anolidae; genus Anolis; species Anolis sagrei. The sequence goes on along the minus strand of NC_090023.1, from coordinate 49,149,927 downwards.
GTTATTCCATTGCTTTCCTTCTGCACGTCTCCAGTTTGCCCGCACAACAGTAAGAAATCTTTAATTCCATAAAGCAAACACCTCAGGAAGTAGCAGAGGACATGTAAAAAAAATGCCGTTACTTGCCACCTAGCAACCTGTCCCAGAAATCACCTTATCTAGATTATATACACCCAGCAAAGCACAAGAACAAACCCAATTTCCCTGGAAATTACACAGCAAAAAGTGAATGTTGGTATACATTGTTGGTATTGTTGAATTTTGGTATTGTATTAAAGCTTAAAAGAAATGCTTTCACTGCTAAAGGGATGATACCTTATGTGTCAATTCTTTCTGTGGCTGCATATGGGGCCCTTAGACACAATGGAAGCAGGAGTAGTATCTTCAGTGGGTGTTGAGCAGGCTGTGATGGGATAGTCCTGTATTCTGTGATGCTGAAGTATCCTCTAAGAACTGCATCATTTTTATGGAGAATCCAAAAAAGTGCTCTTTAAGGCTATAATTTCCAAAATCTAGCAGACATCCTGTCTGGGAGTTCTGGCAGTTGTAGTCCATAAAGTAACATTTACAAGCTCCAGTTTTAGATGAATATACTTTAACAACTTCTCTGTGAAATGCATTTTTTGCTTCTTTAGTTTGGACAAAAACAATGCTGTTCTCCAGTAATTTAAACATCCTGAGGAATTCCACACATTCAGGTGGGAATATCTTGTGTCACCAACTAATACCTAGAACTAAAATGTTATTCCCACCTGCAGTTATGGAATGCCACAGGCCATACAGCTTACTGACAAAAAGTATCCTCTTACTAGAAGTTAGATATTTTTGTGGTGTTTGTACAGAATATTATGGTGTGGCTGAGATTTATCTAACCTAAAATACATTAAGTATTGCCACAAAATGAGAGCAAATGGTAATGCACCGAAGCCTACAACCTGTAAAAATAATACTCCTAGTGCTAATCACTAGTAATGGTTGAGACAGACCACAGGTATGAATGGATGAATCTCGTCTTACATTAATATGATGTATTGCGCATCCTTGTGTGTGTGTGTGGGGGGGGGGGGGCTGGTGGTTTGTAGATATAAATTATAGATCCATGGGAAATGAATAATCATAATATTATATATGATAACAAGTTTGTATGAATTCAGAGAGGAATTTGACCTTTGACAATTTCTTCATAAAATGATGCAACCCATACCTCTTGGTGTTACATATTGAACAGAGTTTGCACTTCATAGAGGAAAAGTGTGGAATTTTGCACTTTCTGGAGTTTTGTGATGGAGGTTTCAGGAGTATAAAATGTAATTAAATGTGCATTTTCCATTAAGGATTTTTAAAATATGTATTTAAACTTCTAAAACACCATCAGTATGTGGCCAAGATTGCAACAGATAGATAGATAGATAGATAGATAGATAGATATTAATAGGCAAGAAGACAACAAGCCAGGAGATTATCGAAGGCTTTCATGGCTGGAATCACTAAGTTCTTGTGGGTTTTTTCGGGCTATATGGCCATGTTCTAGAGGCATTTCTCCTGACGTTTCGCCTGCATCTATGGCAAGCATCCTCAGAGGTGAGGTCTGTTGGAACTGGAAAAAAGGGTTTATATATCTGTGGAATGACCAGGGTGAGACAAAGGACTTTTGTCAGTTGGGCTAGGTGTGAATATTTCAACTGACCACCTTGATTAGTATACAATGGGCTGACTGTGCCTGGAGCAAACTCTTCTTGAAAGGTAATTAGATGTCCCTGCCTGTTTCCTCTCTGCTGTTTTTGCTGTTGCAATTTTAGAATTTTTTAATACTGGTAGCCAGATCTTGTTCATTTTCATGGTTTCCTCCTTTCTGTTGAAATTGTCCACATGTTTGTGCATTTCAATGGCTTCTCTGTGTAGCCCAACATGGTGGTTGTGAGAGTGAAGATCCACCCCAAGGAAAAGTGTTCTTGCCATACATCAAGGGAACCACTGACTGCATAGGGAAGCTGATGAGGAAACACAACATACGAATCACCTACAGACCTACTAAGAAAATCCAACAAATGCTACATTCAGCAAAGGACAAGAGGGATCCTCACACCTCTGCAGGAGTCTACTGTGTACCATGCAGCTGTGGACAAGTCTACATAGGGACCACCAAACGCAGTGCCCAGACACGCATTAAGGAACATGAAAGGCACTGCAAACTACTCCAACCAGAGAAATCAGCCATAGCAGAGCACCTGATGAACCAACCTGGACACAGCATTTTATTTGAGAACACAAAAATGCTGGACCACTCTCACAACCATGTCAGGCTACACAGAGAAGCCATTGAAATGCACAAACATGTGGACAATTTCAACAGAAAGGAGGAAACCATGAAAATGAACAAGATCTGGCTACCAGTATTAAAAAATTCTAAAATTACAACAGCAAAAACAGCAGAGAGGAAACAGGCAGGGACAGCTAATTACCTTTCAAGAAGAGTTTGCTCCAGGCACAGTCAGCCCATTGTATGCTAATCAAGGTGGTCAGTTAAAATATTCACACCTAGCCCAACTGACAAAAGTCCTTTGTCTCACCCTGGTCATTCCACAGATATATAAACCCTTTTTTCCAGTTCCAACAGACCTCACCTCTGAGGATGCTTGCCATAGATGCAGGCGAAACGTCAGGAAAAATGCCTCTAGAACATGGCCATATAGCCCGAAAAAACCCACAAGAACTAAGCTAGGAGATGTTACAGCTTCCAGTATGCTTTTACTTGCTCTTACTGGAAAGAGCAAGATTTCAACTCTTCTCTTGCCTTCCTTAGTGAGTTGAGTGCAAACTACTTTTGCACTTCAAATACAGTTTGCAACGAATGAAGTAAGCTCAAGATAAAGGTGGGAAATGGGAAGAAGAGTGAGAAATTGGAATGTTTTAAAACCAGCTGAAAAATAAGGAAACAGAAGAATAACTGGGACTTGACCTGAAAAATCAGAATAGTGCCTGCATCTTAAAGTGCAGGTTCACTGAGCTGGTAGAACACGTATAATTACTCTAGTGGGAGAAAATATTATAAATATCCTTACCTGCTCCAACAACTTTATCAATGGCTATGCTGGAAGAATCGAGTTCTTTGGCAAATTCATGGACAGCTTGACTGGGATCTTCATATGTATGTGGATCCACATATGTTCTAAGGCCAGGGAGTTTTACTGTTTAAAAAGAAACCCAGAAAGAGAAATTTAACTTCAGTAAACAAGAATGGTGAATGAATGATAGCAAAAGTGGATCATAAGGAACTAAAGCTAGGAATTGACAGTATATTTCTGCTGGACTCTAAACTTTGCCACTAGAAACAAAAAAGGAGTGGTTTTTTTCTCACTCATCTAGTTTCCTATAACCATTAAAACTGTTTTAGAAAACTGAGAAATCTTTTGGAACTGGTTTTCTGTTTCTGAGGGTGAGTCAATACAGGCCAGTAAATCCAGAGCCTAGAGGAAGCCATACATACTGTCCCAAACCCATGGAGAGACAGAATCCACATGATCCAGACAGGTCTTACCATATGTGACACCATCATTGTTACTGGGCTCCATGTTAACTACTGGCTATCAAAACAAGTTGTACCTTCAAGACCAGTATCACAAGGGACAGTCACTGAACATAATACATCAAGTATCAACCACACTTAGAGTTGGAAGAGACCTCATGGGCCATCCAGTCCAACCGCCTGTCAAGAAGCAGGAAAATTGAATTCAAATCATCCCTGACAAGTGGCCATCCAGCCTCTGTTGGAACATACATACATATCTCCTCCCTTGTTAGACTTGATTTTTCCCTCCTTAAATGACATGGTAGGAAATATATATCTTGTTAGTCTCATGCACAAGTGTGATTGGTATTGATATATTGGGTTGAATGACTGTCCCTTGTAACACTATTAGAGTCTGTATCTTGGTCTCAATACTTGGAATGCTCCTGACCTAGCCACTTGAATGCAACATAGTAGAGTACATCTCAATAGTGTTCCTAAATTTATTAAATTCTTGGTGTGAATATTTAGCTAAAGTAGACAAGGGTTGGTCGACTGTGGTGTGTCTAGGAGCCAATTTTCTATTCCAGTGTCCTCCTGGCCTGGCATTACCTGCCAATAAATACAGAAGGGGACAGAAGAAAATACCTGGTTTAACATTTTTTTTAAATGTGAAAGAGTGTATGGAAAGAGTGTATCTGCAATCTAAAGGTGGATTGCTGAAGTCCCCAGAACACGTGATTCACACCCCATTTTTATGGGGAAAAAATTGTTAGCATCTTATTTTTGACAATTAATGTTTGAAACAAGTTGCTAAATTAAATGAATAAGGGATGGGAAAATCTATCAGTTTTTGTCTAGCATTTGAATGTTTTCACATTTCAAGTTCTGTCCAGAAAAAGGAACAAGAAATCTGTAAATTTATCAAGCATTTTTTTAACTGCATTGGAAATACATTCAGTACTCTTCCCCAAATAGAAAATAACATATTTTATATGTAATAGACCAGAAATATCTTTTAAAAATGTTCACACCTTATTCAAATCTAATATGGCTGAACACAAAAGATTCCCAATCAGATATTTAAAGGTTTAAAACTCAACGCTCTGGAGCTAGACAGATGAATTCTCATTTTTTCTTTCTCTTAATTTTTAAAACCCTCATGTTCTTTCCATCCTAAATATGAAGACATTTTCATATTCTGGTATCTTTTTTATCAAAACAACTTGTAATAAGGTTCTCATCCATTCTAAAATGAACCTTTGTTCTGACTCAGCAAAAAAAATCATTCTTCCCCTAGCTTTTCTATTCAAGATTTGCGAGAGTTTATTAAACCATAGGTCTAAATTTGATTAACGAAGTATTTAATGAAACAACAAGAAAGTATTTCTTAACTTCTAGGAAACATCTTTTCAGCATGCTACCAAGAACAGAGAGAATGTGTGTTTGCCCCCTGTAATATGTTGGTGCTGACCGTGTTTTCTATTGGACTCTGATTGGTTAAGAAATATGTCACAATAAAACAAACAAGAGCAGTAGTTAAAACATGCACACATAAGAATAGTGTACTGCTATAGGTTTAAGATCTCATAAATGTTCCCTGTGATTCATGTTGGGCTACATGGTCCAGACACCCTCCTGCCCTTTGTTAATAAAACAAATTGAAAAGAAAAGAAAATACCAATTTAAAGCCTTTGTAGAGTCAGTACTTTTACTCCTGAATTTTTCTTCTTTTTTGTCCCCAAAGGTTATGCATTATCAGCTGATTAGAGATTGTGAAGAGAACAATCTGTTCACAGTAACTACTAACAATCTATATAGTAAGTAGACTGTCATGACCAGCAGATAATAAACACATGTGCATGTGTAAAGCTACACCACTTTACAGCTCCTTCTGTGCAAGCATCATTATTTCCATTTCCATTTCCATTTCTCTATCATGAATCGCCCTACGGGTAGTAAAGGAGTAGAAAGGTTTCGGCCAGATGTGGGCAAACAGAGATGGTCTGAGGAGGTAAAATGTATTTCTGCTTCTTTGAAGTGATATTATAGGATTTGAAATAAGGCTGCAGGGAACCGTTCACAGCTAAGGCCTTTTCTCCAGAAATCCAGAATCAACAGTGAAATAAACCAGCTGCTACAGGCTGAAGTAGAGAAAGTTTATTGTAGTCCTAGAAGTACAAGGAGTTATTTTATCCCACTGCTGCACACCCAGGAGCCCCTTGCATGCAGTGTTTACTGCTACTTGTGCTTCACCAACTTAGTCCAGATGAAGGCCAAGTATTCGGGTTTATACTACTTTGGTGGTGATTTAGGGGAAACCTACTGGTCTTGAATGACCAGTAGTAGCTACAAAAACAACAGACAAAAAACAGGGCTGAAAGATCACTGGGCCTTTACTATCCTTTACCATTGGCTATGTTGTGTGGAGACAATTGCACTATGGACAAAAATATAAAGAGACTTGAAGGTTCCCCAACCCTGCCTTAAATGTTAGCTGTTAAATCAATAATGTGGATAATAAGTGTTTGATGTGTGATAAAACCAGCATAGTGATTTTGTTTGCTGTGTACTAATCTTGTTGTGTTTCAAATAATAATAATCTTTTATTTATAGCCCATTACAATCTCCCAGAGGGACCCAGGTCAGCTCACAAAACACTCAAGGTTTGACATGCAAAATACAAGTGCAAAACAAAACATACGAGTAGACAATAAATAATCAACACAACATCATAAATTCACAGTACCCCTAGTAAAAAAACAATAAAATACAACAATTGTTGTAGATAAAACAACAGTATTTGATCTCAGAAGTAGAAACTGCTAATAAAAAAAATCTAAAGGTCCTCATATATATTATTAGAAAGTCTAAACATGGTCAAAAGCTTGTAGGAAAAGGTTTTTAATTGTGTGAGGAAGGTTTGGAGGGTGAGGGCTAGCGTAATCTCCCTCAGAAGGGATTCCAAAGCTGGGGCGTCACCAGCTCTCTCCCATCCCCATCAACCACACTTGAGACTGAGGTGGGACTGAGAGGGGGGGCTCCATGGTGGAGCTTAAAGCCTATATTGGTTCATAGAAGGAAGTGCAGTCTCAAAAACAGGTTGGACTCGAAGTCTTCACTTCAGTTCACTTCACTTTATTTCTTAATTAGTCGCTCTCCACCAAGGTGCTCCAAGCAACTTACAATTTAAAATAGCATTTCACAATATAAAAACATTCAACATAAAAACATTCAACAGTGACTATTTGGCAAATTAGATCTGATTACTTAAATGCACAACCAAACAGCCAAGTCTTGAGCGCTTTTATAAAAGGTTGCAACTCCGACATTGCTCTAACAAAAGGAGGCAATGAGTTCCACAGAATTGGAGCATAGATCGAAAAAGCTCTACGCCTTGTAGTTATGGATAGCTCTGGGATATGTCCTGTTAAATCCTAAAGCAGGACAGAATGTAGGTATATGTGTTCAATCATCTTTTTAAAAGGAAAAAAAGAACTTTTTAAAACAAGGTAAAGCAGATGATTTACATTGCACCAGGAATCACTTCACCTGTTTCAAATGCCAGGTGTTACTTCAGGAGCAGATATAATAATAATAAAGGAACAATCTCTGACTGTGTTCAGAGTTGGTTTCTTTTGGCACCTAATAGTCTAACAATGGCATCTGATATTAGACTTTGATTTCCATGGATATTTGAGGAAACCTCTTTTAATAGACATGTTTTTCCTTCTTGGCACAAAATTAACTTCATGTGTAAATCAAGAATTGTTCAGTCACCAATCTGTTGCTACAGGGACAGAGTATTTAATATTTATAAGTAATGGAAAGAGAATTCAACTTAAAAAAGTTAAAATATTTGGGAAATATTATTGGAAGTTTTAACTATACATTCAGTAAATGATCACATTTTTTTCCAGAGGAGATCTGAAATTGTTTGATATTATAGTCAGAGCATTATTGTAGAACACAAGAGCAGAAAACAACTGGCCAAATCCACAGAAATGTAACTACTGTGACTAATTCAGAAATAGTGACTGTGACATTACAGTGTATAGGAGCTGAGAGAACATTTTTGACCTGTTATTTATCCATGACACTTTTAATATGGCTGTTTCTGTTTTATAACCTAATTAAATTTGAATAATGAAGACCTTGTGAAGGGGGGCACATATTTCCTCAGTGGATAGCTAAGTCCAGTGTGTTAACCGTTGGTGAATGGTCTTAAGTAGCTTCATATCACAGCTTGTACCCTTGCAATAAAGAAAGTGCAGGCACATTCCAAAGGGAAAAGGCTGCAGAGGGGTGTGTGTGTGTGTGTGTGGGGGGGGGGGGGGGGGTATTTCAGTTGCCCCAATAGAATTGTAATTAAGCAGAGGTCTCAATTTCAGTGGTCTGTGAAAGCTGCATATAAGGGACTGCTGATGTTAACTCTAATATGACTTTCAAATAGCATAAATAAAGCTCATAAGCAATCTTTCTTATGATTCAAAACAATGGGAATGTATGGCGGCTATATTTATCTCAAGCATTTCACACCAGCCTCTGAGTTCCAGAACATTCTGGGGCAGGGTGCCCACATTTATCCAGATTGACATGGCATGAGCTTCTCCTCCATGACAGATGGAAGAAAACAACAGACTGTGCCCCATGTGTGTGCTATTGGTGGTATTTGGTATAAAGCAAAGGTGGGGGGGGCTCATCCTCCTCATGAGAGATATAGAAAACCAAACCACAAACAGTCAATCAGGGTTGAAGGCATGTTTCCTGTTCCACATTTCAAGCAGTGATGTCTAGAATAAAGGGCATTAGAAAGGGAATATGGTGAAATATGTTGTATCAAGCAATCTATTTTTTAGACTGAGTGGCAAGAACTGATGGAAATACTGCTCAGCTCAGTGTTTTCTCTCTCTCCTCACAAATTCTTCAAACTAGCCTTTACATTTCTTCAGTGTGGTATCTGATTAGACCACATTAACTCCACCTAAATGAAAAACCCAGAGGCACAGCAGCATATGACACCCAGTTCACATCCTAGTAGAGGGATGTCCACAAACAAGGCAAGCATTTAAGAACATGAGACAGAAAATTACAACATCTACCCACATCATCAATTTTCCCACCTTCCTTCAATACAAACTTGATAAATAAATGTGTTATTCCTGCTTCTTGGCAGGGGGTTGGACTGGATGGCCCATGAGGTCTCTTCCAATTCTTTGATTCTATGACCTTCTGTGACACCCCCAAATTTGTAGTCTGAGTCAATTGCATCACTTTGTGTATTGATAGGACTGGCCTTGTGTAGTGTATAGGATTAGGATGCAGCATTACATGTGAAATACTGAATAGATGCCAAACATTAAAGCAGTTCTCATCTCCATTTCAGGGAGAGGGCACCTGTTTGGACAAAAGTGAGCTTAATAGTGTTATCATCTGTTCAAGAATGGATGCTGGCATGCAGCAATATTCACGGGCATGTATTTCATGCATGCAGATTGGTCCTCAAGTTACGAGAGTCAAGATTAGAAATGTGACTTGATCACCATGTTTTTATATTGCTCACCACAGGGGATAGGTAGGCTGCCAAAAATGTCCTTTGCTGGACTCAATGAAATTCATTTTTTTCCACATAAGAAAACAGTCTTGTACTATAATGCATCATTTGTTGTTGCACGGTAAGGGGTCACAGCACAGGGACCAGCTGTTGAGACTTGTTAGTGAGAAGCATTGCTTGGCCTTCTATGATACCAGAAAACAAGGGCATGCTCAGCGGGCAGTCCTATTTTGAGAAACTGTTCCCAAGTTGACTGAGAACAGTTCAGATCAGGCTTATTAGTGGATGATTTATTCTGAAGGACATATTTTTCTTGACTCTCAAACACCTGTCATGAAATGAAAACAACATTTATAACAACTAGAAACCTGGAATGCAGTTTTGACAAATAGCTGTAAGGTTGTATCCAATATTAGTTTTACATTAGTGGAAACTTCTTTCATGCACAGATGTTGGGATGTTCTTATTGATGCTCCCTTCCCTTTTACATTCCCAAACTCATCCCAGCATCCACATGAAAAGCTGCTTCTGAAGGTTTACATGCAAATGCAGTGGAATTTTATTCCAAGGAAAACTCGAATTACTTCCTCCTTGTTGTCCTCCTGGTACCTTGAAAGGTCTATTTTATTTAGGTGGGCTTTTGACAACTGTTTCATTGCAAATATATAGGTGGGTGCTGTACACTGATATGCTTTTACATTGCTTTCAATTCAACTGACTTGTAATATCATATGTTGTTTATTGTGAAACTGAGTTCAATTTATGGTTACCCTATGAATGAGAGCCCAAGGCATCAGTCATCCTGCTTAGGCCTTGCAAACTCAAGACCATGGCTTACTTCATTTTATCAATCCACTTGTAGTGTGGTTTTCCTATTTTTCTATTGTCCTTCACTTTAATGAGTATTACTGTGTTTTCCAATAAGTCACATCACCTCATGATACATTCAAAGTGTGACAGTCTTTGTTTAGCCAACTTGACTAATATCATTAAAATAATGTATATCCTACTTTCTTTTCTTAACAAGACTAAAATAATTTCTTTAAATCTGTTTTAATGAAATAACTTTGTGCCTTTATTTGTACTTATGTTTTAAAAATATTGTTGAGATTCCCTAAAAGGTGGGTGATAAATAAAGCCAAAATGAATAAATAAATACATTTGGAAAAGTGGTATACTATGCAAAGAAGTACAGTGGACAGTATCAGTGAAAAAAGGTCACTGCCAAGTGACCATAAGGATCTTCTGATGGTGATGAGTGACTCATGCAGCAATTGTGTTGACCAGCATTTCCTGATTGTGTTGACCAGCATTTCCCAGCAAGTGTAGCTCATGTTGAGAAATGCTGAGTTGCAGTACAATATTTGGAGGGCCATGTGATTCCCGCGGCTGTTCTAAGGCAAAAGCACCCTTAGCTACAAGTTATTTAGATGATCATATACAAAATATCTTTATCAGTCTGTCTCATTTTTATGCCTACTCCAGTATTTTCATCTAAAGAATTAAATGTCAAGTTGTTTTAATTGATTTGCTCCCAATATGATTTGCTTGTACATGTAAAAACAAATAAAATATTATGGAGATATCTTAACTTGCCAGTGCTCTTATCTAATGAAACCAGCTACTTCATCAGATGCCCAGTGGCAGAAGGAGGTGGTGATCCGCTTCGCCACAAGGCATGAGGAATCTGGCACCCCATGCCTTGCATCACCTCTCTCACTGGAAGGGCAATCACATGGGAAGAAGCATGGAGCGGCTTCCCACCATAGATTGGACAACATGGGAAGCATCCTGTGTTGCCAGGGTGGTGGTGGCAGCATGCTGGTTCCTCCCCTCTACATCCATGGAGCCAGCACATCGTTTGATGGGAGTTCTGTGGGTGACTGGGGCTAAAACAATGTTTGCCAGGAATCTAGCCCTGTATGATGAGTTCATAATACAGAAATCCTAACTGGCTAGTGGCTACACTAGACAAGCTAAATTTTGTGACCTCCTAGCCTAAAAGTATTAGGCGATACTTCAGATTATCCTATGCTAAAATTATGATTAAAATTATGCTATTTTTGTTCCAGCATTATTGCTATGTGTCTAGGCTATAGATTGTTTTTTATTCTTCTACCAACATATATTAGCAAGCAGAGCAGTTCTGCTGACAAACTGAGATCTGTTAGGAGATCTCTGAGATCTGTGTTTAACATACATATGATTGTGTCTTATTTAAAACAATTTCATAACTTTGAGGTAACATTATGCTATAAATGTGTAATCTTGAATATACTTACAAGATACTAATCCCAATGAAAATAGTGGAACCTAGCTCTAATTAAACACAATTAAGTGAGAGTTAGAAATATTAGTGTTACCTTGAAACTTTGCATGATTTGAAAAAGCATACGTTTAAATTTCTTGTTTAGCATGTTATAATTTACCAATCTCACATGTAGCTGAAATGAAATACATCCTATGTTCTTTTCCATGTGTGGTACTAAAGATGAGAACACAAAATTGAAGACAAAGATGGTGTGAGGCAGTAGTATTTCTTTTTGCAACAAAGAGCTTGAGCTCATTTCTTGTATCATAACGCAACCTTATTTACAATGACAGAGACATTTGATTAATGATTTTTTTTAAAAAAATATCTTAGTATAAATTTGTGTAACTTACAATGTCCATTACCAAAGTAGAGTCTCTTCTCATCAACTCCATGTTTTGATTTACTGTGTCCACAGAACCTACAAGTAATAAAAGGCAAAAACATCAGAAATCCAACTTTTTATGCACTGCTTGCACATAAAAACAGAATGAAATGTTTTCCCTGAACAATTAAGTACCTGTTGGAAATTTTAGTACCGTTTATGTTCTCTGAACCCTACAGGCTGCAATATGTTCTGAGGGAATTTGAGGAAATTGGCTAATGAGACTATATGTTGATTTTTGACCCTTCCAGTTTAGTTTTACAGTTGCCTGAGAATGTGTTTATAGCTCTTTTTAACAAGTTCTGGAGGGCTTGTGTTACTATTGTTAGCAGCCTCATTACTATGTGTAGTTCTGCCATGACTTCCTGCTCTTGGGGGTGAGCAGAAGATGAAACCCAGCCATTAGCAAGTGAGGGATCAGTCAATCTCCAGTCTGTATCAATTTCTCACATATTTACTCCTTCTCATTTCTGTCTACTAATCTGTGATTTTTAAAAAATAGAAGGCTGAGCAAAATAATCATATTTAAATACATCTTTCTGAATACATTTTTCACAAAAGTAGATATTTCAAAATATGTTGTCAAATACAGTACACTCGTATATTTGCAGATCTGATTTATCTATGTTTACATTTATTCAAATAGAGCTTCCCTTAAAGACTATACCCTCTTCTCAGTACCTCCACCATTTATTCCATTGAAATTAATAATAGGATTCATTATTATCTGTGGCTTCATTTGAAGTTCAGGAATGCATTCCCTGAAAATATGGGGGTTCTACTGTAAAGATTTCCAAATCCATTTTATCTTAAAGTCTACATACGTTGTTTTGTTTTTATGGGAGCTTGTGTGAATGAGAAATAAAAATACAAAAAAAATCAGTGATGACTGAACAGTAAAATCTGAAGCTGTATTGCCTATCCACACATTATTAGAAAAGTTTGTATCAGGTCTGTTTTGCTTCAAAATGCAGACTGAACAAAATCCTTACATATTGCCACTCCCAAATCTTGGTGACACTAAGTAAGCACTGAAGCAATGGAAATAGATGCATAAAACATATGATGAACTAACCTCCCAATCAGAATATAAACGACAATTGTTAGCAGAATAATTGCTACTGCAGCTGAAACAGCAATCATGACAACCTGGCTATTCTCACTGGAGATGGAGAAAGCTGGAAATGAAAAGGAAAGAAGTATGAGTGAAACAAAGCAAAGCACATTCAGTATATCAATACAGACAAATGAATGCAATGGATAAGGGCAAGCCATTACAGTATCACTTTACTCTTAAGAATGATGTCTTGTTGCAGTTTGTAAATAATAAGAGGATTGTGTGTATGTGCTCAAGTCACTTGTCAATTTATGGCATCTCCATGGATTCCTGAGGGTTTTCTTAGGCAAAGATTACTCAAAGCCCTTTCAGAGAGGTCCTGTATCCCAGGATGTGATTGCAGGTTTTCTGCTTTAAACTGGATTATATGAGTCCTCACTGCCAAATAATCTGGGATAAACAGAAAACCTGGGATTAGATCCTGGGATATAGGGCCTGTCTGGAAGGGCCTTCAGAGGTAGTTTGGCTAGTTCTTTCCTCTAAATATAGCTTATAGGGCCTGATGTTCATTGGTAGTCTCCCATACAAGTACTAGGGTTGACCCTGCTTAAATTCCAAGATCAGCTGTCATCTGGTACAATTAAGACAGGCATTCTCAAACTGCGGTCCCCCAGCTGTTTTGGCCTCCCATTGCCAGAAGCCCTAGCCAGCTTGTTCAATGGTCAGGAATTCTGGGAGTTGGATATCAAAATAGCTGGAGGGTTACAGTTTGAGGATGCCTGCTTCAAGGTATTTAGATTACATAGGAAACATTCCTATGTATTTGTTTAACAGGTAGAGTAGCCATGGAAAAGGGAAGTATTGAGTTCGATTTGGTATTGTCCATTCATATACCAGAGTTTACTGTTAGACTGAATTTAGATTAACATTTGCATGCTTACACTCACAAATTGCTAGGTCATATGTTACTCTTAAGATGCTTGTGTACAATATTATTTATAGGGGCTTCCTGTTTCTTTGAGATTTTGTCACACATCCACTCCCTTCCTGTGTCACTCAAACCTGAAAATGTTATCTTCTTTCTATCTCTCCTCATGTGTTCAATTATGCATATGTTTTTGTAAGTAAATATGGTTTTATATATTGTACAAAGAATGCTAAGCCTGTTTTCTTTTCTCTGCTAGACTGGTGTTTGTGCAGTTAGGTGTGGGTAAGGCTATGTGTTTTAGCTTGGAACTGGTTGTTGTTCAGCTTCTGCCTTGTCAAGGCATTACTATCTGAAAAATACAGTATAATCCCTCACAGTTTCCAACACTAACCTGGCTTTTCCTCCTTGGAAAGTCAGCAGAACACAAGGAGGGAAAAGCTCTATGTTGCTGAAAATACTGTTTTAATACATGCAAAAGAAATCTTTAGACTCAAACTGTGCTGCTTCTGCTGATTTTTCCAATAAATTAAAATTAAATTACAGACTTTTTAAGATACAGAAATGAAGTATTCTATATTAAACTATGTCATGATTTGCAGCTTTATTCAGAGCTTTCACACCAAAGCACCATCAAGGATGGTCAAAAGGAAGCAATGCTATTGATACAAAAGAGATTTATTGGTGTTTGGTGGATATAACAATTATCATGGATACTTAGTTTTAAAATTCTGATTTTATATATGCTTAATCTTGCCCTGTTTATGTTTATAGTTTCAAACCTTTGCAACAACTATGCCAGCTTCATATGCTAACATTTTTTTAAAAAACAAAAACAAAACACACATCCAATTCATGATTGCAAAGTGACCAATCTATTCTAAAACCATATTAAGATAATAAAGAATTATGCATGGTCTGCTCTAGTTAAGAATAGATATACAAATATTTTCCTCCTATATTTACCCATATATAATGCCATATTTAATGTTACATAAAATATAACCCAACACCGAAGACAACATTAACAGTATTTTGTTAAATAATTTCATTGGCTACCTCCCAAAAAAGAGCAGGAATTTCAAATATCTCACATCTCATACATGTCAAGTGCAAGATTGCTTTGATTGCAGATATATTTCTCTATTTATTGTTGAAATGTTATATTGTACAAACACAAATTCTTCTTACATTTAAGGCACCAATGCTTTATGAGGAGTTTGTAAGGATAATGTCAACACAGCCATATCAGTGGCATAAGCAATATTATAACCACATAATATTTCCTCCTCCCTTCCTCAAAATTTATTTTACACATTGAGCGTGTGAGGTTATAATTGTTGTCTCTAGAGCTTTTCTGCAAGAAATGGTATTTGTTCAGAAAAAGTCTAGTATACTACGAGATACTTATCAGAATTCGCATATACAGTATGACCCCCATATCCGTGAATGAATACATTCCAAGACACACATGCACAAACCCCACATTGGATACCTGAAATCAAGGATAATAGGAAATCTAATATTTTGACTACACTTAGGCTGAAAGCATAACACAGAATCACAACAAAAGATCTAGAGAGGCCCAAAAACACTTCTGGGAAGGGGTGGTTGGATTTTGGAACATGTGTGCGTGAAAGCATAAAGATCAAATCAATGGATAAGAGGTCCTACTGAATTAAATACTTTATTCAAAACTTTCCTTCAAGGAGTTTACAACTGGTATACTTTGTATTTTTCTTTATTTAACTTCACCATTACCCTGTTAGGGTAAGAAAGAGTGATAGATGTTCAAAGAGTTTGAACAGCAGCTTAATTGCATTTTCTAAGATCATGTTGGCATGGCTTAGTGCAGACTAGTACAACCTGGATCTACTTTCCCAATGAAACAGGAAACAAAGAAAACAGTAAGTAATAAATCTCCCTATATTCACCAGAAGTACTTAAAGTACAGTTAGACTGTTAGAAAGTACAGTTAGAAAGTAATAGTGTATCTGTTAAGTTTTGCTGGATGAAGAAAAAGCAACAAAAGGTTAAGAGCTGAAGAAGGAAACAATTAATTTTAGGTGAATGGACTTTCTTCTAAGCAAACAACTTTCAAGGATTTTGGCCACAGGGACGGCCTCCTTCCCTCCACCTCCACTCTAACTTTCACTCTCATACTGACTATATTAAATATCATATAAAATTTGGGGAGGTAATGATTTCCTTGCATGAAAAAACAACTACAACGAAAAAGCACTGCTATTTTTGCTCTCACATGGGGCTGAAAATTACATTGCTATTGTGTATGTGTGTGTATTTATATTCTCTAGTGGAACTTTCATTTTAATTCTACCATCGGTAGACTGAGAAAAAACAGTGCCTCTGGCTCTAGCACAGAAGCAATCTAGGTTATACAAAATGGGCATTGAACAGCAACATCATTTCCTTTGGCTTCAATTTGCATGCAAAGCTATTTTCCCATTTCTGATGAATCCACTCTAGTGTTGACTTGGGAAAAACCACTATATTTAGAGTTAATGAAAGCAATGCACCATTCTGTAAACTTGGAAGCAGGGAAAATTATACTGCAGTTCTGGAGTTCAGAAGTTTTAGAGTCAATAGGGTCAGCTCACAATATTATGACACTGCAGATCTTTTAAATTTATATTCTGGCAAGACCTGCCATCTAGGCATCTTAGGGTTCATTTAATTCTGACAACATAAATAAGATGTGGTAGGAGAAAGTAGGAATACCACCTGTACCATTTTATAGTATACATTTCATAGCATGTTTTAAATAATGACAAAATACAAAAATTTATAGGTACGTTAGCTGGAAAGTCGGATCATAAATACTGAATCACATTTGCTGTAGTAGAGGAAATAAAGCTGGTCAGCCATATAATTTTGAAATTGTGCAGGAAAACATTCAAAATCATGGTATGTGTTTTTTTTAAAAAAAATACTTACAGTCTGGGCTTGTTTCAAACTCAAATTTGCGGCTGTTGGTCCCATATCCTGCAGCAGTTCGGGCTCTGATTTGGAAAACATACATTGTGTCTGGTTTGAGACCACTGATGGTAACGTTAGTGCTTTTCGCTCTCAGAATGGTGTAACTTGTTTCTTGTTCCTGCTTTAGAAAAGAAAATTGCCACATTAAAAACCAAAGCATTCAAACCTAATAGGAACAGCACATCATTTTTATTTTCATTTACACCAGAGTTTTCTTTATGTTATCCTGGGTGGATAAATAGTATAGAGAGTGGAAGCTAATTGCATTCACACATGGTTGTTATCTTCCTTTCCCAGAATGGTGAAAGGGATTCTACATTTGATGTAATCAGAGATGCCCTTTCTTGGAAATGAATTTTGATATTAAGATGTGTAAATATAGTCATATAAATCTCTCTATCTGACTTCCTTGGAGACACCGAAAGGATCAGATAGCAGAGAGAGTGAGAGAATGAGAGAGAGAGAGAGAGAGAGAGAGCAGGATTCATCACCTGTCTCATCCTATGATCAAAACATGAGGACATATGAATGTTTTGTTCCTCTTCCATCCTATATCCTGACCTTTGCTATATGAGATATTTCAGAAAGGAGAAACCTCCCTCAGAGTTTTGCTTCCTGAACAACTTATGGGGAAAGAGAAAACCAATTAAAATAGAGTCTTGCTTATCCAGCATAAACGGGCCAGCAGAGTGTTGGATAAGACAAAATGTTGGATAATAAGGAGGAATTAAGGAAAGGCCTGTTAAACATCAAATTACATTTTGATTTTACAAATTAAGCATCAAAACAATATGTTTTACAACAAATGGACAGAAAAGCAGTTCAATACACTGTAATGTTATGTAGTAATTACTGTATTTACAAATTTAGCACCAAAACATTGCAATGTATTGAAACATTGGTGGATACGGGCAGGAGGCAGACTGCATTGGATAATACAGAACGTTGGATGAGTGAAGGTTGGATAAGTGAGACTTTACTGTATAAATTTTCTTAGCACCTTCTCCCTTTATTTTCACTGACATGATTCTGAATATTTTATCCTATTTTGTAAACCAGGAAACATCCAGATCTTGTGGCTGCTAAAGAAAAGGCAATGGTAGAATCAAAATGTCCTGTATGCAATATCTGGAAATCATTTAAGTACAGACGCCAATGAAATACCAATTATGAATAGGATATGCAAAGGGAGAAAGGTTACAACCCTCTGATGCTACTCTTAATGAAGAAAAAAACGTACTGGAGATCTAAGTCACGGATACCTCACATGAGATTGGTTCTCATCTTTTCATGACTTTTGCTGCCTAAAACACACCTGAAGGTAAATTATTAATGTAAAAAAACTTGGCAGTATCTTTTTACTGTGCCTTGACTTATACTGCTTTAAAAGTTAAACCCTAATTTCTAGGAAAATTGCTTAGTTTCACCAGTGATCTGAAAGTATTAGGTCTTAAGTAGTCCTTATGGGCTCAGGGGTACTGTATAGCATTTCTGTAGAGCTGGCCTTTGCTGAATGACCTGATTTCCAACTTCCTAAAACAACAGCTGTTTTCCTTCCCCAGAAGTTAGAAAAGTCCCGGATGGTAGCTATAGGAAATTCAAATACTCACAGTTGTTGACAGAGCTCATGTGAACCTATTTTCTAGTTCAGCTTCTATAGTTTTCATTCATTAATGAAATGAAAACTACAGAAACTACAGTCCCATGAACATTTTCTCAGAAATAGGCCCAACAATATCTAAAGGGACTTACAGTACCTCATAGTAAATATTGGTTGGTAGCCTAAATGTTGAAAGGTATACTGAATTTACAGTATATAATTTTCCTAGCCTCTTGCACCATGAAAGCTGAGTGTAAGATTTATAATGAAGATATACAACTCTGACTTTGGGCTGCCTTGAATGTTTTGATTCAGTGTTCAGTTTGGTATCATGCATTAGTTTACATCAGAGCAGTTAGAAGAAGTTTGGCTGTAAACTAATGCATTAAGGATAAGAATAGTTTCACTTATTTTCTTAAGATAAGTGTACATTCCATGTATATTATCCATAGGAAGAACATCACACAATAGCCTTATTTGGCCAATAAAGAAAATCATAATAATGGACAAGACATGAGAATGTGCATGCCATCCACGTCACCTCCAATCTTCCCCATGGTTAAATGGAAGGTTGCAAGGAGAAAGTGTTACTGGACTTGACTAAACATGCTTGAAGTCCCTTGTGTTTCGAAAGGGCTTCCAATAACTTAGAGCATTGTAACACTGTTTATGTATTGTCTGTCCCTGTCAATTGTATAGTGGCATTAAATGTTTGACGTATATATGTTCTGTAATCTGCCCAGAGTCCCCTTGAGGAAATAGAGGAAAATATAAATAAAGTATATTATTATTATTATTATTATTATTATTATTAACATTTAATCACACATGGCTACTGATTTTCTTAAGACTTTTCTATTCAGTATATGTAGAGTGCACATAATGCACATATTTCTGTAAGTCTCACATGGTTATGATGTTTTTTTAAAATGGCTTAAGAACTATGGTGTAATGCCCTTTGTCAGGACAGGATGCTTGGATGTAGCACAAGAATATTGGTGAACTTAATCTTTCTTTCTTGCAAATAAGCTTCAAATGTGACAATATGAACACATAAATGTGTCCTTTGGATAAGGCAAGGGGATTCTGATTTTGTAACCTATTTATCCTAATTTAATGTCAAATTTCAGTGGAGGTGATTAGCAGCACATATCTCTAAAGGATTCAAAGTAGCAGGTTTTGTAGTAAAATGAGACAATTATTAGTTTAAATGGCAGCTAAACTTGAATAACTGATCTTCCATGTAAGTTGTTTAGCATTTCAACAGCTGGGCTTATTTAAAAGTATTTGGAAAGGAACCCAGAAGCAAATTGCATGTCCACTTCTTTTCAGCTTCTTACTGTACTATTTCTTAATGAAAGTCCCCTCCCTGACCCCTTTGCTGTACCTTCCCACCTTTTCATAGTACTTGACTTCATAGTCCAAGATGATCCCATTAGGATGCTCTGGTTCTTGCCAAGACAGAGAGACACTGTTCCGAGATGTCCGGTCTTTTCTAATTATTGTAATAGGGGATGGAGCTAGAGTAGCGAGAAAAAGAAGAGGGGAGGAGGGGAGAGAAAGCAAATGGAGTTTATCACTGTTCAAATCCTTGGCAAGAAGGTGATGTTTCCATTTGAAGGCTCCTGAGTATAAACCTGGACCTGCATCAACATTCAACAGCTAGATTATAGTGTTCTTACCCAAGCCTTGAAGCAGGATGGCCTGGATGAAAATGAGTTAGACGTTCCCTTGCTTGCAGACTGGTGGCAAATGAGCAGATGTTTCTAATCTGCTACTATAATGTAAGCAATACAATACATTCAATATATTAAAAGTGAATCAAAATAAAGAAAGAAAGGGAGAGTTTTGGCTATTTATTATGATGTTGAAGCATTATTATTACCAGATTCTGTAACTCATTGATAATGTTTTCATATTTCAGGCATACAACAGGACTGGAATCTATTATGGGCAAAGAGTCCCAGGAGTCCCGTTGTTAATAGCAATAATCAGTGTAGTGTTTAATGTATATCTTTCCATAGCATTTCTTAAGATTCCCCCCAATGCACATCAACCTTCTACTATGATCTTAACAGTATTATTTGGGGTTTGCACAGATGATTTTGCTTAGATACTAATATTATAAAGCAACAAAATATGATGCAATTAATGCGCTATCATTTATGTTCAGAAACTGGGAAAATCACCCTGTCTAAGAAAACTATATGAAATTCAAAGGATTCCATAAGTCAACAGGTGGCTTGAAGGTACAGATATATATATACACACATATCATCTGCAGTCAACACCTGCTTTTTTCAAATTCAAGCTCAAATACATGATAAAAATTATAATAAGATTGCTCTCATATTTTATCCAGATAAGAATAAATAATCTTGTTTAACTGTATACATAATTGTAGCACCACCAATATTTCAAATAGTTGACCATTATTTGTGGGCTTGTCACTCCTTAACTAGCTCAACACTTTGTCCCCTTCTCCCCTCAATCTCCTGACCTTCCAACAGTGCCAGCCAAATTTTAAACTATCAGCAATCACCATGTCCTGGTCCATTTCCTCCTCCTCCTTCTATCCTTCTAACAGCAAGAGTCAGATTTTAAGATTCCCTTCCAGATCATTGACCTCTGTTGAAAAACCTCCTGTGCACTGAACTAGAAGGGGGAAATTTCACCAACTGGATCTGTGTTTATTATAGCTTCCAACTTGAATGGATCCAGGGAATTTTATTTGACCAGCACATAATAGTTAGTGGTCGAGATTCTACCTTACTCGCCAACAAATAAGAGAACCCAGACCACTCAAAACAGCTGTAATAGCTTGCTAAGGAAATAGATACACTGGAGGCAGAGAAAATTGTTTCTGTCCACATTAGCTCAAAGTAGGCCCTCAGACAAATGTTAGTCTGTGTTCGATCTGAGTTTTCCTGTTCTGAGTTTTCTGCTGTAGTTGCCTTCTCTGAACTCCATGAGAGGGAACATTCAGGAGAGATTGTGTCCACATTATTTGTCCAGGACAATGAAGCTACAGACAGTTCCTCTACTCCTATATAACCACCATGATATTCTGCACAGAAAATGAGGATCAGTGTGTGCCTAGTAATATGAATATGGACTGATACTGCTCATAACTCTCCAGCCTGCAGGTTTTATATCCCAATAGTTACTAAAATACTCTAAGGACCCCAGATCTCATTTGTTTTTGGAAACTAAGCAGCAACCACGGCTAGTTTTCAGATGGGAGACCACCAATGTAAAACAGGGGTTGAAGGCAATATTTCAGAGGAAGGAACTGGCAAAACCCTATTTGAACAGATGACCTGAAAGTACATATAAATACACACAAGGTATTTTACATACATGCAATTCCCATCTGTTTCCCCTTTCCTCCTTTTTTAGTTCTGTATTTATCAGACATTTCAAATGCAGGACCTGTGTAATGATAGCTATCATTCAAATATTTATGTTATAATTTTACAAGTAGTTTTCCCCCACTGGCAGTAGTAATACTTTAAAGTGAATCAATGTAATGCTGATAGCTTAAACACTACTAATGATAGTCACAGCTTAAAATTAGTGAAAATGTTTTTAAAGAATGTTCAGTTTCTCTGTGTTTATTATCTATGACTCACAAATGATGTTAACTACTTGATTAATAATGTATATATATATATATATATATATATATATATATATATATATATTCAGAATGGTTTTCGTCCTCAAGGGCCTAGAGTACACCTTAGAAAATACCAAAGCTACAGCAGCATGCTTTCTTTGGCATATATGGCAGGCTGCACAGCAATGTAGATGGAGCAGAATAGGAAATTCACTGACCTTTATTCATTAGACTTAAGCTTAAAGCACAAAACACAAAAAGAGGATTTGAAATATTTTCTTTGAATAGGAAGTTCTGGAGTTTGGCTTAAAATAAAATACAGCTATACACTTGATTGAGTAATAATCTCATTTTAAATACCAGCTATTATAAAAGAAGTGTCTAGTGATGGTTTTGCGAATAATTTTGACTCATTATTTTGTATGCATACATAGCCTATGTTCCTGTGCTTGATAGTACTTGATTATTGAGATATTTTTATATAGAGATTGGCTGGTGTTTCAGCGAGGGGCAGCTGGAATAGGGTTGGGTATTCATCCAAACTAGCCAAACTGCTGAACCCATTTTGAAGGATTGTTTCAACACCATGAATAGCTCATTTACAGGTCATATTAATAACCTGAGCAAATTTACTGATCTACTGACATGAAAGCCACCTGCTGTCAGAGATACAGTAGATTCACTGGTTGTCTTTAAACTAATCTCTGCCCAGTCATTGCTATTGGCTTCCATGAGTGTTGTAACCTTCTCACATTTTCATCTAGGCACCAGAAATTGTAATACTACTTGCATGTTGTTGGGAATAGTATACTGAGGATTGATGTGCACATAGCAACTACACATGGATGATGGTCTCAAAGCCACACTAATAAAGCTAATAAAATCATTCCACATCATAATTGAAAACAATACAACAGAATTGGGGAATGTTTGCCCCCCACCTAGACACTGATGAACTGTATCTCCAAATTGCCTTAGTGAAGGCAGCTTGGAAATATAGTCTCCAGTAGTGGAGGATGATGGAAATTGCTGTCAATATCTGGAGGATTACATGTTCTCAATCCCTGAAGTCATTAATAAAAGAATCTTAAATCAGAACTTAAATAGCACAGTACTTAAGAAAAAAATATACATTGTATTAATGGCAAAATGGGATCTAACAACAACAACAACAACAACACAATTTTATTACTTGCTACCTTTCTCTTCTCACTGTTCAAAGTGGGGTACAACATAATTAAACTACACATATAAAATATAATACCATTAAAATCAAATCAAAGATGAATACCAATACAAATAAAATGTAAAGTTAAAGTTCATAGATTAAAATTTATTGGGTAGTCTTAAATTTTAATAGCTCATTTAGCTGTCAAATATCTGCTGGCAGGTCTTTTCACACTCTGTGGGTGGCCAATGAGATGGTCTTCTGGGTGACAGTTGCTTGTTGGGTTCTGGCTGATTGGAGTAAATGACCCCCAGAGGACCTAAGTCATGGGCCGGATTATGCAAGAAAAGGCAATCCTGTAGGTAACCTGAACCCAGACCATGTAGGGTTTTAAAGGTCACACTTTGTATTTATTTATTTATGTATTTATTTATTTATTTATTTGTGGTATTTATATACCATCCTTCTCAACTCCGAAGGGGACTCAGGAGGGTTCACAGTGTTAGCAACAATTCAATGTACTTCACCTGGAAACAAATCAGCAACCAGTGGAGATATTTTAGTATAGGTGGCATATTCATGTAACCAATCTGGCTGCCATGTTTTGAATTAATTGGACTTTACAAATTTGATATAGAGGTTGCCCAATGTATAGTTCAACCCTGGGGTTACCAGCACATGCACTACTATCTTTAGGCATTCTAATTTTAGGAATAGGCATAGCTGGCATATCAAATGAAGTGGGTAATATGTACTCCTGATTGTCACATCTATCTGATTTGATCTGATAAACAATGTTAAGTGAGTTCCAAGATCTTCACACACATGTAGTTTGGCCTTAAGCATTTTAGCTGCTGCTTTACACACTGTACTCTGTTAAACAATTTCATTCCTTTTGTGAGTTCCCTGAATGCAAGAGACATGAAGAAGCCTAGCTTTTCTAGAGTTCTATATCTCAGGAAGCTCCTCTATTGTTAAAGAAACATAACCTGTAAACACTCAGCGACCCTCAAAATACAGAGGAAATGGAACAGTGACAAGGTAGAGCTACTACATCTGTCCCCTTTTTCTACCTCACACTTTGAATCTAAACAACTGTAGTATTTGCAGAGAAATTTCAGGAGTGAATTATGCAGTATTAGTTTCTAAACAAACATATGGATAGGATATCCCACACAAATGATAATAGACAAATATACAAGAGACAATAAAATAGAAAAGTGCAGTGGAATGTAAAGTGTAAGGCTTTTAGTTCCCACTAAGCTGGAAATGATGTTCTTTTTGTATTTCCCCATACAAATATTGGAAACGCAGAAATCTATGCTCTATTCCACAGAGTCTTCACATTTTCAAGAATTGTTATATGTAACCTTTGGAGTAACAATGCTCCAGTTTATAATGCAAATATTTATTTTAATTACAGGCCCTTTGGATCTCAAAGTTATGAAGCTGAGGGAAATCTGTAATGAAAATGTGGTAAGTCCATCTTAATATACCAGCTGTTCAACTGGAAAATGAACATTAGAAAACATACTCCTTTTTGGCAAGGCTATGTATGAAATATAACCCATTTAACTAACATTGATAGGCTTTCTCCAGGATGCTTTCCCCCCTTAAAAGGCAGCCATAAAGAATAGACTACATTCTCACCTTTATGTAACAGTCCCTGCAGACAACATAAGAGATACTGAAAAGACTGGGATTTTGGATGAAACTTGCATTGCTGTCCTTTGTGGACAAATTGATGATTACATTGAATTTATCTTGGTCAAACAGCTTTTGGAAATAAAGCCTTCTCTCAAAAGACATGCCCTGTCTTTTAACAAGTATGTGCAAAGACATTTAGCAATTAAACTCATGTGGATTTGGCCTGTGTCCATTCCATCCATATTTGTTTATATAACAAATGAAATGGCACAGGTGCAAAATGAGGAACAACAATTTCTCAAAATATATTCTCATCATCAACTCAAGCTTCTTTCTTTATTTTTAACTAATTTCCTCAACATTAGAACAAAAATAATTTTAAATTCATCTATTTTCATAAAGCCAACATTTATATACAGATCAAGTATAAGTTAATCTGAAATGAATATTAATAATTACAAACAGCTCCAAGATTACCACCACCACTGCCACCAAGGCTACATCTTTCACTTGCAAATATTTAAATAAGTATCCAAAAGATCTACATATCTGATGCTAGAGAGCTTGTCCTTTTTCTCTCTCTACTATCAGGCAAGAACAGAGACAGAGATTATAAGTCAATTTTCTTCAGGTGCATCATTTATGAGTTCTGCCTTGCAATGTAATTCTTTGCTAATTTGCTTCTTGAAAGAAAAAAAAACAATAGTCTTAACAATGTTCTCTTTGTCTCAAGAAAATCTTTAAAAATTGTGCAGTTTTGTGAGTATCTGCAGAACTTATTCTCTGCAAAGTTTGTATTTGTGCACAGAAAGTAGCTTCTTTTCTGTTGAAAATAAACCTTATATAAACATCATTTTGTATACTTTAAGTTCCCAACTGGAGGAAATACCATTTTTCTGTACATTTGCTATACATGCATTATTTTCCATGGAGGAAATCCTATTTCCTGAATATAAAACACTATTTTCTATTCAAAACAAGACAGTGTGAAGTTTACGTACATAATGCCAAATTGCAAAGATTCTCACCAGTCAAGTTTTCTTCTCATCAGAATTGTTTGACCCTTTAAGAACATTTTTGATTATTTTTGGAATATTTGCTAATATTCTTTCCATTGTTAGTTCTACCCCATTCTGTCATGCTGCTCACAAATATATATATCTAACTTTATTGACTAGCAGTACTGCAACACTATTTTTTTTAATCTTCTAAGGCCCCTGCCAGGAATAGAACAGAAACAGCCAAAGTGATGGAAATAGAGGTAGGGAATAGAGAACATATATTTGTGAAGGCTTTCCAGTTGTTTTTGACTGTATCCGTAGTCTGGGAAAATGGAACGTGAGATAGAAGAAGACTTGATTACAGAGAGAAATGAAGTTTTCTTTCTTCTATTTCATCATCAAGGGAACAAATTCAGCTAAATCCTCCTTCTCTGTCTATTTTGGTAGGCTCAAGCTATAGATGCTCCCCGAGGTGAAAAATCCAAAAAGACTATGGGGTTTAAAATTGATTTCTTGATCTTCTTCAAATTTGATGTAGAAATGTAGGTAATAATATAGAGCTTTCACACAAAAAGAAAGATACAGATATGATCAAAACTAAAAAATAAAAAATAAAAAAATGGCATAATCAAAAGGACATGTAGGTAAACAGAAAGAAAACTGTCTTCAGTTTCTATCATTCTTACTACTCCATCTCATTTATTATACAGAGTTGAACATCTGGATATCCTCTGTTTTATGAAGTAAGCTAATGAGATTCAAAAGTTGTTGCAATTTTGAAGATTTTCGCACATGTCAGCTATCAGTTGTGTTCTGGTCAGCAAATGAGGAGTACACTCTTATTTTGAGAGGCGTGAACTTGCGCCAAAGCCATACAAAGTTTGGTGTCCAGTTTAAAAGTTAATGCACTATGCATCTGAATACTGCTTTAAACTTTGGCTAAAAACAATGAAATGTACATAATGCTTTAGATGACAAAGGCAATAATGAACAGTAAGCTACATCTGTTCGCTTTCACTTGAATTGCAGAGATAAAAATACTTCTGTCTAGAAGTTATCTTTGTAACTGGTGGTAATGATTCCACTGATATAACTATATTTAAAATTAAAATCAAACCGCTTTTTCATGTGTGGTTGTCTTGTCTGCCTGTCTCTTTTTTACAGAGACGTGAGGTAAGTGAAATAGACATGTTGCTCATATGTTTAACATGTGTGATAAATCAAGGGTATGCCAAGTCCACTTGAAATGTAACAGACTGTGCAATATATCCACTGTACAAACCACATGACGCTGTTGTGGCTTTCTCAGATGTAAGCTTTCATCATGTTTTAAACTATAGTGTCTATAATATTAACAAGGTGTTTTTCTAAATGTATGCAATGAAATAAGTCATTTTATGTTATTTTATAATTTCAATTGAGATGCCAATTTCACTAAAATCAAAATGAAAGGATACAACAGTTCTACATCTGTTTCTTGATTTCCTGATTGTCTATATTGCTTTAGAGAGGAAAGTTATCTCATGCAATCTGGTATAACGTTTTAAAGTTACCACTAAACACAACTGGAATACTAATTGACAATGCTAGTAATGATAAAAGTCTAATAGAGCCTGTTAACTTAGGCACTGGTACAAATACTAGATGCAGTGTACAGATGTACTCATGTTTTACTGGACAACTTCCTATGGACAACTGAGTAGCCACTAAGAAGAGATTGCTGGATGAAACAGATCTGCTCCAAAATGGGTTCTATGCACCTCCAGAAGCAAAATCCACATTTTAACCATTAATGCTTTCAGCTTTCTGATCTATTCTTTTAGTATTAGAATACGACTTTCAGACGACTGTGTAAATAGTTTGAAATTTAGTCTCCCAAAATCCATCTTAATGAACCAACTCTATATTCCAAATAATTCCAAAGGAATTTAGTAGCAATAAAATCAAACAATTTCATATGCAGGTTTCCAGAGGTTTTTAAATGAAACAATCCTAAAAGCTGCATTTTATCACCCTGAAAAAGTATTCAAAATTGTTTGTATCATAAAATACATTCATGTAAGGGATATGGCACAATTAAAAAACTAACTAGAGCAGACCAAAGTCCACCCTAGTCCAAAATGATGTTTTTACAAAGCTCTACCAGATACCTGTAGAAAATTCATCCATGGTATATGCACCCATACTCCCAGAATATATAGCCATCGTGAGAAGCAGCTAGTAAAAGACAGGGTATCCACAAATTTGTCTGCTTTCCTTTCACCCATTGAGCTGGCCTAATTGGTAACTCATTTCATGTTGAGACTGTGAATTGTATGAGGAATTCCCGAGTCTGACAACATTAATGACAATATGAAGAGTGTTCATCTTGCCAGCAAGAAACCACATGGGATCAACACATGCTATATCAGACTTTATCAAGGTAAAATAAATCAGATCTAGCCAAATAATAAATTTGAATTAGTCAGAACACAGAAAATTAATTTCAGACCCCACCTCTCCCCAAATTAGAATCATAGAGCTGAAAGACACACATGGGCAATCCAGTGAGACCCTTTCCCAGCAGGAAAAGCACAATCAAACTACCGCATCCAGCCTCTGTTTAAAAGCCTTCAATGTTTTTGCAGTGATCAAGACGATGTATTGGAGTGTAATTCTCTCTGAGGAATTCCACATTTTCTGGCAGTTGTCAAACACTGTTCCTGTTTACCAATGAAGATGGGAGGAAGGAGTGAAGCAATTCAGACAATGAAGTAGTATTGAATGAATGTAAGTGGTGATAGAGGTGTGTGTGAAATCAGAGTACACACAGTGATCCAATTTGCTATACTATTCCTTCTCCCAGGAGTCCAAAGCAGCCATATCATCATGCTTGGAATTGCCTAGCCCATGTCCCCAATAAAAAGCAGTAGCTATTCCTTCCAACACAGACAGTCTCTGAAAAGAGGTTATGGTGACAGATTACAAGAGCAAGAGAATTGTCCCCCATGTCCTGTTTGAAAAGAGGCCCACTCAAGTTACTGGCAGGGTTCTAATAAATACATCAGGGCAAGCTATATGTCATGTTTCTCCACCACTGATTCTACAAGGAACCTGAACCTCAACTGCAATTCTGAGATGTTCTATTGTCAGAGGTTCAGGAAGCTGAAGACAAAAATAACTGGAGAGCCAAAGTTTGAATGACGAACCACGTATGCACTGGTTTAGTCTTTAGAGGGTTAGGGAATACTGAAAACAATAGACTGCTCTTAGCATTAAGCTTCACTAGGTGATCACAGGGCCTCTCCGCACATACCTATATCCCAAAATATCAAGGCAAAAATTGCACAAGATCTGCTTTGAACTGGGTTATCTGAGTCCACACTACCATATATCCCAGTTTAAAGCAGCAAATGTGGAATTTTATTCAGCTGTATGGAAGGGGCCTCAGGGTGAGAGATGATAAAAAAATCCTTCTTTGTTTTTTTTTCCCCCAACAGCAAATGTAATTTTATATATTATAACATGCTCCCTTATATTTTGCCTTGACTGGCATTCCATTTTCCATAAATATGTTGGGTTTCTGGGTGTTTTTTTAAAGTGTTATTTAGAAATATCCTTAAACATTTTTACTTGATCTGAAGGCTATTAACACATTAGAAAGATGACATTGTGTGTAGCTTATATCTTCCAATTAGACTTACATCCTACAGGCAACGTATTTTCCTAGCTGTATCTGAAATTTTGTACTATTCAGAATCATGTTTGGTGGCACACATTTAAATCAAATAACGTTTGAATATGAAGATTCTCTAATTTTATTTTAATTTATATTGCTTTTTATTTATCTATTTCATGAAGGCAGAACATGATTTAAATAAATGATCTGTGCACCTTGCCTTTCTCAATCTGTCTTTTGGCTGTTTTCAAATTTTAAAAATCATATTTGGAAATTTACATTTACGTGTGCAATTTTCAATTGATATCGAATATACTGCTGGAAGGTGGTGGAAACCATATCCTTTCCCTTTCTTCCCCTTTGCTTCCAGTCCAAATTTTGATTCATATAATAATCTTGCACAAGTGAGGACTCATGCCACTGCTATCCTACTCTCGATTTATAATAATGGGAACAATTTACCAAAGGATCCCAAAACCTATAAACTTCAATACATCCCATTATAGATCATTAAAATATTATCCATCAACAACCCAATCTGAAAACCTAGTTACTAAGCAAACACTGTCTGAAGAGATTAGATCAC
The DNA here is from genome assembly GCF_037176765.1 of Anolis sagrei. Classification (NCBI taxonomy): domain Eukaryota; kingdom Metazoa; phylum Chordata; class Lepidosauria; order Squamata; family Anolidae; genus Anolis; species Anolis sagrei. Next base: position 49,119,911 of record NC_090023.1, on the reverse strand, counting down.
ACTGCACATCAGCTTTTCAGAGTGGCACAGCTGTCCATCTCTCTCCATGACACATTTGTAATTAGCACCTTGCCTTAGGGGAATGTGAATTTCATATAATTCTCTTCGGCAATCAGTGACCCGTCCTAAGCAGGGTTGATTGGTGTTATTAGATAACATCTGTGTGAGAACATATTATTGTGGGATGAGATGAAATCTTGTTTCCTTCAGCATGGCTGATAACTGCCTTTGTAAGCCTCTTTCTTGACAATAGGAAAAGTGAACTGCTAGACACCCAGCTATACATGCTTCTGAAGGCACAGCATAATATTCTCTCCTGTGACAAGAAAACCAAAACCTATTGAAGCATTCTAATTTTTTTTAAATGAAAATGAAACCAGCTCTGTGAAAAAAACAGGTGTGGACCTGGGAATAAAGCAATTGGTTAAACCTTGATTAACACCACTGTTCCTTTTACTTGTTTTTGTTCTATGTTGCCTATAAAATGTTATAATATGACAAACCATATCAAGATTACTCCACACATACTTCAATTTGATAACCATCAGAAGAGAAACAACCTTTGTTATGTGGTTAAATTGAAAAGGACACCTGAGTTAACCCTAGACAGTAGACAGTGCATCTCCAAAATCTGGTGCCCTTGTTCTGAGATTGTTTTATTGTTCTCATCTTTTATTATGAGTTCTGCACTTCTGCAGAATGCAAAATAAATGATTGAGATACACCACAAATGTCCCATCTGTGTTCATAACTTCTCACTTTACTGACAGGCTAGGAGAATAGTGGATGCTCAGAATTCTCCATAATGGCCCATCTACAGTGCTGTAGCCAGGGGCGGCCCGTCCATTACTCGAAGTAAGCGGTGGCGGAATACTTTTTTTTGCCAGGGGGCGCTGTTCTGTCCTTAGGCCACGCCTCCTCCTGCAGGCCCCATGCGCCCTCAACAGCCTTCTAATGGAGAAGCGCAGGCCCCGCCCACTAGGCGAGAGGGAAGTCCTCCCTCCACGTGCTGCCAGGAGGGAGGCAGCCAGCCAGCCAGGCTCTTTCGCTTTCCCTTTCCTTCCCTGCAGCTGAGCCTGGACCCCTCTCAGGGCAGCAAGGAGGCCTGGTCAAAAGGTACTGCAAATGTCATCTTCTGTACATGCCTCCCCCAAACCCCTCTAGTATTTGGTAATGGAAGTCCTATATGCCAAGCTTGGTTCAATTCTATTGTTGGTGGAGCTCAGAATGTTCTTTGGTGCTTGGTAAACTGCAATTCCCAAATGTCAGGGTCTATTTTTCCCAACCCCCTCTCCAGTATTTTCTGTTAGTCATGAAAGTCCTGTATGCCAAGTTTGGTTCAGTTCTATTATTGGTGGAGTTCAGAATGCTCTTTGGTGCTTGGTGAAGCATTCTCACCTGATGTTTCACCCACATCTATGGCAGGCATCCTCAAGAGGCTGTGAGGTCTGTTTGTAACTAGGCAAGTGGGGTTTGTATATCTGTGGAATGTCCAGGGTGGGAAAAAGAACTCATGTCTGCTTGAGATAAGTGTGAATGTTGCAATTGGTCATCTTGATGAGTATTTAATGGCCTTGCAGCTTCGAAGCCGAGCTAGTTGCTGCCCAGGAATCCTTTGTTGGGAGCGGTTAACTGGCCCTGATTGTTTCATGTCAGGAATTCCCCCCCCCCTTTTTTAGTGTTGCTCTTTATTTATTATTCTGATTTTAGAGGGTTATTTTAGAGGGTACTGGTAGCCAGATTTTGTTCCTCTGAGGTTGCCTGCCATAGATGTGGGGAAAATGTCAGGAGAGAATGCTTCTGGAACATGGCCATACAGCCCAGAAAACTCACAGCAACTCAGTGATTCTGGCCATGAAAGCCTTCCACAACACATTATTATGTTTATTTATACCCTGCTTTTTCTCTCCCCAAGAAGACTCAAGTTGGCTTAGATTAAAAACATTTCAGTACAGTTTAAAATCCACAAATATGCAAACATTAAAATGGAATTAAATATCATTGGTATTTTAAAAATTCAGTTAAAATCCATAAAAAACATATCCAAAACTAAAAACTGCAGCAGACCCTGACTTGATCTTTAAAACCTTTTAAAGCCTGCATTAGATTACCAAATGTAATGTCCCTTTATACACACTGCTTTATATTAATTCCCCCAGTATTCCTTTATCTGATTTGTCATCAACACACTTAATGGACTGCAAAAATATGATCCTGTGTGATTCCTTTCCATTGCTGGCCGAATAGTTTAAATTTGGATAATATTTTGACTTTGATATTTTAGCAATTATATTTTGCAGCAGTGTCTTTTGGGTTGCTAACTCTTGTCCTTCCACTTATCCTTCCATCAGTTCCAGGGCTCAATCCCAACTGCTGGTGGACGAGACACTATGGAGCTCTATATTTATATTTCCACAGTACAAAGTGGCAAAATCAAAGACTGCTTTGGGATTTTTTAAAAAAAAAATGTTTTCAAATCATGGATGGTTGAAGCAGTGGTTGCAGAACACCAACTGTGTAACACTGTCACTGTACGAGTAAAGCAACAACAAAATGCTCCCCTGCCCTTAGGTGTATAATTTAATTAAAACATGACACAAAGGCAAAGGGATGCCAGTGTGGGAAGGGATGAAGGGCCTGTCCAGACAGGCCCTATATCCCAGGATGTGATTGCAGGTTTTCTGTTTATCCTGGATTATCTGGCAGAGTGGACTCATATGATCCAGTTTAAAGCTGAAAACCTGGGATTTATTTATTTATTTGTCATGTCAGAACAACCAGTCAAATTATGTTACATTTCTAACAGAACAAAGCAAAACAAGCAGATTACAAAATTTGTGAGTATGGTAGTTGATTAAATGTCCTTTGATCAGTATCTGGCCACTTGGAGTGCTTCTGGTGTTGCCGCAAGAAGGTCCTCCCTTGTGCATGTGGCAGGGCTCAGGGTTCATTGCAGCAGGTGGTCAGTGGTTTGCTCCTCTCCACACTCGCACGTCGAGGATTCCACTTTGTGGCCCCATTTCTGAAGGTTGGCTCTGCATCTCGTGGTGTCCGAGCGCAGTCTGTTCAGCGCCTTCCAAGTCACCCAGTCCTCTGTGTGCCCAGGGGGGAGTCTCTCATCTGGTATCAGCCATGGGCTGAGGTGCTGGGTTTGAGGCTGCCACTTTTGGACTCTCGCTTGCTGAGGTGTTCCAGCGAGTGTCTCTGTAGATCTTAGAAAACTATTTCTAGATTTAAGTCGTTGACGTGCTGGCTGATACCCAAACAGGGGATGAGCTGGAGATGTCTCTGCCTTGGTCCTTTCACTATTGGCCGCCACTTCCCGGCGGATGTCAGGTGGCGCAATACCGCTAGGCAGTATAATTTTTCCAGTGGTGTAGGGTGTAAAAACCCTGTGATAATGCGGCATAGGGCCTGTCTGGAAGGGCTCCATGGCTTCACATGCCACCTGTTTCTCCAAGGCCAAAGCAGTGGCAGTTGGATGGAAGGAGGGCTCTTCATCTGCTTCTGGGTCAAGCACATGCAAGAGCAAACTTCAGCCCTCCAGGTGTTTCGGACTTCAACTCCCACAATACCTAACAGCCGGTCTAGCACTTTGTAATGTAATACAGGTTGAGTATCCCTGATCCAAAGTGCTTTGAACTAGAAGTGTGTAAATCACTTTGAGTCCTCCTGAGGGTGAGAAAAGCGGTATACAAATACTGTAAATAAATAAATAAAATGTTTGGGATCATGGGATAGCTGTTTACATACACAATGACACATTTCAAAGATAGCACCCAAGATGAAACACAAAAGAGGCATGCAAGAGGCCTCTTTTCCCACGTGCCCGGCAATGCCGCTGCACATCCCTCTCTTGGCATTAGGAAATGTGCGCCCTGCATCGCCCTCCTTCTCCATGCACTTCCTAACGCTGGGAGAAGGATGCACACTGCCGTTGTTGTCTTCCTTGGCCTGCAAGGAGGAGGAGGAGAGGAGGACAACGTGCGCACTTGTGAGGGAAGGATGGAGGGAGAGCATGCTCCCTGCATGAGGGCTCTTTTTCCATGCGCCTGGTAATGCCGGCGCGTGTCCCTCTCCCGGAGTTGCAAAGCGTGTGGGGGAAGAGAATGCAAAGCGCATACCCAGGAGCCGATGGAGCACAGGGCCTCTTCTCCTGTGTGAAGAGGGGCAGCATTGCAAGTGCCTCTCCAGGCAGCTGTGCCATCACCCCTCTCAGGGCGGCAAGGAGGTTTCTTCATGAACGGAAGTGACTGAAGGTACTGCAAATCTAAATTATTGTACATGTTTCCCCAAAACCCCTCCAGTATCAGAGTCTATTTTCCCCAAATCCCTTCAGTATTTTGTGTTGGAACTACATCAACACTGACAAAGAAACAACAAGAAATACTATTTATTTATTACAAGCATTAAGAAATTACATATATTAGAAACCAACTTTCTTATTACTTTCTTTTCAAGATCACTAGACTGGATCACAGCAACGCGTGGCAGGGGATGGCTAGTGTGTGTGTGTGTGTGTATGTATGGCTGGCATGGGCCAACTTCAGCCCTCCATGTGTTTTGGACTTCAATTCCCACAATTCCAAACAGCCAGTAGGAAGTCCTAAATACCTGGAGGGCCAAAATTTGTCCATGCCCCCATAGATAGATAGATAGATAGATAGATAGATAGATAGTGATTGGTTTTTTTTGGGGGGGGGGGGCGCCAAAATACTGTTTGCTTACCATTGAAAATTACCTAGGGCCGCCTCTGGCTGTAGCAATAATACTTTCTCTCTGTTCATCTCTGCTTTTCTTCCTTGTTTATTACCACTTACAAAAACCATCCAGCTAGTAAGCTATTTATATAAACAGTGAAACACTGAGGAGCTATATAGAGACAGTGGGCTCACAATCGTAGTGTCAAAATGTGCATATCAGGCCTTAATGTTTTATGGATCTTATTCTATTACAAATCTTTCAGCAGGGTTTGGTTAGAAATCTAAACAAACCCAGACATGCAACAAATGTTAAATCCATTCCCAAAAAAATAAAGAAGGCATTTACATTCCATTATTGAGAAAGCAGACAATTGCATGTAATGGAACATAGGAAATAGCTGTTGCAGATTAATGTGTTTTGCCCAAAAATAGCTGCTAAATTTTGGAAAAGAGCCAAAGTCAATTTAGTGATTTACATATGGACCAAGATTCAATGCTGTAAATCTGCAACCAGTGTCAGAACAGTTGAGAGACACATCTACAGCTCCTCCATTTTTAGGCCCCTTCCACACAGCTGAATAAAATCCCACATTTCTTGCTTTGAACTGGAATATATGGCAGTGTAGACTCAGATAAACCAGTTCAAGGCTGATATTGTGGGATTTTCTGTCTTGATATTCTGTGTTATATGGCTGTGTGGAAGGGCCCATAGTGAAACTCTCAGTACTATCAAAACACTACTCCAGAGGGTTTCTTTTGAAGGAAGTTTTTAAGGGTGCTCTAGGTAAAAGACATCATTGCTAATTCTGGCAGAAACAGTGGGAATCCAGAGGAAGTATACCACTAGATCTTGGCTTCTGTCTTGAGCAAATAATAGTACAACTACTAGAGCATTATTAAATCCATATTACATTTTCCAAAATGAAAATGATCCCTTTCATTTATTCATTGCCCATGCACAGAAAATGCAGCAAATCCCACAAGCATGAAGGGCATCCGAACACTATAAATAGAAAAATCATAACTTTAAAGCAATATTCATCTCATAAAGCTGCTTATGATTGGAACTTGTGTCAAGAGCAGGAAACATGGAAAGTAGAAAATATAATACATAACATTATTAAACCTTTGTAATGCCAATGTTACTCTTTTATATGTCTAACATCAAAGCACTTAATTTTCTTCATTTCTATTAAATCAAAATTAATGACTTACATGACTGGCATAATTTATATGGGAGATTACTACAATGACCTTTGCATTAAAAATCTGGTTTTATTAATAAAACACATTCTTTCTGTGGCAACATACTAAAGTGTTACTTGACACTGTTGATTGTGGAGTGGGAGTTTATTCTAACAGAGATTCTGCCAAACCCCTTGACAATAAAACCACCCGATAACTGAAGATCTAATTCTGTCCATTTGCACTGAAAAAGATTAATATTTTTCCTTAAATGGAAATAGAGAGCTTTCTTTGTAGTTATAAATGACTAACTTTGCATAATTTGGAGCTTGGACTTTCATTTCATTTCATTTTCATTTCATTTTATTTGAACAATTCATAAAGTGCCTATAAACAGTATGAACCACAGTAATATAAGCAGTAAAACTGGATTATGATATAAACAACAGCTTGATTGAATCACATGCTAAGTTAAATTAAAAAAACCATTTTGGGGCTATTAAAGGTAGATACAGATAGGGCCTCCAATGCTTGTCTGAAAGGGCAGATAAGATGATATCTAAAAATTGATACTTGAAGGACTCTATATCCAAACCAATGAGAGTTGTAAAGGCCACTCTAACATTTGAATGTTGTTTAGAAATAAGTTAACACATGATAAGTAGAAGCATGATACTATTAGGTACTATATTGTATATATGTATATTGGTATACATGATAAGTACGTGAACCAGCTGTCAAGAACCTAGCAGAATTTGAGCAGATATATGTTGTTCTTGTTAAAGTTTCTGCTGATTCCTTAGAGAAGGGGTCTCCAAACTAAGGCCTGCGGGCCAAATGCAGCCCTCCAAAATATTTTACCCAACTCTTACCCTAAACTTTAGACTTAGGATCATACTAAGGCTGATACAACTTGAAGGCACACAACAACAACAATCCAAATTAACTTGATTATCTCATTATCCAAAAGCAGATGCACACTTCCCATTGAAGTACTGATAACTCTTTATGTTAGTTAAAATTATTATTCATTTTAAATATTGCATTTTTCATGCTTTTTTGCATTACAAATAAGAAATGTGCAGTGTGCATAGGAATTCATTCATGTCTTTTTCAAACTATATATTTAAAACATTTGAGGACCCTTGCTTTTCAGGTAGACTAACATGACAGCAAAACATGGTTCCGAAGCATTGACAGCTCCAGAATAAAAATGCCCCACAAATGTTGTTGATCCCTCAGACCAGTTCTGATAAAATTAGATACTAAGGAGAAGGGTCACAGGAAGAGATGGACAGATAAGGTCTTTCCTTTCCATCACCCTGATGTATCACAGATAACACGGACCACCTCAAGCTATGGAGAGGAAAACAAAATCATATTTTCTTTCTTTCTTGATGTCTATTACCTAGATGCTGATAAGTAAATGGAAAGCTGAGTTGTGGCATGAAGGGATGATGGAGTTGGAGACTGGAGGCTGGAATTCTTTGCTAGCTCAAAAGCACCAGAGAAAAACAATACTCACCAGCTTGATTTGTTGTGATGCTGACTGCAGCAAATTGTCTTGGGAAGATGCTCAAATCAGACACTCCATTAACAGCATCTATCTCAAATGTGTAATTTGTATGAGCCAGGAGGTCCACTACTGTCACTGTGGTGTTGGTGAGTCCAATCTGGCGTGGAAGGAATCTTACATTAGCACTGCAGGGGTCACACAGGTAGGTGGTTCCTCCACATTTCTTGCACACAATGTTAAAAGTGACATCCTTCCTGCCTCCGGTGTCCAAAGGCCAGCTCCAGTCTAGGATGACTGATGTTTCATTAATATTAGAGATAACATTTCTGGGAGCAGAAGGTGGTCCTGCAGAGTAAATGGAAAGAGGACAATCAGTCTTTATTCTAATTCTGCTAAGGCAAATAAGCTATTCAAATAAGCATCTGGTAATATATTTGTCCATCCATATTTGGAGTTTTGACTTTTGCAGTTGTATTCTCTATAGTATAGGGATGGGAAACTGCAGTGATGTTAGGGGCCATCTCAGGAATCTGAAAGTATTTAGGGAATGGAGCTTATAAAAACTAAATCCTGTCATTTATGCAGCAATTAAATTTAAGCCAGGACTGGAGTGAGGGAGGAGGGCAGGTGGGACAAGATTCCAAACTGAAAAGTGAATGAAATAGAAGGAGGGATGGGAATACTGTAAATGTAAAATAGGACTGAAATGAGTGAAGAGAAAAAAAAACAAGGAGATTGGAGTATATCTAAGTGGGAGCAAGATTTTCAGCTGGGACTGGAGTGAGTAAAATGGAAGGAAGAAGGATGAAAGCAAGGATGTGTCTTCACACACATCCTCATCTAGATATCTGATACCTACTTCAGCCCGCTGTTGTGACATAATTTATTAGGCTTATAATGTATTAATGTATTGTGTTTTTACTGGTATTTAGCTTATCTTTGGTTTAAGTTCTGTTGTTTATAAGTTATATTTAGTTTATTTTATTTCATGTTTTGTTATGATTATTGTTTATTTGCTCCTGGCATTTTTGTTATACTTGGAAACCACCCTGAGTCCCTCCGGTCAGGGGAGAAAGGGTGGGGTATAAAAAGATTATTATTATTATTATTAGTAGTAGTAGTAGTAGTAGTAGTAGTAGTAGTATTTGAGAGAAACAAGTTTTTAAACTAGGGATGGACTGAGTAAAACATTTATTTATTTATCGTGTCGGGAGCGAACCAAGGGTACAATTGTGATGTATTTGAGAAAACACAAAGTTTAAAAACTTGTCATTCTATTAAATGTCCTTTAACCAGGAGCTGGCCACTTGGAGTACCTCTGGTGTTGCTATAAGAAGGTTCTCCATTGTGCATATGGCAGGGCTCAGGTTGTATTGTAATAGGTCATCTGTGGTTTGCTCTTCTCCATACTCGCATGTTGTGGGCTCCACCTTGTAGCCCCATTTCAAGTTTTCAATCTCGTAATGCCAGAGCACACGAGTTCAGTGCCTTCCAAGTCACCCAGTCTTCTATGTGCCCAGGAGAGAGTCTCTCATTTGGTATCAGCCACAGATTGAGGTGCTGGGTTTTAACCTGTCATTTTTGGATTCTCACTTGCTGAGGTGTTCCTGTGAGTATCTCAGTAGATCTTAGAAAACTTTCTTGATTTAAGGCATTGGCATGCTAGCTGATATCCAAACAGGAGGTGGGCCAGAAATGTTGCTGCCTTGGTCCCTTCATTATTGGCTGCTACTTCTCGGAGGATGTCAGGTAGTGCAATACTGGCTAGACAGTGTAATTTCTCCAGTGGTGTAGGTTGCAGACAGCCTGTGATAATTTGGCATGTCTCATTAAGAGCCACATCCACTGTTTTAGCGTGGTGAGATGTATTCCACACTGGGCATGCATACTCAGCAGCAGAGTAGCAAAGCACAAGAGTAGATCTTCACTGTATCTGGTTGTGATCCACAGGTCGTGCCAGTCAGCTTTCATATGATATTGTTTCTAGCACTACTTTTTGCTTTGTATTCAGGCAGTGCTTCTTGTAGGTCAGAGCACGGTCCAGGATAGCTCCCAGGTATTTGGATGTGCTGCAATGCTGCAGTGGGATTCCTTCACAGGTAATCTTCAGAGCTCGAAATGCTTGCCTGTTCTTAAGATGAAAGCACATGTTTGTGTTTTAGATGGATTAGGAATCAGTTTGGCCTGTAATAGGCAGCAAGAGCATCTAAAGCTTTGGATAGCTTCTGTTCAACTATCTCAAAGCTCCCTGCTTGAGTGGTGATGGCACGATCGTCAGCATAGACGTAAAGCATATGATTGCTGCAGTAAGCTTGGGATCCTCCATGTCAAAGTGCAGCAAACATTATTATTGGTTTCAAGTAATGGAAGGGAGCCCCCAGTGGACATGAGAGAAGCCTTCCACAAGGATGGAAAAACATCAAAACATCCAGGCGTCCCCTAGGCAACATCCTTGCAGATGGCCAATTCTCTCACACCAGAAGCAACTTGGGAATTTCTCAAGTTGCTTCTGACATGAGAAAAAAAAGTACCGGAAGCCTTTCAACTTTGCAAGGAGGGCTCTGGAGGCTTGGTATTGAGCTTTGGGTTTAGGGAGTCTCATCTGACCTCACAGGTCACACTTTGCCTATGTTGGTAATAATTTTATGCTTATATAGCCTTTTGGTTTGAAAACCTCAGTGGGTCACACATACAAAAGAGACTGAAATACAAGCATAGTTTTTGATCAGTATGAGTCCACTCACTTGTGCAAGCCATCGACGGAGGGTCTCTCTCAGATCGGAAATAATTCTTTTCACATTTGCAGTTTGTAGAACCTTCAACATTTGTAGAACTATGAGGTGGGCATTTGGCACACTTGACATTACCAGCAGACGCTTTGTAAAAACCTGGTCGGCAAGCTGTAAAAGAAAAAAAGAAGGGAATTACTTACAATCTTTCATATAGACAAGGTTCTGTCTTTTTTTTTTTTTTTTGCTGAAGACGAATAAAGGTCAAGGGCAGAATGCTCAACCATGTTTCTCTCTCTGGACTAGATAGTGGAATTCTGATTTGAAAGAATTTATGTCTTTTGAAGGATACACAGAATTCAGACTCCACATGGAAAGACTAAACATGCTGGGAAGAAATTACACTTTTATCTTTGGTCTTTGTGACTAAATGAGGACTTTTGTCACACAGTAGCTATCATTTAGGACTGAGTGAAACTTTAAGAAATATACGTGGTTCAATTCCATTGATTAATGCCTACATCATAGATCATTCGCAATCACACCAACAAATACAATATGTAAAAGAGGACCAATACAAACAATATAAAAGAGAAACCATATAAAACATCATAAAAGTACAGTATAAAACAACTGGTATGCAGATCTTGCCTATTAAAATCCAATACTCAGAAATTACCTGTCCAAACCTATCTCCTCAAGTGATCCTACTAGAACTTTAAGATTGTCTGGAGAGGCTCTGCTCTCGGTCTCACCCTCTTCACAAGAAGAATTGGTGGGGATGAGAGACAGAGCCTTCTCAGTAGTGGTTCCTCGGCTGTGGAACACTCTCCCCAGTGACATCTGGTAGGCCTCATCCCTTCTATTTTTTTAGAAAAAAGTTGAAGACATGGATTTGCACACAAGCATTTGAAGAATAAATGAGTACAGGTTTCGACACAGTTTGAATATGGATTATGAACAAGGATCTTGGACAAATGGAACTATGCACTTTACATGTTTTAATCTGTTTACCGTTCTAATGTGTGTATTGACTAATTATTAACCATTTTAATGGACACAATATGTTATTGTTTTTACTGTTGATTTTACTGGTATTGAATTGTATCAAAGTTGTAAACTTCCTTGAGTCCCCTGAGGGGGGAAAAGGCGGGGTATAAATGAAATAAATAAATAAATATACATTGTGTACAAAATTTTATTTCACATCTTCTATGGATGTTTGGTTTAATGCATCATTGTTTTCTTAAATCACTTGAAACACTCAAAGGAGCTCTGCAGGTGCAAGATCCCAAGCTCTTTTTCTGACATACCATTTGCTAGAGCTGCCTATTTTATTAGAAGTCTCTTCAAATTATGATCCAATGATTCTCAAAATTTGGTCATATGGGTTTTGGTATTTATCTCCCAGAGTCCTCCAAAATTAACCAAAGCAGCTGAGGTTTCTGGGAACCGAAGTCCAAACTATTTAGAGGACTAAGTTTAGGAATCACTGTGTTAATGAAAGCTTTAAAAGCTCTGTCCAGGGTGCTGAACCTATTTTGGAGATAGGAGCTCATCACCTTGGATATCTTATTTAAAATTTGGCTTAGAACTGTATTAGATTTGCTATCTCACAAACATGAAGCTAACAGTAATCATTAAATCTCTAGGTTAGTATATGCTTACACGCGTTAATTCCAGGGTTTACTTTTTTGGATTTTTCTTTAAAAATTCAAGCCATGAATGTCTGAATCCTTGGACACAGGATCTGTGGACAATTTAATAAATAAAGGGGGATGAAACTAAGGAGACTAGGCAGCTCACAGACCTCACCTAATGAAGACAAGACAAACTGAAGCAGAACATTGGAAACGACATCACACGATAAAGCCAGATTAGCCTGATTATGGTCTTGAGAGGCAAAATCTTTACAGCGCCTTTGTGTTTCCTGCATGGCTCAGCTACAATGTTGTGCAGATAGCAGTTGTGAGGGAAATGAGCTAGTTAGAGCCCTGCTGTCCCAGCATGCCCTAGTGGGAGGATTCTGATTTGTATCTCCTCCTCAGGCTATTTTGCACTTCTTTCTCTGCATGTCAAGTGAATGTAAAATTATTCAGTGCTACAGCCCTCAGGTTAAAAATAAAATAGAATAAAGAAGGTAATTATATTGTCAGGTAAAACCTGGAGAGGATGGTCACACCATCTTTATTTCTTTGATATAGAATTGGATGGGAAAATAGAACAGCAACCTGTATATCAAATAATGTTTCATAAGTGGGGAGAGTGAATTTTCTTTATTTATTGCGTTAGTAAATTGTTTGCTGCGGACCTTGCCCAGATGGGGAATCCTTTTAGTATCAAGACAAGAAGTGAGAATCCAAACATTGCCTTAATTTTGTTTTGTTTTACTTTAAAAAGAAAATTATGTAGATTCATAATGTAGCTCATACAATTGTAATGTTCAAAATAGGAAGTGGGATAATACCAGCACAGGGATAGATATCCACAAAGCAAGGGTGGGAATCACGTGGGTCTCGGGGTATTGTTGGACTGCAAGTCCCAGCAACTCAAGCCAGCCACCATTGAGGAATGGGTGCTGGCTGGGTATTTAATTCACACTCCTACAGTAAGACTATAGATGAAACTATTATATTACTTAAAATATCACTTGTATAATATATGATACAATTAACATAACATGAGTGGAATTTATTGACAAAGTTTTTCCTGTCATTTTATTCCCATGCGCTTTTGGCCACAAACTTGTGTCATCATGTTGAGTGATAGTCAGATAGTCTCTTGCCCCATACACACACAGGTACACACACACAAGCACAAAGCAGCCTCCAGCTGTGCTTTGATTGCAGCTCCTGCCTTTGGCTGTTATGGCTATTGGCCAACAGTACAAATGCCCAGGGAAATGTTACAAGTGCTGAGCAGTCCTTCAAAAATACACTTATGTCACTGATCTATCTATCTATCTATTTGTATCTATCTATCTATCTATCTATCTATCTATCTATCTATCTATCTATCTATCACAGTTAATAGAACTAAATAAGTTTTTGCTACCTGTGCTTATGCAAAAGCTCTTTTGTTGGGTAAGACTGGAAAAAAACCCAGTGTTATTATATCCCACTGAGTAGGATATCGTGATGGGATGAGACCTTAAACTGAGCAGGAAGGTAAACAGGCAACAAACAATAATTTTGGCCAGAACACAGCATTTCAGTCCAAAGTACTCCTAGTACCAGTATTTTATAGAACTTCAGGGTTATGTAGACAACAACAAAGTGTGCATAAACAAAACTGTTTTTCTGTATCTAATGCATATGTGGCAATCTTTATCTGAGTTCTATGTTACCAGCACAGCACGCAGCTGGAGCTTGTGTGTTTACTAAGACATATAATATTACAGTTATAGCATTTCTAGCACAGCAGAAATGATATAGCTCAGCAAGCAATACAGGCCATGAGGAGATGTCAGCTATTGCCAAGGTGGAGTTGATCAGGCTCACTAAAACAGATCAGATTACAGTTAACTTTAATTCTTTTCTTCTCTTTTTTTTTGCCAACACTTCTGTAATAATCTTCCTGTACTCTTTGTTTTATCAACAGGAATGTTTGACTAGAGGCAAGTTCGAATCTGGGGAGAGTGTGGATGAGCTCCCTATTACAATTACTTTCATAGCATTCATTTAATTGACTGCAGTTAAAAAAAACCCAAAGAATATTTCTGAGTCTTACTCAGGGAGGGGACAGCATGTTGAGCTATTTCCTCATATTCTTCTTCTGTATATGTGTGCCTTCATTTCAACTTCCATTTCATACCTATAAAGCCCTATATGCTTCAGGTCCAATCTTTCTTCGAAAGCACATCTCTTTCTATGAACTGGCATGGGCAATATAAATCTTCTGCTTTACCTTGTTTTAAAAGGTTCCATATATTTTCTCCTTTCAAAAAGATGATTGGACACATATACCTACATTCTGTCCTGCTTTAGGATTTAATAGGACATATCCTAGAGCTATTTATATACATTGGGTCCATCCTATCTTTGGGACCACATTTCCTTCTATGAACCAGCACAGGTTTTAAGATCTACTGGGGAGGCGCTACTCTCAGTCTCCCAAGGGAGATCAGACTAGCTCCTACTCTTCAAGCCTTCTGTTCACAACTAAAGACAGGTTTTCTTCAACAAGCCTTTGATCATATTTAGATTCCTTTAATGAATATATGTGAGGAGATATATTTTATCAAGCAGTTTACAAGACTGAGTGAATACTGTTGTTTTTATCTGCAGCTATCACTGTATTTTATTGATTTTAACTACTGGGCATTGTTTATTCTTTGTCAATTTGACTCTCAATTTTTTTCCAGGAACTATCCATGGAGAATCTTCTTTCACCAGTTTTCTCTTCTGGTCTGGATTGTGTTTTTATGGTATTATTCACTCTTTATCTTTTGAACTTGAAGCAGTTTACTACTATTGACTTCCCTCAATGTTGGTTCTTGACTGCCTTTCACATAATCTGCCAGTGCATGTTTCTCTTCTTCTACTGTTTCTTTCACTTGCAGAAGCCCTCTGCCTCCTGATTTTCTGGGCAGGTAAAGTCTGTCGACATCACTACATGGGTGTAATGCATAATAGATTGTCATCAGTTTTCTTGTTTTTCTGTCCAGATCATCCAGCTCTCCTTGCATCCAGTTCACAATTCCAGCAGTGTATCTAATGACGGGGATGGCCCAGGTGTTGATAGCCTTGATCGTATTTCCACCATTTAATTTGCTCTTCAAAACCTTTCTGACTCTTTCAATAGATTCTTTGTTGAGCACCCTTTTCACATGCCTATGCTTGATATTGTCCAACTTTAGTATGCCCAGATATTTATAGGCTTCAGGCTGATTGCATTTTATGATTTGTCCATTTGGCATCTCTATGCCCTTGCTGTGGGTAATTTTCCCTTTCTTTAATGCCACTGTGGCACATTTGTCTAGGCTGAACTCCATACTAATGTCAGTACTGAAAATTCTGACTGTGATGACTGGATTTCTGTTTCTGATTTTCCATAAAGCTTTAGATCATCCATGTACAGCAAGTGGGAAATTTTTGGTGAATTTCTTGCTGTTTGGTAGCCGAGGTTTGTTTTTGGTAGAATTACTGACAGAGGGATCATTGCAATGATGAACAGCAGTGGTGACAGTGAGTCACCCTGGAAAATTCCTTTCTTCATGTTAACAGTTCCATAGCTTTCATTGCCCACAAACAACTCAGTTTTCCATTGTTTCATTACATTTTCGGTGAACTTTCTAATATTTTCACAAACTCAGATGACATCTAGACATTTGAGAATCCAAAAGATGATGATGCTGATGATGCTGATGCTGATGCTGATTATTATTATTATTATTATTATTATTATCTGCTGATTGATGGCAAGCCCATTAATTTCAGTAGGATTAGTTTAGGCAAGAAATATTCCAATGTAATTTTGCTAATTCCTTCATCTCAAATATGGCCAACAGCATCTGCCATTCATTTCTGATCATCCATCCAAGTCTCAGAGCTGACCCTGCTTAGCATGCATGGTCGAATGGGAGCTGGTCCCTGTATGGTATTTAGACCGGTTTATGGTCTTCCGACATGAATTTAGTTGGCTTCTGAAAAAACCAAAATGCTGGACTAGGTAGATATGCTTTTGCTGTCATTGGGAATAGTGGGTCTTCTGTTCCTGGAGTGACTTAAGCGAATGGGAAGCACTTTAGTTCCACTTATGTGAACTCCCTCTGGACAGCTCATGGCAACACCTCTTCCAAACTATCTCTGGATTGCACCTGTAGCAATAATCCCCCTTTTAGCTGTTGGCTCTGCATAAAAAGAACAATAACAGCTATACCAGCTGTAAATACAACCTAGTGACATGTAGCAGTCCCAGATAAACAAGATTATTTCCTGGATTAGCTATCCGAGGCCAGCTTGTCTGTACAAGGTCAAAGCAACTGTTTATTCATGAAATCAGCCATGATGTATGATCCAACAGGAACCCCATTCTTTATGATTTGAACAAAAGTACAATACATCCAGGCAAAGTCAGCACCATTTCAATGCAGTGGAAGTAGATATGTAGTCATTAAGCACAGCAGGCAACAGGAAACATTTACAAAGTGATCCCTGTTTCCTTCTATTGTTCTCCTGCTGTTTGATTTTTTAGAAGCAGGGAGGGGAAGGTTCAGGATTAAAAAAAACATAGCTAATTTAAAAGTGAAGTATTTGGAAAATAAGGGGAGATAACAAACGTGGCTCATACAAATATCCTGTTCACTTCTGGCGCACTTAATAAGACAAAGTATAAACATTTTTATAAGACAAGATTCGAATCTTTAAACATTGCTGTATACATCTCTCTATACACAGTTGTTAGTGGGCTATTAGGAGGCTATTATAGATTAAAAAATCACTCTCAAGAAACTGATACAGATTTTAAGAGTGCAGAAATAATAAAATAAAGGGGACCATAATTTGTATCAGAGGTGGGCAACCTTTAGCCCCCCAGATGTTTTGGATTTCAGCTACCAGAATTCCCAGCCAACATGGTAAGGGGTTATGAGTAGCAGTGCAAAACATCTGGAGGACTAAACGTTTCCCACTCTTTGTTTAAATCTCCAGAACCCAGTTTCCTTGTTTTTATATAATTTGTGCTGACATGAAAATGATACATTCCAAAAATGTGGTTCCTTTTATAAGATTGTGAAGCTTGTAATGAAGATACAAAACAGTCTCCTTCACACCATCTGATTTTAATGGAAGGCACCGCACCACTAAGACATGATTAGCTCATAACATTCTCACCTATGTGCTAACTGCATTAGCATGCCACCACTCCTGCTTTGCTCCTCTATTCTGTCAGGTTTGTTAAATGAAAAAAAGAGAAATAAAACAGATGTACATTTATGAAATTCTATAGAAGAGCAAACAGCTGCAGTGCAATTTTTCTTGCATGTGTTCCCTATATCCAGATATATTGGATTTTATAATGTGTAAGAAAGAGCAGCAAAAATTCCCAATGACAGCTGGGCCAAATTTTTCTTTTTCTCATGTTTTTAGTTATTCAATGAAGGTGGGAAATGGCAGCAAAAACTGCAGAGTATGGTAAAATATTCATCCTTACCTTGGTTTACTGATTTTCTGCTTAGGTGTTTATTAGTACAACTTAATTATTATTACTATTAATTAACTATTTGATAAAGAACGTGCTCTTTGATTGATTATTTTTTCTTGCCCTTTAATGGATATGTTTTAAATAGCTTTTAAATCTAAATGTAGCTTAAATTCATTTGTAAAATGATTCGGTACTTTTTCAATCCAATATACATATTGAATATTCTGTATCCAAAATGCTTGGAACCAGAAGTGTTCTAAATTTTAATTTCTTTCAGATTATGAAACACTTGCAAAAACACAACAATATATCTTGGAGATACAACCAAGTAAAAGCCCAAAATTCATTTATGTTTCATATACAGATTTTACACACACCCTGGAGATAATTTTATACACAAAGTACATGAGGCAACGTTTGTGTACACTGAACTAACAGAAAGCAAAGGTTTCACTATCGCAGCTACCCATGTAGACAACTTTGGGTTTCATACTCAACCTGTAGTAAGTTGCAGAGAAATTTGTTATTCCAGAAGTCTGAAGCTATTCCACTTTTTGCATGCATGACTGGTGATGTGAAGGTCAGGTGGGACTTTTCAGTCCAACATTATTCCTTCATGACAAGAAATGTCCAAGGAAATTCACAACAAAATTCCTTCTACTGGTGTTTTATTAGATAGGATAATTTTATTAGATATGATTTTATTCCTTCTACTGGTGTTTTATTAGATATGATAATTTTATTAGATATGGTTTTATTAGATATGATTATGTTTATGCTAGCACTGTTTCTTTCTATTATATGTTACTAGCTGTACCCTCCAAGCGTTGCTGTGGCCAAACTTCCCTCCCTTTCTCTCCTTCTTTCCCTCCTTTCTTCTCTCCCTCTTTCCTTCCTTCCTTCCTTCCTTCCTTCCCTTTTCTTCTTTCCTTCTCTCCTTCCTTCTCTACCTCTTTCCTTCCTTCTTTTGCTTTTTGCTTCCATCCTTCCTTCTGTCTTTCCTTCTTTCCTTCCCTCCCTCTTTCTCTCCTTTCTTCCTTCTCTACCTCTTTCCCTTCTTCCTTCACTCCCTCTTTCCTTCCTTTCTTTTTTCTTTCCTTCTCTCCTTCCTTCCTTCTCTACCCTTTCTTTCCTTCCCTCTTCTTCTTTTCCTCTTTCTCTCCTTTCTTCCTTCTCTACCTCTTTCCTTCCTTCCTTTGCTTTTTGCTTCCATGCTTCTTTCTGTCTTTCCTTCCCTACCTTTCTCTCTTTCTTTCTCTTCTTCCTTCGCTCCTTCTTTCTTTCCTTTCCTTTTTCACGTGGAGGAGGAGAGGCAGGAGGGAAGGATTGTGTCAGTGCGGGAAGGGGCGGGGCGGTGAAGGGAGGGGGCGTGGTTTTCTCGGGGGGCGTGGGCGGCGGAGGAGGAGGAGGGGAGGTGGAAGGATGCTGTATGGTCGGGTAGGGGTGGGGCGGCGGAGGGTTGGGGGAGTGATTGTGTCGGAGGGGGCGTGGGCAGAGGAGGAGGGGGAGGAGGGAAGGATGGCACATGGGCGGGTAGGGGCGGGGCGGTGGAGGGTGGGGGCATGGCTTTCTCAGAGGGGGCATGGGCGGTGGAGGAGGAGGAGGGGGAGGAGGGAAGGATGGCATATGGGCTTGCACAGGGACGCCTCTGCGCATGCTCTGTTTGTTTCTGTGATTGTGAGTTTGTTGTAATGTTGTTTTGAATTGTGATGAGTGTTGTGCATACCTTGTGGTTTGAGGTATGTGTACGGCAAGTTTGGTGAGTTTTCATCCGGAGGTTTTCGCGTTTTGTGGCCCCTAAGGAAGCCCTTTTGGATTTTATATATATAGATGTTTTTGCTTTTTATATGATGTTTGCTGCTTTGAGTCCCAACTGGGGAGAAAAGCAGGATAGAAATAAATAAATAAATAAATAATGTGATTGCTTTGCACCATATTGTTGGTGGTTTCTGTGAATATTTGGTATTTGAGGGCTGTGATGAGGCAGAAGGAATCTAAGGTGATTATGTGACTAGAAATTGGGCAAAGCTTCCATTCCCCTGAGCTTCAATATACAGTAGACTCCCAGTTAATCGGCACCCAAAGAGATTGGTCAATGTCAGATAAATGTAGTTTCTGGTTGTTTGAGAGTTCCTACTAAAAGTATGTCTAACTAATGCTAAGTCTCATACTATAACATGCCATAAACTCTGCATGGACTTGATGTTAATGCTGAAATGCAGTAATTAAAAGCAAATTGATACAAAAAAGGCAAACTAAATTTAATGTAACACAGTTTTACTGTATTAGAAATAAAGCTTTGTGGGCAAAGTATGTAATTTTAGTTTTAAAATGCTGATTGCTTGAGAATTACAGTTAACTGAGAGTCTACCTGGAAACGTTTTTATTCAGACAAGCTTCCAAAGAATAAGGCTTTAAAGATAAATTCAGGGAATGCTGTGGTTTTAACTTTGAATATGCATTGAAAATGCTCGAATGGTTTTTAACTATGACATTTAATGCTGTTTATATTTAATTCTGTTTTAATGTCTGTATATTTTGGAACTTATCACATTAGGAAATACTCAATTTCTGAGAATATTTGAGAATGATTTTGATAGCTTCCACCACATGACATTTGCCTCATTCCGTCAGTATTCCGTTGGAATCCGTCTGTAAAGTGTCGCAGAAATTGATTATTTGCAGACAGAATTCTAATCGTGTTTTTTGAAACACTACTGATTCTTCCATTGCTGAAGCACTGTATTTGTGTGTGATAGGAAAAATCTGTATGCATGCATCCCATCAGCAATGATACTTTTTAAAAGGCCATAGAGTAGTAGTTCTCAACCTGTGGGTCCCCAGATGTTTTGGCCTTTAACTCCCA
Source organism: Anolis sagrei (assembly GCF_037176765.1). Lineage (NCBI taxonomy): Eukaryota > Metazoa > Chordata > Lepidosauria > Squamata > Anolidae > Anolis > Anolis sagrei. The sequence continues at coordinate 49,099,769 of NC_090023.1, read as the reverse complement.
GAAATCCTAACAGCTGCTAAACTGGCTGGGATTTCTGGGAGTTGTAGGCCAAAACACCTGGGGACCCACAAGATGAGGACAACTGCCACAGAGTGATGTAGGGGGTGTTTTGAATTGATTGGGAGGAGCCAGCTTTCCATGGTGTAATGAGTCAAAGTGAAGAATTTTCAAATAATAAGAATCATAATAATCAGGTGTGATGAGGAGAGTATTCATCCCGTCTCAATAAAGTATTCATCCAGTCCCAAAAAATATAGGTTGCATACTGATATAAATGGATTATATCCCAATGTGATAAGGTCCTGTATATTTTAAATCATGTACTAATGCTTTTATGTTAAGCCACTTTGAGTTCCTTTAAGGAGAGATAAAGTGGGGCATAAATATACTACTACTAATAATGATGATGATGATGATGATGATGATGATGATGATGATAACAATAATAATAATAATTTCAGACTGACACAGTTTTGGAGCACAATACTCCTGACCTCACGATCGTGTTAAAAAACCAAGTATGGATGGTCGATGTTGCAATCCGAGGTGGTAGCAAGATTGAAGAGAAACAACTGGAAAAGCTGACACAATATGAGGATTTAAAGATCAAACTGCAAATACTCTGGCATAAGGCAGTCAAGGTGGTCCCAGGGTTGATCGTCACATTGGGTGCAGTGCCTAAAGACCTTGGCCCACACTTAAACACAATTGGCGCTGACAAAATTACCGTCTGTCAGCTGCAAAAGGCCACCCTACTGGGATCTGCATGCATTATATGCTGCTACATCATATAGTCCTAGACACTTGGGAAGTGTCTGACATGTGATCCAATACAACAACCAGCATAGTGTTTGCTGTGTACTAATCTTGTTGTGTTTGTAACAATAATAACAACAATAACAACAATAACAACAATAATAATGTACTTTGTAGGAAGAAAGAAAGGGTGATTGGGCATACTGAACATCTCTCCTATATTTTATATTTATGAAATCACGTTGCCATTTGAAAGTGGATACGTTTATCAGACAAACAAAAGAGAACACACACATTTTTGAATCTAGTCAGAAGAATATGCTGATTTTACTGGAAGAGAGAGGGAGCATATGAAGAATGTCACTGTTGAGACAGTTAATAGCTTTTTGTCACATCTGGTCATTTCATAAACCAGCCACAAATTGGTCTCACAAGACATCATTTACTGTTTGCATGTGTAGACAGAATATCTTCCTAAATGTAGCCACAAACTGATTTTCTACTCCCCTGCTGATGGATCTTATAATGTTCTGTACCCACAGATGGAAACAGCAAAAACATTAGCTTGCATTACTGGAGTGGTCTCTGCATATGTTGGCAACACTGGGGATTATAATCATGCACGGTATATTTGGTCATCATGGCTTAATACCCAATGTTTGCTATAAGAGCTTTAAAAATATTCCCAAAGGAGAATGAGAGTGTATGGTTCCATCTGACATTGTCAAGATCAGCAAACAGCAAATTACCAAAAGTCTTTTATACATACAGTAATGATGACTCCCATTGTACTCTGAGATTCTTTATTCCTTCATTATTCTTTAAGGCAACTCTTTTAGCAGGAATAACTGATTTCCTGTGAACTCTCTCCAAGGTGAGTTATATTTTAAACATATTCCATTGTGCTTCCTACATAGCAAGTCACAGTCTCTTGAAGAGCAGATGTGCAGTGACAAGAAACCTTTTCTTTCTAGCTATTAGCATTCTTCACCACCACCTATCTTGTAAGAAAATATTTGTTTCATACCTGAATAAATAGCAGATTTAACATTTCTCACTTGGCTTTCAGAACCAGGAAGGGGACCTCACTTTGGTTACACTTTGGTCAGTTTACAGAGAAACCTCCTGCAAATGTATCTGCTCTACACTACAAGCATATTAGTTTGATATCACTTTAACTGCTATGGCTCAGTCTCATTGGGCCTGGAAATGTAATTTGTTGAAATGTTTACAGTTTTATTCTAGAAATCTCTAGTTCACAGCAGTGAATTCTACATACCTCACTAAACTATAAATCATGGGATCACGAGGCTAGAATTAAGGATTTAACATGAGTCCTAGCTGTTGCAAGTTTCCATAAATGCTGTAATTGAAGATACATCATGACACTGCTGTGGATGATGAACTGTTTCTACTTCCTTGCATAAAACTAAATCCTAAACAGGTTACTCTAAATGTTTTGGTTCAGAAAATCAAAACATCGTATCTGTGACCCCATCACATGGAAGTTTTCCTCTGTTTCTATCGATCTCTACATGCTTTAAAGATGGACTCCCAAGGAGCCCATCAAACGACACATGACTGCTACCGGTGGTTGCTTATGGGACTCCACCTTCACAACGTATAAAAACAGGAGTATTTCAAAGATGGGTACAAATAGACTCCAATCCTTTCCAATTGGTATTTTTCCTTATGATGAGGAGTGGTGAATTTGTTTGATTACTTTGTGACATTTCAGTATGGGTGTTTATTAGGCCTGTTTGATCAAGAAAAAATTTGTTTCTAAAATCGATTTGTAATTGGGGTGTTTTTTTGTTTCGATATTTAAAATATTTACAAAACTTTCCAAAAAAATGTTTTGTTATTTACGAAATTTCGTAAATATTTACAAAACATTTTGTAAGTGTGAATGTTGCAGTAATGGTCACCTTGATTAGCATTGAATGGCTTTCATTTCTCCCACCCTGGACGTTCCATAGATAAACTCCATTTGCCTAGTTTCCAACAGACCTCTGAGGATGCCTGCCATAGATGTGGGCAAAATGTCAGGAGAGAATGCTTCTGGAACATGGTCATACACTCATACAGCCCTGAAAACTCACAGCAAAAGAGCCTGGATGGATGCAGCCTTCAATTTGTGGCAATCAGATGGTATTGGTCTCATCTCAGGCGGGACACGGAGGCAGAGCCGGCGCTGCAGGAATCCCCTCCCCGGCTCCTGCGCTCCGGCTCCGGCTCCTGCGCCCTCCTCCTCCTCCTCCTCCTCCCAGCTGTGTTGCAGGAAGTGCCAGGAGGAGGAGGAGGAGGGCACAGGAGCCGGAGCCGATTGGATGGCGCGCGGAGGCCGGTTGTATGGGTGAGCGCGCGCCATCCAATCGGCTCCGGCTCCTGCACCCTCCTCCTCCTCCTCCTCCTCCTCCTCCCAGCTGTGTTGCAGGAAGTGCCAGGAGGAGGAGGAGGAGGAGGAGGAGGGCGCAGGAGCCGGAGCCGATTGGATGGCGCGCGGAGGCCGGTTGTAAGGGTGAGCGTGCGCGCGCCATCCAATCGGCTTCGGCTCCTGCGCCCTCCTCCTCCTCCTCCTCCCAGCTGTGTTGCAGGAAGTGCCAGGAGGAGGAGGAGGAGGAGGAGGAGGGCGCAGGAGCCGGAGCCGATTGGATGGCGCGCGGAGGCCGGTTGTAAGGGTGAGCGTGCGCGCGCCATCCAATCGGCTTCGGCTCCTGCGCCCTCCTCCTCCTCCTCCTCCCAGCTGTGTTGCAGGAAGTGCCAGGAGGAGGAGGAGGAGGAGGAGGAGGAGGGCGCAGGAGCCGGAGCCGATTGGATGGCGCGCGGAGGCCGGTTGTAAGGGTGAGCGTGCGCGCGCCATCCAATCGGCTTCGGCTCCTGCGCCCTCCTCCTCCTCCTCCTCCCAGCTGTGTTGCAGGAAGTGCCAGGAGGAGGAGGAGGAGGAGGAGGAGGAGGGCGCAGGAGCCGGAGCCGATTGGATGGCGCGCGGAGGCCGGTTGTAAGGGTGAGTGCGCGCGGGCCGGGCGCCCAACAGGCAGGGGCGGTACTTGGCTCACTGGGTGTGCGCTCGCGCCGCCCCTTCGCCCCGCCCGCCCCATTTACAAAACGGGCGAAAGCTCGTAAATACTGTGGGAGTTGCTGTTTCGATATTTAAAAACCCTTCCGGGTTTGAAAATATGTTTTGTTATCGTACCGTAAATGCAAAAATTAACGAATGTTTTACGAATTACGAAATTAACGAACGAAACCGCACAGGCCTAGTGTTTATGTGGGGGCGATCTGCTAATGCTCCTCCTTCTTTCATTAGTGGTTTAAAGTTTGTGTGGATCCCATTGAAATAAGTGTGCCTGTCTCCTCTGTCTCTTTTAGTGTAAGGGTTTAAGGAAAATGATCCCATGGAAAGTGGTTTTTCAAAATGATGCTTATTTTTTTTTTTAAAAAAAATCTGCTAGCATCCTTGAAATGGCTGAGCTAGAAAGGGAAGGAGGTGATCCTGTCTGATGGGGTGAATAAAATCTATGTCTTCTTTAAAGACGGAAGCCCATGAAATGCCAAACAAAGAATATGATTCCACCTGCTACGCCATCCCCCCCCCCCCCCCAGGTGAGTGAAGTCCTAAGTAATTGAGTAACCATTTCCTATTCTCTTATTGTGGCTTGGTGCCAAAAATCCAGTTCTGCAAGGGTTAGGAGACAATCCTATAAGCTGGATGTTAGTCTCACTATACTCAAAGGATCTAATTTCTGAGTATACTTGTATATTCCATGCTATACAATATATGTATAGTCTCACCTTTCAGCACTGTATATAAAAAGATGAATACAAGAAATAGTCATATTAATTATTAATTATTTGGAAATTGGCATTAAACTTTTTAACAATTTTAATGTTATTCATAAGTGAATTTTGTTTACGCCCCTTCCCTGATCTGTGACCTTAGCATTTTAATCTGATGCCTCTTACATTGGCATTACTTTAGATTAAGTTATTCAACAAACACAACCCGTCAATTCTGTTTAACAACTCTTAACTTGCAGACATATTAATTATGTATAAATAAGATATACCTTTAACTCAGGGGACTTGAAGCTGTACTTCATAATAACTTCATATTATAGCTATCTGGGTTTTTGTATCTCCTTTTATGTACATTACTACATTAACAACAATAATACAGTTTTTAAAAGGTGCTTCGGTATGCCAGTAAGATAAAATAAAATCTATTGCGAGATCTATGTTACTTATGTAGAACTGCAGAAACTGAAGAAATCAAATTATGAATATGTGTAAAATGTGTCTATTTTGCTTTCTACATGACCATCGGCCTATTACTGTCATTGGTAATGATGGTTTTTAGACAAGCACAATCCCAGACTTCAGTGTAGATTCCTCAATAAAATGCTATTCTCAAGGGACTCACATATCCCATCCTGGTGCCTGAATATTTAACCAGTCTGAACGAGAGATCTCTGACTTTAATATTGATTTAATAAATATGAAAATATGTTAGAAGCAATAATTTCTCAGACAGCCTAAAAGTTCACATATAGTATATTCATTCTCGGAAGAATCTGTCTTCTCTGACTGTACCAAATGTTCATACCACATAAAAGAGAAACACTTCAAACGGCTATAATATTCATTTGTAAGATGTACAGCTTTTGTTATAACTATTATAATTATTAATTTCTTTGTAACTGGATCACTATATGAATTCGGACGCCAAAAAGTGATATTACGATAAGCTATATAAAACTATATTGCAAAAAATGGCATCTGATAGGGTCAGATTAGTCCATACCTGTAGGGTACTATATGTGCTATAGAGTAATGATAATGTATGTCAAAATGCAGACAATTGCAATGAATTACAGCCTTCCCAGCACAGTTAACCTGCAGCAAAATATAGCATGTCAGTTGAACACAGAAGCATTTTTATTTGACTATAAAAGAGGTAATATTCTTAATTTAATGCCATCTTATGATTTTTGCCATATGTGTTTTTAAATGAAAGGGCCACCATTAAAAGTATTGAAAAATTCAGAAATCCTAGTAGGTACAATTCAAGTCTGTCCTGAGGAATGTGTGTGTGTGACCTGAATCACTACAATACATTAGGTTAGATCCAGACTATGTTGGTTGAATTTGAGTCACGTTTGTGTTAGCTCTTAGCAATAATTGTATACATGAACTATGTCAGTAGTGATTTAACAATGGAAATCTATATGTATCAAAGCAGCTTTATTTAAACTCAAAAGGAATTGCTTCACATATAAATCAGCATAGGATTTTAACCTTAAATCCCACCAATTTCAATAGGAAATATGCAACTGTGTGGACATCATTGCTTAGAGTCCCGTTGTGTTTGATAGAACTTACTTTTAGGCAGAAATTAGGGATGTGCCTGTGGTATAGAGGTTAGGGTATTATACAGGAACACAGGAAATCCATATTTGAGTTCTATTTGATCCATGAAACTCAGTGGATGACCCCGATCAAACACCTTCTTATTCCATCTGACCTACCTCACAAAGATCTTTTGAAGATGAGATGGAAATAAAAAAAAACATGAGCTCATTAGAATAAAAATGGAATAAGAAAAAAGAAAGAAGTACTGTAGTCTTAGTTTCAGCCCGTTAGTTTCAGTTCACAAAATTAGGTTTTTTTCCAAGTTAAAGAACAGCAAGTAGCAGAAACTGAAAAGTTCTCCTCCTGAGACTTCTGCAGACTTCTGCTCCAATCGTCAATAAATAGAGCATAGTTGGAAAATAAATTGTAGTGTTAGCCAAAAGCAGTTGTTTATTCTAGCAGAAATTTTGAGTTCACATGAACAACATCTAGCTTAATTCAGTGTTTTGAAAATACTTGTTCAATAATTGGAACCACTAGATGACATGGTTCATTGGGAAAGGTGATGTCTGAAAAAAAATGAAGGCAGTAGGAAAAGAAGATTGTTTCGCAGGTGGGTCCAGGAAGGAAGCCAGAGACCTGGGTTTTCAAGACCAGAGAAGGCTATTGACAACTGGAGCTCTTGTAAATCTCTCATTCATCTCGTTGCCATAAATGAAATGTAATTTGTGGGCAAATAAAAGCAACGATAAAATAAAATAGTCAGTAGTAAGCAGTGAGTTCAGAGGTAACATCATTCTCTCTCGTGTGAATGTGAAAGGAGGAAGCCATGAAAATGAACAAAATCTGGCTACCAGTATTTAAAAAACTCTCTAAAACCAGGATGGTAAATAAAGAATAACACTCAGAAAACAGGGGCATTCCAGACAGGAAACAATTAGGGCCAGCTAACACCTCCCAACAAAGGATTCCGCCAGGCAGGAAGCAGTCAGGCTTTGAAGCTGCAAGGCTATTCAGTGCTAATGAAGGTGGCCAATTGCAACATTCACACTTGCTTCAAATAGACAAGAGTTCTTTCTCTCACCTTGGACATTATTCCACAGATATATAAACCCCACTTGCCTAGTTTACAACAGATCTCACAATCTCTGAGGATGCCTACCATAGATGTGGGCAAGATGTCAGGAGAGAATACTTCTGGAACATGGTCATACAGCCCAGAAAAATCACAGTAACCCAGTGATTCTGGCCATGAAAGCCTTCTACAACATAGGAACCAGACTTGTCACATGAAACTGTTGATTCCAGCCAGATACAATTAAATCCTGTCACCTAAACCCACTTTTGTTTTAAGGAATAATAAATAGTAAGAGGGAGAATGAGGACAAAATGAATGGCACTCTTAAATCCTCCCCTCCAGAGAATGTCCACTTTGTCGTCCACAAATTAAAGGCTAACTTCTGCAGTGTTTCTACATAGGACACATAATACAGTTACAATATATATGAATTTTGTACAAAAGCGTCCCCACTTCAGATAGTCACCTTAATACTAGAGTTCATAGAACAATAAAATCATAAAGCTGGAAGAAACTGCAAGGGCTATCCAGTCCAACTCCCTGTCAAGCAGAAACACACAATCAAAGCTCTCATGACAGATAGCCATTGAGCCTCCATTTAAAAGTAACCATGTGTGAATACTTTTAGACATTTTCATTTCCCCACTTCTGTGTCATTAGGTTCCTAAGTTCATTAGGTCTCTTGCTGTTTTTGGAATCATACCTGCTTTGCTGCTTTTTCAAATATGTGCCTGGTTAAGCACATATGTTAAATTGTATGAGTTGTTTCACCTCATTCCTATCATTGAGTGAAACGTGTTATGTATTATGTAGAACTATATGTGTACATTTTATTTGAATGTACACAGTTTCTTGCTGACACATTACAATCATCTGTCAACATGGAAATTCCAGAGTACTAAATCCAACCGACAGTACAGTAAACGAAGATCAAGACAAAACTGTCAAAACTCAGTCTTATAGTAGACTCTTCCTGCATTTTCTACTGTAAATAGGAAACCTATGAGCTAGTGAATGATTGCTCATTCCTGCTCCTTGTCTGGGCATTTTTCCATACCACAGAATGTCTAGCTACAGCTGTAGTGGCTGAATTCTGCTGTATGACAAAACAATCTTATACATACTTCCATGTGAAATGTTTCATTAAATTTATTTCAATAAAGCTTACATAGGATAAGCATGCATAGAATTGCAGCATTTTATTTACAGATATGGAAACTTAGCAATGTATGAATCATTTATGAAAATGGTTATAGGTCTGCCATAATAACATATCTTTCCCATAATGACACAGAAAGAAAGATGGTTCACATTATAGTAATCTATGACCATAACTGTCAGAATATAGGAAGCATGTGCAGCTTTTTAAGAAAAAGGCCTTCTAAGAGATCTTGTTCCAGATTATTATTTTTTTAAAAAAAAAACACTATAAAAATAATGCCAGAAGCTGCATGACACAATTAATGGCAAATTGATGATCCAATGTTTCTATAAATGTCTTAGTCTTAATACAAATGGCAAAGATACATGTAGAGAACTTACTATAGGACTTGGAGGGGAAAAAATGGACGACAGCTCCAAGAAGCCCACAGCAGCATGGGCAACTTGACTTGAAAAACTAAACTCACCAGCCATATTAGTAGCAATTGTGTGGGCTAGGTGGACCATTGCAGAGTAATGCACTGGTTGAAAGAACATGAATTGTAAAGATATTCATCTTCAATGACGAGATCATTATGAAATATTGCAGCCTACTGTGCTTTGGAGGAGTTGGTGGCGCTTGCTAACCTGAGCTGTTGAACTTGCTAACTGAAAGGTTGGCTGTTCGAATCTAGGGAATGGGGTGAGCTCCTGCTGTTAGGCCCAGCTTTTGCCAACCTAGCAGTTCAAAAACATGCAAATGTGAGTAGATAAATAAGTACCACTCCAGAGGGAAGGTAAGAGTGCTCCATGCAGTCATGCCAGCAACATGACTTTGGAGGTGTCTATGGACAACGCTGGCTCTTCGGCTTAGAACTGGAGATGAGCACCAACCCTCAGAGTCGGACACAACTGGACTTAATATCAGGGGAAAACCTTTACCGTTACCTTTTACTGTGCTTTGGAAGTGGAATCTGGTTACATAACTGACCCTTAGACAGTCCAGAGGTAATAACGCAGTTTCCAAAGTCCAAGATTTGCCAATGTCTAGTTTTGCTAATGCTGGTCTGATGTAAGGCAAAATAGATTTCCCACCGAACATGCCAAAAACGTTTGCAGTAATAACATTGAGAGTTCCAGATTAGGGTAGTACTTTTATTTTACCTTCTTTAAAATTGAGAACCCTTAGTTATAGTAAACTTTTATAAAGTTTAGCTTGCATAGTTCAAGAAAGAGTCTTAATGCTATTTAAATATGCTACTTAAAGCCCAAGCAATCTTCATGCACATCGTGATCAACATACTGAAAGGAACACTTGTTTTAATGCCACCATTCTGTTGAACATAAGGAGATGCTAAAACAATGGAATTCTTTTTTTCAAAAACATATCCAATATTTAAAACTACTTATGAGCTTGTTCTATAGCAGATGTTCTTATTGTTAATCATTGTCCTTACTATGTAAATATATTCCTGTTCATTTCATCTTAAGTATGTTAACTATGTGGATTTAAGACATGAAGCCTGTAAATAAAAGGTTATGCTCTGAAATGCTGACAAGAGGAAATACGAGTGGGTAAGAAGGACATATCTTCATCAGTACTGAAAATGATCAATTACAATAGGCAAGTGAAAGCTGTCCTTACTATTAAAGACTGTCATAACGCATTAGTGAAATATTGTATTAAATCATACCTAATGTGAAATGATGTTCCATTGATAGCATGCCGCTGCTACTATGATCTATTTTACTGACATCTCACAGTAAGATCAAGACAGCTTTCCACAAATCTGGCACCGGACAGTCCAACTCCTGCCAGAGGAGCTGATTAAGACTTGGCATCCCCACCTGGTGCCAGGAAAAAGAAGCACATGACATCCTGAGTTTTCACTGATTATCATCTTGTAATTACCTGGATACTTAATCTAATCTGGATCTTATCCTGCTGAAATCTGCTATCTCCAAAGAAAGCACTGTCAGCAACATGGGGATAAATAGGATGATCTAGCATGATGGCTTTTCTTTTGTGAACGTTTTCTGTACCAACCTCTGTTGATGGCAGGACATATTGAAAATGCATATTATTTGCTTTAGAGTTGAACTATAAATTAAATATGACATGGAGCAACCAGTGAAAATAGTATCTCCCTGTCAAGCTCTTTCTCCCTCACTAGTAAAAGGCAGCTTCACTAGCTCAGTGTGAATTGTGAACTGACTAAAGTAAATTGTGCATTGCTGATCTCCTAGATGGATTTGGTAAAGGTATAAGAGCATGAGAAGATCACTATTAAAGATTACAGATTAGAGAGCTGGGCTAAAACTAATAAAATGAATTTCAACAAGGACAAATGTAAGATACAACACTTAGGCAGAAAAAAATGAAATCGAAAGATACAGAACAGGTGGCACCTGGCTCGACAACAGTCTGTATGAAAAAGATCTTGGAGTCTTCGTGGACAACAAGTTGAACATGAGCCAACATCAACACTGTGATGCAGCAGCTAAAACAGCCAATGGGATTTTGGGCAGCATCAAAAGGAGTAAAGTGTCTAGATTGGGAGAAGTCAGAGTGCCTCTCTGTTTGGCTTTGGTTAGACCTCACCTGGAATACTATGGCCAATTCTGGGTACCACAGTTTAAAAGAGCTATTGACAAGCTGGAAGATGTCTGGAGGGGGGCAACTAAAATGATCAAAGGTGTGGAAAACATGCCCTATGAGGAGCACCTTAAAGGGCTGAGTGTGTTTAGCCTGCAAAAGAGAAGGTTGAGAGGAGACATGATAGCCATGTTTAAGTATTTGAAAGGATGTAATAAGGAAGAGGGAGAAGGCTTGTTTTCTGTTGCCCTGGAAACTAGGACTCAGAGAAATGAGTTCAAATTACAAGAAAGGAGGTTCCACCTGAACATTAGAAAAAAACTTCCTGACTGTAAGAGCTGTTCAGCAGTGAAACTCCTTGCCTCGATGTGTGCTAGGAGGCTTTCAAACAGAGGCTGGGTGACCATCTGTCAAGGGTACTTTGTGTTTTTCCTGCAAGGCAGAGGATTGGACTAAATGGCCCATGTAGTCTCTCCCAACTCTGTTATTCTATTATTCTGTTGGGTCAGATCAAAAGCTTATCTAGTTCACACAGTGCCTATCAATTGTTTGAAGGAAGCCTACAAAAAAGGGAGGGAGAGGAACATGAATACAATTACAGTATCCATCTTATACTCCCCAAGAATTGCATGCAAACACATGAATGTCAGAATTCTGAATGTGAGACCTGGGGAGATTTATTTTAGTGCTAATCATGATCCCCTCCCCATCTGATGTTTTTCAATGTTCATTTTTTCCCCATTAATTTTAAATTAGAATGCAGGCATGATACAAATACATTTTATACAATTTAAGTATCTATGCTCCCTAAATCTATATTTAATTCTTTCCCAACCAGCATTGTGTGAAGATGGGGGAGATGGGAATACTAGTTTACTTTTGATATTTCAAGGCTGCACGCAAGAATTAAACATTTTAAAATTTTATTCCAACTGCACAAGTGGTAATAGTTTTTGCACAGTTCTGGGTATTTTCCATGTTTTGTGAAAATTTTGATGGATTTTCCTGAAATCTTAAACAATTCACCATTTAAAAAATGTAACATGTATTTGAAAACAATTTTGTTGGTGCTTATGGTGCCAAAGAAAAGAAAAGAAAAGGTATGAACTAGTAATGGCAAAAAAAATCTGGTGTTCACTGATTTTTAAAAATAATTATTGAGAAAAATTGTGAATATTTTTCTATGATACTGAAAAAACAAACAAACAGCTGGAATCAAAAGTGAAAAGTGTGCATGTGTGTGAATTTGGAAAATGTTTGTCACTTTAAAGAACCATACAGAATAAATTAACATAGTGGTTACCAAATGCTTAGTTGGGAATCTAACCCTTCTCTTTCATTGGTGAAATTATTTTATCATTCAAATGTCACCTTCATCATCATGTCTGGAAAGAACTCAATGTGAGCAAATTATTATCTATTGTTTTCAATACTAAATGTTAAAAATAAAGATCCATACTTTGAATATTTACTACTGTTGTAATTAAGTATCTGAAACAGGCATAAGGTTTGGGAATATTACTGGCAGCAGTAGGGCAGGTGAAAGGAAGAGAGAAAGGAAACAACTGGTTGTTCCAGGCCCGTAGCCAGGATTTTGATTCGGGGGTGCTAGTTTGATTTGGGGGGGGGGCTGAGTTTGATGGGGGGGGGCTGAGGATCTACCCTAGCAAACCTTTTGTATCATTATCCCAATACTCCCATGCATATGGGATACATTGAGCATGGTGATCAGATGATGGTATGAATAAACATAACAGTTTAAATAATGAACCAGTAAGGCCGCCCTGAGAATATGCCTGGGCTGTTCAAACAATAAGGTGGTTACAGATGTTCTATTACTGCTCAGAATGAACATTTGCAACTACCTTGGAATTGCAAACATGATAAACGCACAGGAGTTGTAAAGTGGATTTAGGAATACTAATATACAGAGCAACACCAATTCTGATTTTAATCGTCAAAATGGCATTGGGGGGGGGGGCTTTTTGGATGTTGACTTCTAGAATTACCCAGATTTTATGATCGTTGATAATAAAAATTGGTGGATTTTTGGAGACAATAAAAAAGAGATAATAAAAAGGTAATTTTTCCAAGCTCCACTGTCAATATTGTAATCCACTCATGTCTGGTGAGCTATCACTTAGGAGTTCAGCAACCTCCCCAACACCTATTTTATGTTTAATGCAAGGATGAACCAGTTTGTGTTGACCTGTGAATACAAGTTACATGCTTAAGAGAGATGGAGTATCAGTTATTCACTCCAGAGAGAGGGAGAGTTACTTTTGAATAGAGTGTCATTTTCTTGGTTGTAAATCAAAACAACAGTTTTTGTCTCAGGAGATTTACAGGACAGAGGAACCTATGGTGACAGCAAGTTCTGCTGTTCACAAAGGACGACAAAATCAATCACAAGGGATGCCTGTGGCTCAGCTTGGATGTCAGCACATTTGTTAGAATTTGACTGCTAGCCACCTCCCATTTATCTCTACTGACTGGGTACCGAAGCTGTCATAAGGCACAGTGTAAACCTGCCCAAAATACATCGCACCTCATCTGGAACACGGACTGGTTCATCAAGAGAACAGACATTTTCATACATCATGCCAGACTGGCACACACATTGCATAAATCAGCCAAAACTTTTCACCAGGGAAGACAAAAAGTTTTGCTCCTCTTCTTGTCAGTAAGTGACAGAGTTATAAAGTGGAGTAAATGATCCTTGCACATAATCTCATGCAACAGTGCACTTCAAGGTCTTTGGTTAGGGTCTCAATAATAATTCTTCACATTTAAGTACCTAAATTGCCTATGAGGCATCTTAGATGTGCAATCTCCTATTGATCTTATTATTCAAATACACTTTAAATAACTCTCTCCCCCAGTTCTATCCTCTGCCAGTTGTCTTTCCTCAAGAGTAAATTAAGTAGAACTGCATTTATTACTGTCTTTAAACATCTTGGCATAAGGATATACATCAAACCATTTTGAACTGTTTTACATAATTAGGTGCTACCACTCTAAAATGCTGCAATTTTCCTTTAGCTCAAGCGTACTTCATAAACACCAAGTAGATGGGGTGCCATAACTTTGTTCACCAAGGACACTACTTGGTTAAATGCCCATGCTATTAAAAAAAAGAAAAGCTTATCTTAACTTAAATGAGACATGTCCAATAAATGAACATTAAGCACATAACAGTTATGTCTTCTAGTGTGTAATGGGAATTGAGTGCCTCATTTGGTTTCTCACTTAGCTGAATATTTACTTCCAAAGCCATGACAAATCACCAAGGAAATAAAAATGATAGTTTGGGGAGCTACAGGATTTAATATCATTTAAAAAATTAAAATAGTTTCCCTCACCCCAAACAAAGACCTAGGACAAATGGATAATACTTGGCCAATGTTAACAGCCTCATCACACTAGAGCAGTGGTTCTCAACCTGTGGGTCCCCAGGTGTTTTGGTCTAAAACACCCAGAAATCCCAGCCAGTTTACCAGTTGTTAGGATGTCTGGGATTTGAAGGCTAAAACATTTAGGGACACATAAGTTGAGAACCACTGCACTAGAGCATGGATCCACTTTAAATCTTGTTTCTAACTCCTGCAGAATTCTGGGCTTTGTAGTTTAGCGAGGCCTAGGACCTGCCTAGCTGAGCAGGTCAAAGGCCCCTCCCTAAACGACAAGTTCCAGGATTCTGAATGAGGCAGAAACTGGATTTAAAGTGGTCCCATACTCTAGAGTGATAAGGTCCTTAGCTGCACTCGGAATCTTAGCCTCTAAAGCCACAGTGCATTTGTCAAAGAAATACTTCTTTCAGAAACCATTAAGAACAATTGACAGTTGAACCTAAGTATGGGGCTGGAAGGATGAATAGTCTGACTCTGCAGCTTAACATTTTTATGACTAAACTTCTATCTGACCTTAGTTGTGGAGGACTTTTCTTAAAAAGCCCACCTAAAATAAACAATAGATGTTCAACTGTCCTCATAATTTTCAATGGGCTCACATGGACTTGGGAGGACTGTGTCTTGTGTATTCGAAGACATTTACTCTACTGATAGTAAGACATAAATCCATGAAGAATGAATTTCATAATGATATGCCACATAATTTTATTGATTACTTAATTATTGATGATTGATGATCCAATAGATTATCCTAGATTATATTGAATGCAATGTTGTTATGTCTTTTACTCTTATAAAAACTCTAATGCAAACTTATCATAGGGATTTTCTAAATAATAATAATAATAATAATAATAATAATAATAATAATAATAATTTATTTATATTCCGCTCAATCTCCCCAAAGGGACTCAGGGCGGATTCCAAACATAAAAGGCAAACATTCAATGCCCAAGTACAACAATACATCCATACTAAAAAAAATTATACAACCCAACATATTAATACGAATTATAACTTAAGAAACTAAAATTAAATAAAAAGCACAGCCTGTTAGAACAGACATAAGACAAAACATCAAACATCAAATGGAAACAATAATTTCCCATTTTTTGGGGCAAATTGATTTATCATTGCTCAAGATTTCTATTGAGCTGGTGGGGAGAGCAGGGCACGGATATGGATGGCAACTATTAATCAGAGGTATAATGATAGCATTACCAACTACTATTCTTCTTCCTTGTAAGCCAGTGAGCAAAGGTATGTCTTCAGCTGTTTTGAAAGCAGGGAGGGAGGGGGCCATCATTAACTCTTTAGGAAAGGTGTTCCAGAGGTGGGGAGCAGCCACGGATAAGGCCTTTCTCTTGTTCCCACCAGCTGTGCTTGGGACGGGGGTGGAACTGAGAGGAGGACCTCCTCCGATGAGTGCAGTGTCTGAGTTGGTCTGTAGAAAGACATGTGGTTTGTCAAATAGTCTGGACCTAAGCCGTTTAGGGCTTTAAAGATTAGAACCACCACTTAGTATTTAGCTCAGAAGCAGACTGGCAGCCAGTGGAGCTGCCACAACATGGGGGTGGTTCTCTCCCTAAATGGCACTCTAGTTAGTAACCTGGCTGCTAATCTCTGGACCATTTGAAGTTTCTGAACTATCTTCAAAGGCAGCCCCACGTAGAGAGTGTTGCAGTAGTCCAAACCGGATGTGACTAAGGCGTGGACTACCATGGCCAAGTCAGGCGTCTCAAGGTATGGACGCAGCTGGTGCACACGTTTTAACTGTGCGAACAAGCTCCTGCCCACTGCTGCCCCCCATGATCTTGCTCCCCCATGAGGACATGCTCCTTCCCCAGCCCCCAAATGCCTCCACATCTCTCACATTCAAGGGAGTTACCCAAAGAGCCCACTCTCTTCCTCCTCTTTTCCTCCTCTCTGGCCTGGCTTCGACTTGAGCCTGTTGTCGCCACCACCACCAGCACTCCTCTCTGGTGGGAGGAGCCATTGACACTGCCAGAGAAAAGGGGGGGGGGGAGAAAGCCTTCTGCACACAGAGTATGCATGTCTTTCCCTCATGATGGGCACCCGATTTGTCCAAACTGAGCTATCATGGAAGGGATGAGGCGCTTGGCCAATGGCATCGAGGCTTGAATTATAAGCCATCTAAAAGGTGGTTGTGTGATGAGAAGATGGAGAAAAGAGAACAGAGAAAAATAGTGGCGGGGGGGGGTGTTGAGAGGGATTTTGTTGAGGGAGAAAAGGCTGCACAAAGTATTATCTAGCTTGTAACTTGTATCTCTACTTGGATCTCAAAGCAAAAAATGAAATGAGGGGCAGCTTATATCACAAATAACTTACAAATTCAGTTGCATGTAAGTTAAGGTATCACTGTATATAGATACACAAGGTCCATTGGAACTGTAGAAAAGCATGTTAGATTTGTGCTCCAAGCATGGTAGAAGTCTTCACTACACTGCCAAATGGAATTTGTCCATTGAAGAATTCCATGCTCACAACATGTAGCTTTTAAGTTGCAGTATAATCAGAGTATACTTTAGTTTACATTGACTATGGTTATTATTAATACTTATTTGAACAAAAAAAAAATGCAAAACTCCATAGCGAATCACGGAAGAACATTTTCAATATCTGTAATTTATTTCAGTTTCAAACAAAGAGAACTGTTTTGTCCTCAACACTCCAGATGGTATAACATTTTGGCTAGAAATAACCAGCAACACTAGTTTTGGAGTTCATAGTAACTGCAAGAATCAACACAGTCCCTTTATCTAAGGCACAATAATGAAAAGAAAACCCAAAATAAATTTCAATCTAATATGATTAACTACCCTTAAAAGTACATATACAAATAGTTGCATGGAAATATTGTTTATTCCAACACCTTCTATAGCTTACTTGTCTATGACCACTAGAGCTAGACACTATGCATACCACAAAGCAAAAGAAGCCATTTTTTGCTGTTCTAAATCAGAATGTAATTTAAAGCTGCAGGCATATGCCTCACCGTAACTTATTTCTGATCATATAGGTAATATTACCCTAGAACACTACATTGCACTACAGTCAAATTGTGGAAAATGCAGAACACCAGACAGACAAAACAATTTTAACAAATGGGGAGCTTAGCCACAGAAATCAGCAAAATTATGTGAACTCCAACATCACACTTTCAAAATTTCAGCTGGAAGAAAATTGTTTCAATCTCCTTGATAGTTTCTCTCAGAAAAAAAATGACTGAATTTTCAGTCAACATTTACATAAATCATAGTGATTCAATGAGTCTAATATAGTTGGGAAAAATAATAGCATTTGAGCCTGAATTTGAACACAAAATGTGAAATAATATCTTATTCATGCATTAACATTGCTTTGTGACTAATACCATACAACTAAAGATACAATTCAAAGATAAACAGTATTCCTGCTCATGTTCTTGAAAATCAATAATGATCACTCTGAGGCTGGATCTATATTGGTATATAACATATTGTACTGTCCAAATGCATCTCCCTCTATGAACCATCTTGGAAGTTAAGATCTTGAGAGGACCTGCTCTCGGTTCTACCTCTTTCGCAGGTGTGGTTGGTGGGGACGAGAGACAAGGCCTTCTCAGTGGTGGCCCCTCAGCTCTGGAACTCCCCCCAAGTGAAATTAGATCAGTGCCCTCCACCCTGGCCTTCAGAAAGAACTTAAAACTTGGCAATGAGAGCAAGTCTTCGGGCAACAAATTGATGCAGTACAAGAAATTAATACAAAATAAGTGCAACTGACAACTGGAATGGTTTTTGAATTAAGATCCTGGATGATGCGATTTTAAGGTTACTATTAAGATATTTTTAATTCTATGTTTTACTTGCCTAAATGTTTGTTTATGTTCTGTGTTTAATAAGATTTTAAGGGTTAAATGTATAGTTATATGTTATTGTTTTAGATATTATGCTTTGTTTGTATGTATGTTGGTATAGAATCTTGCCATTATTTAATGTATACCATTTTGAGTCCCCCTAGGGTTGGGAAAGGAAGAATATAAATGTAGTAAATAAATAAATAATCCAGATTATCAAAGGAAATATTCCAGATGATCTGCTTTGAACTGGATTATATGAGTCTACGCTGCCATATAATCCAGTTCAAAGCAGATCATCTGAATTTTATATGGCATTGTAGATGGGGCCTGAGTTTAAGAGATAATGCACTTTTCACTGATCCATGCAAATGTGCAAATCTTATTCCACATCCATTCCAAAATTAGGTCAAGGATTGGAGGGACATTTTTGATTCATAGTTAACTTTCTAAGGATTTCTGCATATCAAAGCTAAGAAGGAAGAAGCTCACTTTTTAGGGACTATGTCAAACTAAGACAGCAGTTTACAAAACAGCCAATCAATATGTAAATACATCACAGCTGAGCCCAAGGAAGACAGGAGAAAATAATGTAATCTAGAAATATCAAGTAGCTGAAGCTGATCCTGCTTAGCTTCCAAGATCAGATAAGATCTGATGCCTTTAGGATATTTAGGTTTTGATTGGCATGATTTTAATTGATGTTTTAATAATTCATGTTTGAATTGTTTGGCTTTAATTGTTTATTTGATACATGTATGTATGGCATCAAATTGCTACCAGTTGTAAGTCCACCTTGACTCCCCTTCAGGGTGAAAAAGGCAGGATACAAATATGGTAAATCAATCAATCAATCAATCAATCAATAAATAAATAAATTTAGGCCAAGTAAGAATAAAATATTTGATTCCAAATAACATTTTATTGTAACATCTATTTAGGTGAAGGTAATGTGTAGTTCATTCATAGGCAATCTAGTGGTTTTAGAAATATTAGAATTTACCTTTTAGATTTTTGAAATTCCACAATGAGCATGACTAGGAAATGAGCATGACTATGAAAACAGGAAGTCATTGATCAATAAAAAAGACTATTTCCCACTTCAGTATTTTTAAAGAACGTATTTGAACTACCCAGTTAAGATTAATTGTGATGTCTTATTGTAATTTAACATGTGATGGGAATCACAATTTGCCCATTTGTAAGTAAAACGATGATGTTGTCATGGAGGGAGGGGCCAAGATGGGCACCATTACCATTTTGGGACTGAGGAGGATATTCAAAATATTCAGGAGAAAATAGTAAGCATGCAAGTCCTGTGCTTCTTGTAGTGTTTCTGTAACCTTAGCAAGCTCGCTCTTTCAACATTCCCCCCTCTTCCTGTGTCAGTCATAAAAGTCCTTTTGAATTCTTGCCTTTCTGAAACTTGTGCCATGCTGTTAGGTTTTTGTTTTGCCTATCAAAAAGATAGCAGAGATTTAAGAGAATTAAAGCTTAATTTTCCACCTCCATCCAGTAAGAACATAAGTATAACCCCTATAAATGTTGTTGTGAGTTTTTGGGATGTACATTGAACTTCCGAGATTACAAAGAGAGACGTTTTTGTAAAAAACATGGGGAGGGACAGTGAGGGAAACAAGTCTTTACAGTGTGGTGGCAAATCAAATGGATAAATGTTAAAGGAAGTGAAGAAAAGAATTAGGTGTGATAGAGATAGGATTTTACTAACTAGACAGTTAGTATAACTGTCTAGTTTAACTAGAAGGGACATATTTGGCATTGCTCTCCATGCCCATAGTGCAACTAGTAAATTGAATGCAACTAAGACTGAAATACAGAGAAAGTCCAAGAGGTTTTGAAGCTTCAAACAGTGAACTTGGAAAAAAGTAAATCTGTATTGAAAAAGGTATTCTCTTTGGACAAGAATGTTAATACTAACTTTGGGACATCAAAAACTATCATTGTGAAGTAGAGTTTTCATGTGAACAGTTCGGCATAGCTCTTTTGCCTGAAAGTACCAGGACCATATATTAGGCACAATGCAGTTTATGGAAAATATATTTTGATGGAATTCTGCATATTTTTGTGCACAGATTGTTTGCTCAAAAATAAATGTACTGTGACAGATGCCATTACATGCCTCAGACTTCAGCAGCCTCTAATGTATTTCCATTCCAGAAGACTGAGAAAGAAAAGTGCCAATCAAATACACAACTTTTGTTTCCATGAAAGTTCCTAGTATATTAATCTGTCAGTTTATTTTATTTTTTTCATCACTAAAAAAAACCCCGCATAATGTGATCATTTCTGACAAGTGTATCCAACATCCAAGGCATGGTATTTCATTCCTATAATTTTTTTAAAAAAACATGCATACATCAAATGCTTACATTAAAAGAGAGAGAGAAAAAAACCTCATAGAAGGGTATAAATGTTGGGGTAAAAATGGGAATACAAGAGTTTCATGAATAATAAGAGATATTTCAATCTAATTAGAACTCTCTCTCTCTCTCTCTCTTTGTGTGTGTGTGTGTGTGTGTGTGTGTGTACCATTAAATAAAAGTACAATCCCCCTTCAGTACATAGAATGGAAGATACTTTCTGGACAATGACTGGTTTATGGAAAAATATTAATATTTTCGCTAAGGACTAAAAATTGTGGAGATCATCTTGTTCTCCAAAAGTTGTTGGACTGCAACTGCCAGCATTCTTTATGAAGGTGTTGAGTGATACATCTTAGCAACATCTGAAGGTCTGCATAATTTCCACCCCTAGATAAAATCCTAGTGCCTATTTATCAATAGGCTTAAAGGATGGAGAGATGCGCCATCTAACAGCGAATGAAATTACAAGTCAATGTCTCAGAGCAGATAATTTATTGGCCTTTTGCATTCTCTGTACAACAAAAACCATTCCCAGAATGTGGGTGTACTTCTCCATGGCACAGTTATGGAACAAGATAGCAGAGTAACACTCCCATCACACTACATTTTGGAGAAATGAAGGGTACTTCCTCTGTACACATTTTCTCTTGAAACACGCTACATTTTCCTTAGTTTGTAAATACACATATTGTAACCCTCTTTGGCAGTAGGGGTATTTTTCCACCTTGTATCTGGCCTCAGCACTGTTCAAATATCATTGTGTCTCAAAAGTAGAGCCAAAATTAACAGAAAGTATCAGTTGTGGATCGAGCATTAAGTGAAGTGAGGCAGTTCCTCATGTCAGCAGATGCTGGTTATTGTGGAGGGGGTACCAGTCATCTGTCTGTTCCCTTCTTTTAGTGGACAAAATCAAGGTTGTTTAGTTAACCTGTTCTTCAATAAGCCATGTGCAAACCCATTGCTTCTTAACTGTGTGTCCTAATGTTGGGGTTATGAAAGACTTGGCAGCAATAAAGGATTTTTGAACACCAACTAGACATTTACACATCTGTTAGCAAAATTGTGCAGTGCTTATAGTGGACTCTTCAGAAAATGCTTCACCTATACTTTATCAAAAGGAAAATTGGCCTATTTAGCAAACCTTACAAATACTGATTTATTATCAGTAAATGCTTAAATTGTATTCCTATTTTATATACCTATACCCAGGGTTGCGTAAAAATGTCTTGGGCGGAATGGGGTTGCAATTGGAAAAAGTATAAGAAGCTAACCTAACCTACTCCCTCAGGAAAGAAAGGACACTATTCTATCATTTCTGTCCAATGAAATTTTACTTACTAGTAGGTGGAATTGGGGGTAAAATGGGGCTGTCCTGTTCTATATGCATCAAAATATCTGATTCCCACCCTTGTAAACTCATTTTTACCTATCACTTCTCCCTACTTCCTTATCTTCACACACTTGTGGAAGTCAAGCTTTTGGGTTTTCAACCTAATGTGTGATGAATGATTATGCACATGTTTTTTCTACCTTAAACAGTGGATGAAAGTGAACTCTGAATATAGTATAAGTTGGGGATCCCTTATCATGAAATCCAAAATTGTCCATATGGGTGGCTGAGATAGTAACACCTTTGCTTTTTGATGTTTCTGTGTATACATATTGTGTTTGATGCACAACATTATTTTAAAATTGTGTATAAAATTACGTTCAGGTTATGTGCATAAGGTATAATAAAGCATAAATGAATTTCATATATGCTTCATTGCACCTTGTGTTCCATCATATATATGTGTGTGTATGTACGTATGCATGTATACACTCACACACACACATTCCAAAATTGAAATAAAATCTGAATATAGAATTTTTCTGGACTCAAGCATTTTGGGTAAGGAATATTCAATCTGTTGTGGTTTAATATCTATGAGAGAAATGAAGGAGAATAGGCACTTTTGTGTCAGAATTTTATTATTAGCTCAGCTGTAAGAGACGTGCAATCTCACAGGTATGTTTTCAAATGGTGGACTTTATGTAGAGGTATGTGCATGCAGGTTCCTCTGGTTCCTTATGTATGTATAATCCCCACATGAATTAATTAGTCCTGTGTGAATTTCAGTATAGGTCCCTTGGGCAGTATATTTGTTAACCTTAATTTTATGAAGCTGGCTGCTCCATTATTTTATGTTATTCTGCCAGGCCATTTGGAAGTTTACATTTTGTTGTAGAATGCATTTTTTTTAATTATGTCTCCCCCCCCCCCCAATTGTTTCTCCTGCCTACTGCAATATATAGAAATAAAACAGTGGCTTTATTTATTTATTAGTCTACTCCTTCAGCAATGTTATATTAGAATTATGCTGTGTGTTGAGAGTATTAATTTAAGTCAGTCAAAAAGGTAACCACTATAGTTATGCATGTGTATGTGCCTTTAAGTCACCTGTCAACTTCTGGTGACTCCATGAAATCCACAAGGGTTTCTGAGACAATGAATACTCAGAGATGAGTTTGCCAACTCCTTCCTCTGAAATATAGCCTGCAGCAATTGGGATTTGTTGGCGGACTACCATTCAAGTACTAACAAGGGCTGATCATACTTAGCTCCCAGGATTGGATGGGACCTGTTGCCTTTGGGGTCCTTTACATGCAATGTGCAATGTAAAGAAAGAAAATGTGACATATGTGCTGAACATTTTCTTAACAGTTTGTGACACAGAATAACTCCCTTCTTGATGACTCTTGAGTGCCTGATTAATTTTAATTGCACTTTGCAGGTAAATTTTTATTCATCTTTTCTTTAAAAGATGCTTCACTTCAATGCTAGTCAGCTCATGCCCACTTCTCTAATATATACAAAAATTAAAAGCAAAGATGTCTGTTTATGCATATGTAGGTGGTGAAGGCAATGAAGGCTAGCATGTTAGTTCCCACATATGTATTTCTAGTATTTACTCATCTGTGTATATATGCGTATATGCACATTTAAATTACCTTCCAGTGAGATAAAAGATCTGGCATTGGATGGCAGTTCTGCCTGCATTAAAAATCCTCTGACCATTTTGTTTCCCAGTTGATGCATACTCAAGTCTTCCAGGTGACTTCTCCTCCTCCTCCTCCTCTCTGTTGCCCAGTGGCTCCCTGCCTCGTGTCGTCTCCTCCTTCGCCGCCGCTGCACTATCAGCCAAGGCGGGCATGGAGTCGAAGGAGCCCCTCAGGGAGGCTGAAGCCAGCAGCGGAGACTGGGGAGCCAAGCGGCACTGGAGTGGTGCAGCTACATTATATGACTCTACAATGACCATATAATGCAGTTTTACACTGCATTGTCTGGCAGTGTTGAGGGAATCTGGGTATCTTCTCTGAAACTTTCCCAAAGGAAGCAACATCCCCTCTTTGGCAAGCTACTCTTATCAATGCTGGGTCGCACAAGCCCCGGGAAAATACTCAAACAACAACACCACCTCCTCTCTTCACCCACAAACAATATTTAAAGGGGCCACACTTACTCTGCTTTCTGACCAAGCACCTCTGCCTTTCTGCACCCTGCCTCTTTAAGGAAAACTTTGCCAGATTTGGAGGCTGATTGCATGTGCCCTCCATCCACCCATCTTTTCCCCGCCAGCCTTTGGAAAATGGGAGTTTTTGGTGAGATGGGGAGATTGTATGTAGGAAAGGAGTGAGGGCTGCTCCCCAGGCTTCCCTTGGTGCCTGCATTGACCAAGGACATGCTGCCTCCGCATCACCCATGAATAAAGGAAGAAAAGGGGAACCTACATTGTCCCTCTCTTCCTCCCACTCTCTTTTTGGGCCCAGAGCAGCAGGATGTGAGGGGTCTCTTCCACCTGAGAATGACTACAGTTCCCCAGAGGCCTCAGCCAGCAAGACCTCTGGTGGGAGGAGTGGTGCAAAACACAGAGAAGGAAAGTTCTGTAGAATTCATGCCATTTGGCACCATTTTCTGTGCTGTGGTTCAGGCACTTGGGGGTTGCCTTATACACCCAGTCGTCTTGTGTGCCGGAAAATACGGTATATTAATGGGAATAGTTTTATTACAAATGAAACCTCTCTTTCATCATGGAAAATTGATAGAATTAAGATTTTATCTTGGAGCCATAGCTCAGGGGTGCAACAGCACAATAGCCATGGGTCTGAATAGGAGAACCTCAATGTTAGTTTCTGGACGTGGGCTTGAGTATAAGA
The DNA here is from genome assembly GCF_037176765.1 of Anolis sagrei. Taxonomy (NCBI): domain Eukaryota; kingdom Metazoa; phylum Chordata; class Lepidosauria; order Squamata; family Anolidae; genus Anolis; species Anolis sagrei. The sequence goes on along the minus strand of NC_090023.1, from coordinate 49,075,000 downwards.
ACAGATTTACTGCAATACTGTAGTTTTGTTATTATTTGCCATTGATTGAGGTATCTAATAGGATACCCTGATGAATGGCACAAAAAACCAAACAACTGATGCTCCCTTGTCTTTTGCTTGGAGTTGGTCATCTATCAGAGCAACCAATGCCTGCAATGGTAACAGATAATCTATTTCCCAAGGACCTCATCACACTAGAGTATATCCACTTTAAATGCTGTGGTTGCTTCCTGCAGAATTATGTGGTTTATAGTTTAGTGAGGTCTCTGGTGGAACAGTTTAAAGGCCCATCTCTAAACTACTCTACACTACAAACACCAGAATTCTGCACGAGGCAGCCACAGCATTTAAAGTGAATAGACACTGTCATGTGATGAGGTTCTCAACTGTCCAGAAACCAAATGCTAAAGCACCTTGCCCAGATAAGGAGTGTTACTGGTAGGGCTCGCATAAAAGTGTATGTGTTATTTTGAAAATTTCTGTTCTAAATTCCTCAGTATTAAAAATGCACAAAATACAGTGTTGTAATTACTAGAAGATAGTAAGTTTAAAATATAATATAGTATAATGCAGTGTTCATTTCTTAACCTGTTGCTCATGGATGTCCACATACCAAAAGCAAGGGGGAAAATGCCCTTGAATTTCCTTCCTGTTAGTTGTATTTTTTCCTTTCATTGTAAATTTTAAAGTAAAAAAAAATAATGTTTTTTACTATGAGTCTCATCAACAATTGGGCTTTTTCCTTTCTAGATAACTATGAAGAAAATTAGTTTCCAAGCAGTAAAATGAATTGTATGGCCATCTGTCAGGGGTGATTTGAATGCAATATTCCTGCTTCTTGGCAGGGGGTTGGACTGGATGGCCCATGAGGTCTCTTCCAACTCTTTGATTCTATGATTCTATGGAAAACATTCTTTAAGTGCATAGAAGAGGTTCCATAATTAGAATTAGATTTTTAAAGGATGTCATGATTAATAATGAATCAATCATTTTATAAACAATTTTGAAATGTTGTTAATGCAGAAGAACTTTTAAGAGATTTTAAGGAGATTTTCTTACAGTTCCAAAATGGTTCACTAGAAGATTTTTTTTGGAATGGGGATGCACTGACATTTGCTGTCTACTCCAAACACACTGCTGATGACTTTATCCCCAAGAAAGTTTTTAAAAATCCTTCAAGTGCTTAAAAAACACTTTATCTTCCCTTCCCAAATCTCAGAAAGATACAGAAAGAGCCTGCATGCTTGAAGATAGCTATTGATTATTATTTGAAGGCCTCTTGACACATATTGAGAATTATCCTCAGGGGACACGTTATCCTAACTAGCCCATGTGCCTTAACAACTTATCCCCCTTGGAATTTTAACTGGCATACTTGCATGCCCTTTAGGGGATCTTTATTTCCCATTGGGAGACCTTCAAATAATAATCAATTGCTAATTTTTGAGCACCAGTCTGTGGTTTTACTTCTATGTCTGTTTCTGGTACTGTTTTCATCTTGAATTGAAGCCATGACTGCACTCTATACAGAACGATTTCCACTCATTTATGCAGTTTTGCTCACTAAGATGAAAGGGCAAATAGCCCCTTGCTTTCCCACTACAGTTGAAATTACAAAGGGAACCTGAAGGAACCTCTCTTACTTTCATCTAGTGATGTTTGCGCCTCAGCCAGACACACTAAACCTCAACCAGCAGTGGGACATTATAAACACTTTTCTGGTCTCCTTTGCCTGGTTTGTATGGGGAATCTGTTTATTATAAGTCTACCTTTTCTTTAAATAAAAATAGCATACATTTTACTGTAACATTTAAAAAAGTTTTAGGTATAAATAACTGTTGGGGGCAAACTCTGCCAAGACAGAGAACAGTAAAAATAAAAAATATAATGAAAAGGCACACATAATAAATTACTTTTATTAAGCTAAATAAAGCAGGATCAAACTGTCAACAGATTATTAATAATACTGTCAAAACAAAAGTACAATATGGCCTATGGAAGTTACTTGAAGGTATGAATTGAGAGTTCTCAAAAGAAGTTCAAAAGAATTGAGAAACCATAAAGAGACTCTGTCCCTGCTACCATTAACCTGACCATTTTTAGAGACAAGCCAGACTTTGATTTCATCTCATCTTAGAACTAGTATTATAATGAAGAGATCAACTGAACCCCAGAAAGAACCTAGCACACTGTATTAGCTAAAGATTACCAACCAACTTCAGAAGTAGCCTTACACCAATACTGTTTAGTATGTTATAATTAAGTCAGTATTCTTCAGTTATCGCATATGGTGGACTGAACAATTCCTTTCCCTAATATTCCAATACAGGTGTCTTAATTGTGCCAATTGGCTATAACTGTTTCTTTCTTTCCTGAAAACTCACCAAAGATCAACACTGGACTAGCACTGGTCACTAGAACAAATCTTTGAACATTATTATTGTACATTATTGAAGAGCCAAACCATAGTTTTGGATTGATCCATGGCCAAGCTCCCTGGAAGGCAATAGATGACTGCCCTTGTACTATACTGGGCAATTAGAGTGATGGCTTGCCAGGAGCACTGGTAAAGTGGTAGGGGTGCAGGATTACAAGTAGGAATATATTGTAAGAAGTTGTTTAGCAGCAGTGCTACCTAATGGCTCTAGGCTAGATAGATAATACTCTCCCATAATTGTACAAAAAGGCGGAGAGCATATTTTGAACTAATATAAACAGTCTGTTGCACTTATGTGGTATAGAAATCAATGAGGAAAAATTAGCTGTGGATAACTGAAGTTTCATTCATTGGTCTAGATCCAACTAATTTGGACTCATTGATCCAATTTTCACCATAGAATGTAGTGCAATTGTAAGAACTGGGTGGCTTGCAGGTCACATATGACCCAGGTGACTCCCATGTGACATTTGATAGCTAGATCTCTAGATACCACAACCTCAACATGGAACTTCAGTTTTTAGGGAAAAGAAGCAAAAATCCAATTTTAATTCCAAAAATGTTCTCAGGATGAGTAATGTTCTAAATAACAGTTTCACTCCACTCCACCATGAAATACTCTGCCCCCTTCCTCCTGGCAAATATCTCAAAAGGAAGATGAAGTGACAAGAATTGAACTTCTGAATTTGAAAAAGTGTAATATGTAGCCCCTGGAGAGTTGGAAAAACCAGATTATAGCCAGCCACTCAATCTTGTTCACATGTCCACATGACTGAATTCTGAGCCCTTTGCCTTTTTCTTCTCTTTACGCATTAGATTCTGACTATGTATTTGTGAACCAGGGGCGGCTCAACCCATTACGCAAAGTAAGCATTTGCAGTATAATTGATTTTGCCCAGGGGCGCTCTTGAGGCGCTCTTGGGGAAAAATAGACATATGCGAGTTGTAGTTACTAGGATATATAGTTCACCTACAATCAAATAACATTCTGAACTCCACCAATGATGGAATTGAACAAAATATGGCACACAGAACTCCCACGACAAACAGAATATATATATCAGTGATTGGTTGGGCAGGGAGGGGGGGCAAAATACTGTTTGCTTACCGTTGAAAATTACCTAGGGCCACCTATGTTGTGAGCAGTACAACAATTTCAGTAACCATTGGTAATGGATCTCTGGATATATCTGAAATCAGATTATTGTCTCCTCAGCTCCCTCATCCCCCTCTAGGGTGGCTCAAGCAGTTCTTGATCAATGGGAATAGAAACATCACTTGTCACCACTGAAGTATTTTGATTTGTATGATGAGTACAACAGGCAAGAGAGACAAGATGACAATATGCCCCCTGGTTCTCTTCGCTACTCATCAGCAACTTTGCTATCGATCTAGTGTTAAATGTGAGAAGCTCTATCTCTTTGCCACTGTCACTGAGATGCAGACAGGCTGTCTATCCCAACACTTGACCTCAACCTGTGAAAATAGACTGCTATCTTCCCCTTTGACCTATCATTTTTAGTATTTTGGCAGCATAGTGTTCAAGGCTCCATCTGGACAGTGGAACTTTTTAATTCCTTGTTACTGAAAATTCACTTGGTGATGCTCTTCATGTCACAGTAATTATTTGAATATCTCTATTATTATTTTTGCCTGGAGTCTGAAGATTCAAGATAATTCGCTTTGCTTTTTTGTGTTTCCTTGAAATATGTCTGAAAGAGGAAAGTACATCTTCAATAAGTTAAGGAATACCATCTTCATTGATTTTATATTCCAATACAGCAACTGGAAATTGAATAGAAATGCTGGCAGTTAATATTGTGGAACACAGTTCATTTAGGGAGAACAAAATATTATTGATTATCTGTGATTAAGCAATTTGTAGTATATGCCAGTGAGTACAGTCTTCTGGTATTACACATTAAAAATGGATTCAAATACACTTGTTCTGCAATTCAGGATTGTAAAGCTACCAAAGATATCTTAAATGTATTCTCTTTCTTACTGTCATTACTTACCACTGACAAGCTGGTCCTTATTAGTTATTAAAGAAGCAAGACAATACACAATTACTCTTACTTACTTACACCCTTATAGTGTACCAATTGCCCATATTAAGGGAAGCCTTTTGAAGATGAATTGGCCCATTTAAGAAACAGTGGGATGTCACTTGTAATCAATTAACCAAAAAGCTTCCATATATGAATGGGTGACAGACCAGCTTACTTCACTGAATACTAAGCAAATTGAGCCATTTCTCTGAATTTTCAGCTCCATTTACCTTAGGCATTTATTAAACAAATCTTTAAGACCTTAACCAATTATCTCTAGACAGCTAAATAAAAGGCCCACATGATGTTAATTAATCGCAGATAGCTCAGAAAGCCTTTTATACATGAGCTCTTACCCAGAATTTTAACTGCAAATATTATAGCACAGCAGTTGTACCAAAATGCCCCTTTTCTTTCTTTTTAAACATTCTCCTCATGGAATGGGAGGGGAAGAGAGAACTGAAGATGTATGAGTTTTCTAGAGTTAAACATGCAAATACATTTCTTGTGATTAGTAACAGCTTGTTTTGCTAATGTTTAAATAACTGGCTCACATGGCAAAAAAGGGCAACGTCCTTGCCGATGGTGAATTTTCTCACACCAGAAGTGACTTGCAGTTTCTCAAAATGAAAAAAGGTGACTACGATATATATATATATATATATTAAAGTGGAAAAGAAAAAAGTCTGGATTATTGATGTCGCCATACCAGGTGACAACCACATTGAGGAAAAACAACAGGAAAAACTCAGCTGCTATCAAGATCTCAAAATCGAACTGCAAAGGCTCTGACATAAACCAGTATAGGTGATCCCAATGGTCACTGGCACACTGGGTGCTGTGCCAAAAAATCTCAGCCGGCATTTGGAAACAATAAACATCGACAAAATCACGATCTGTCAACTGCAAAAGGCCACCTTACTTGGATCTGCACGCATCATTCGAAAATACATCACACGGTCCTAGACACTTGGGAAGTGTTTGACTTGTGATTTTTTGATACGAATCTAGCATATACATCTCATTTGCTGTGACATACTGTGCTTTTGTGTCAGTAAAATAATAATAATAATAATAATAATAATAATAATAATAATAATAATATACTTCCCATTAATTTCTCTCTCCCCGTCCTTTCCAATGAATGGAGTGGATAGAACTATTATTAGAATGTCCAAAATGCTGTGACCAAAGTGCTGACTGGTTGGTTACAGACAACATATGCCAGAAATAGTTTGCTTTTAGGCACAAAATGCTAGTCATGGCCTATATAGCTTAGGTCCAGACTATTTGGAAACTCTTATTTCCTCATATGACCCTCTTTGAGTTTCATTTTTCCACACTAAAAGTAAACTCATCCTGTTTGGGAATAGCAAGGGAAAGAAGGGGGAAATCATGCCCACTCATTCAAGCAGCAATATTGGGAGCCACAGATGGCGAAAAGTGAGCTCCACCAATTATTTAAATGCAAGGCAGACATGGGAGAGATACAGCTTCATGTGAAAAGCACTGGGTACAGATACTATTATCCTCCTGCAAATGCAATTTACCAGCTTTGTATAATAAAATCCTAAAAGGGGAGAAATCAAGGCACTTCCTATCTGCAACTCCACCCATCCTTACCTGGGATCAAGACACAATGAACAGTGTGGTTTATTTCTGAATAAACTAATGGAGGAATGCATTACATGTCTTTCAAAAATAAATGGTGAACAGGAAAAGATAATTCTGAAGGTCTGGTCAAGTTAGCTGCAAAAACCGCAGTGTCCTGTGGCACCTAAAAGATTAGTAAATTTTCTTGTAGCATAATTTCTGTGGATAATTGCATCACATGCATTTTCCCCCGTTAATTTGAACTAATTCTCATTTAGCAGGAAAGCATGGCAAATACATTCCTAAAAACCTTCTCAGGGATATTATAAACACTGCCTTTTGATAAGCAATTTGTATGAAGTATAGAAATTTGTATGAAGTCATCATGTCGCCTGCAAAAGCAAAGATCATTGTCAGAGAAAAAAATGAAATACGATCAAGGGAAAACTCATGAACTTTTTCTGTAAAAGCAGCTGCAGCCAAACTTTTGGCTACAAAATGGCATGTGATTAACCCTGCCGTAAAATGAGCCATAACTGTAGTGCTGTTCAAACTTTCCATAATCAAAGGGAATAAAAGCCTTGATTTACTTCCTTAGATATAAAAACATAGGTCTGAAACAAAGCTTGATGGAAAAAATAATGGAAGATCAGAGGTTACCATGTTTGTTGGAGTTACACTTTTCCAGGTTATTTTATAGATCTAAGAAAAAAAATGTTTCAGGTGGTTGAGTCCATCATCTTTTCTATTTAATTTGCAGAGTTTTCATGAAAAACTGAGTTTTTAGAGGCTTAAGAATGCCATATATATTGTAAATATTGAATTTTTTTCTTCATGTTACTCTTTTCCTGCTCACACTTAGATATTTCACACCTTCTAGTGTAATTAAAGCATATTCTCTTATATGCTCCTTCCAGAGTGAGATGTGGAAACAATTTTCAAAGCCTGGCTATAGATTTTGTGACTCATAAATTTAAAATATGTGATTAAAGTTGGTAGACCTTAACTAGATATTCACAGTATTAAGGTTTGAGTCTGCTCAATGCAGAATATAAAACAAGTATTGGTAGGACAAAAACTAAAGTCAGAGAAAAAAAAAGGAAAAGAGAAATAAAGTAGAGCAGAATGAAGGAAAAATAAGCACTATTGATCTAGAATTTCAGTGCATTTGATCATTTCTCCAGAAAAAAAAGGTTTACAATGCTAAGGTATTCTTAAGGTGCTTCTTAATTATCAGCTAGGGATTCATCAGTAGATCTGCCCCCAGTGGCACAACCCTTGTGCTGGCAGGACTAATGACCAACAGGTCAGCGGTTCAAATCTGGAGAAAGTTTGGGTGTCCTCTTAGATTCAGCGCTGACGCTTGAAGCTCAGGCGTCAGCGGTGGCCAGGAGGGCCTAGCACAATTGAAGCTCATGCGCCAGCTGCGACCGTACGTGGTGAAGTCAGATTTGGCCACGGTGGTCCACGCCTTAGTTATCTCTAGATTGGACTATTGCAATGCACTCTATATGGGGCTGCCCTTGAAGATGGCCCGGAAATTTCAATTGGTCCAATAGGTGGCAGCCAGATTATTGACTGGTGCGAATTACAGAGAGCGGTCAACCCTCCTGTTTAAGAAGCTCCACTGGCTGCCGTTTATTTTCTGGGCCCAATTCAAGGTGCAGGTTTTGACCTACAAAGCCCTGAAAGGTTTGGGACTCGTCTACCTGTGCGACCGCATTTCTGTCTATGAACTCACATGATCTCTTCAATCTTCTGGAGAGACTCTTCTCTTGCTCCCACCTGCATCGCAAGTGCGACTTGTGGGGACGAGAGAAAGCGCCTTCTCTGTGGTGGGCCCCTGGCTCTGGAATTCACTCCCCCGGAGTTTTTGGCAGGCCTCCACGCTGGCAATCTTCAGGAGGAATCTGAAAACCTGGTTATTCCAAAATGCCTTCAGTGACTGAATGTAAGATACTCCCTGACCAACTTTGCACAAATTGACCTCAGAAGCACTTTATTTTATGGTTTGTGCAATTAAATCCTTCCTTATCCCTGGATCCTCCTCTCCGATAATTTGTATTGTCCTTATCTCCTAGCATTTTAAATTTTATCTTTGAATTTGGCCCTGCCCAGTGAAAATCTTTTGTTTCAAAAGTTGATTTTATATTGTTGTGTTGTTTATTATATTGGGTTTTTTTATTTTATGTATTTTTATTTTCCGGTTTTGTTATGCTTTTGTGTTATATTGTGTGTATTGTACTGATGGGCGTGACCTCATGTAAGCCGCACCGAGTTCCCCTGGGGGAGATGGAGCAGGGTATAAATAAAGTTTTATTATTTATTATTATTTAAGTGGGTTGAGCTCCCTCTGTCAGCTCCAGCTCCCCATGCGGGGCCGTGAGAGAAGCCTCCCACAAGGATGATAAACATTAAACATTGGGGCATCCCCTGGGCAATGTCCTTGCAGAGGTCCAATTCTCTACATCAGAAGTGACTTGCAGTTTCTCAAGTCACTCCTGCCATGAAAAAAAAATCAGTAGAGCTCAATTCACGTTTAGGTTTTTCTTGGTGCTGTATAAAATGGGAGTAACACTTGAAATATGGTTACAAAATATGTCAAATGTTGACTTGACTTATTCTAACCAACATTTGTCCATGATGGCTTTTAAACTTGGATTGGGTACTTTGAATGTAATTTTCCTGATTCCGGGTAGGGGGTTGGACTGGATGGCTCACGAGGTCTATTCTAACTCTATACTTCTATTCTATGAGTCTATGGTTTTGCACAGTAAAGATGATTTTATATGCAGAATATAATATTGTTTCTTGTATAGAAAATACTGTTTTATGTACAGATTGCCAAAATTCAAATGGTCTTTCAAAACAGTAGTTTTGAAGATGTTTTCATGAGAAGCAAAGTGCTAAAACTATTGGTTGTGTTCTTCAAAGGAAATTTGGAGAGAATGACATCCCTAGTGTTCTCGCCTGCCAATTTCCTCTTAACTTGACTCTCCTGGATCATTATTGATTTATTTACTTCATTTATAACCCATCCTTCTCAACCCCACAAAGGACTCAGGGCGCCTTACAAAAAAAGGCACAATTTGATACCACTTTTACATATGATAAAACAAAATATATGCATTAAAATCAATAGTTAAAACACATAATCTTAAAAAGTTACATTAAAAACTACACAGTCCAAAGGCACATTCCAGGAGCCCTTCTATAAATTGCACTATCCCATAGTCACTTATTTTGCAGATCACTTATTGAAATGCAGATTACTGTCCAAAGGCTTGGTTCCACAACCATGTTTTTTACTTTCTTTCTGAAGGACAGAAGGTAGAAGTTGATTTAATTTTGTTAGTGTGGGAGTTCCATAGTTGAGGGGCCACCACTTAGAAACCTCTGTCTCTCATCCCCACCAATCGCGTCTGTGAAGAAGGTGGGACCGAGACCAGGGCCTTCCCAGAAGATCTTAACCTCTGAACTGGTTCATAGAGAGAAATATGTTCAGACAGGTATGCTGGGCTGGAACTATTTAGGGCTTTATAGACTAAAGCCAGTAATTTGAATATTGTTCAGTAGCAAACTGGCAGCCAGTGGAGCTAGTACAGCAGGGGAGTTGTGTGCTCCCTGCACCCTGTTCCAGTGAGAAATCTGGCTGTAGCTCATTGGACCACTTGAAGCTTCTGAACATTCTTCAAAGGCAACTCCACATAGAGTGCATTGCAGTAGTCTATTCTCATCGTAACATCTTTTTTTCATGTATAGTGCAATCAGTGATAAAGGTGAGAGGTTTGAATCAATTCTAGAGGTCCAAATTTCCAGAATGATCTTTATATATTAGAGTGCCACATTACCCTCAATGTCTACATCCTGTCTTTCAGTTCTGACCTCTGCTCCTTTGTATTCTTCATCTCCACTCTGTCCCAGAAAACTTCATGCTGAAGAGTAGATACATGGGTTTCAAGTTGCTTGACTTTCTTTTCCAACAGGGCAACCAACTTGCACTTGTTGTAGATGCCATTACCCACATCTTCCAGCAAGAACTCAAACTGCAGTAGCTTCCTCTCCAACCATATTTCATAGTCTTCAGAAGACAATGAAACAAAACTCCAGGACTCCCTCTCAAATCTCCTATGCCAAACACTCACACAAGATGACTTTGCCTGTTAGTTGAGCTCCTGATATGACTGCAATTGCCACTAGTCATGAACCACTGTCCCTCAGAGACTGATCTCAAAAGACTGAAGCAGCAATTATAAAGAGCTTATGGCTGCTAGCACCACCTCAAGCAACTCAGTAACTCAACTCCTAAGACAACGTGCTCACGGAAAGCACACAGCAAAAATAAAAATAAAAATAAACAAATAAATAAACAAACAAGCCAGAGGATCCATCTTCATTGGAGAATGAAGCAGTTAGACACCACTTTAACTGCAATGGCTCAATCCTATAAAATCCTTGGATTTGTTGCTTGATGAGACACCAGCACTATATAGCAGAGAAGTCTAAAAACCTTGTCAAACTACAACTACTATGATTCCCTAGCTCTGAGTCATGGAAAGTAAAGTGGTATGAAACTGGATTCATTCTATAACGCAGATGCATCCAGAGACTGGCAAACTTCTCACAATTGAGGAGAAAAGCATGATCCTAAGACTTACTGCTGCCACTTCATGCAAAGCTAATCTTTGGTTTTCCATTATGTCTGAACAAGCTCACAATGTCATAATGTACAATGCATTTTCAATTTTGTTGATTTTATTTTATTTTCCACCTGTAATTTAAACAGATGGGACTTCCAAATTTCAATAATGCACAGCCTTAAAGCTAAACACTTCTAATCCCTTGAAATTTAAGTAAAAAAGTGCCTTTCACTTTTTGAAACACAAATGACAGAAGTTGAAGGTTTTATTAGAAATGTAAGCTTTTGAACCAGTAAATCTTACATATGTCAAAACTGAAACTTTCTCTTAAGAGCCAGGGAATACTTAAGCTTCAGTTCTGGAATAATCTGCTGCAATTTCATACCAAACCCACAAGATGGAAAGATTAACGTATTAAGAAAAGGCACAAGGCATTTCTGAAAATGAGCATGTAATTTCACATTCTTCAGCTATTCAAAGAACATAAAAGCTTGTTGTGTGGCATGAAGAGTACTAAAGTGGTCTTTGAAGTTTCTAGCACCTAAACGAATGTCCTTCACTCATTATTCTAAAAAAAAATATCATTTCAGAGGGAAATTATGGGTAATGACCACCAAAATGGTACCTTAATTAAAATGAATATATTTTGTCAGAGGAACTTGTTGTTTCAGTGCCTCTTCAACTTAAGATGCCACTTCTCAACACAATTGCTGCAATCTATTTTACTTAACATTGCAGCTGCATTACCTCAAAAAATGGACTTTCTGATAGCCTCCTTTAACACATAATGTGCTCTTTAGTGTGAAAGAAAAATACATCATTTCCTGTATTCTGTGGGAAACTTGGCTTCCTGAGAGAGCCATTCAGCATAATGCTGTAAATCTTTATCCACAACATAGTAAGCTTCATAAAATGTACTATCTCACTTAATCAAATATTTTCATGATGCCTTTCTCAAATGATATCCAAGAAACAGAAGTGATGCAATATGCTGCTCTTGGCTTCGATGCACATTAATTTATATGCACATTGAACATTGCATGAGTAAACATAGGAGAAAGAACGTACATAGCATGCATGTGTGAATGAGCTTCAGTATGTCAATGGGTGAGTCACAAGGTGCAGCAAAGGTGTTTGCAGGATCAAACATACTGCACATTACTCAAATCGAAGTAATTGAAGTAAAATAAAGATATTTGCACATCATTTTTTGGCTTACGTGCTTAGCCAAAATTGAGATGAGTATTAGATTTGATGGCACCAAAAGATGCCCTTTTCCCTCCACCAGGTTGAGACTAGCCTCCGCCTGATGGTGGAGCAGGGACTTCCCTCCCCACGCCTTTCTCCTTCCTCTCCTAGCTGATCATTTTGTAGCTGACAGAAGAGGAGAAATGGTGACCCATTTCCTCCCTGGTCATTTCTCCCCGGCCTCCCAACTTGGAAAACTGAGAAGAAATTGAGTACCTTTCCCTTCCCAAGCAATTTCTCCCCATCTCCCAACTTGGGAAACAGAGGAGAAAATGAGCTGCTTTGCCTCCCTAGCTATTTTCTCCCCCGTTTCCCAACATTCAAAACAGAGGCGGAATGGAGCTGCTATACCTCCCTGGGAAAGAGGGAAAGAGAGAGGAGAATCAAAAATGAGGGCAAATCTTCCAAAGCCCAGCCTTCTTTCCCAGCTTTTTTTTTTGGGGGGGGGGGGGAGGGAGAGAGAGAAAGAGCCCAGTCAAGCTGAAGCTAAAGGGAAGATTTTGGGAAATTTCAGAAGCCCAGCCTTCATCCACAGCTGGGAGAGAGAGAGAGAGAGAGGTAAGTGTTGGAAATCAGCCTGTGTTTGTGTTCCAGGATGATCGTGATGCTTCTGATGTGGGCAATGATGCAGGCAATGCTGTGAGAAATGATGAGGGGAATGATGGTGCCTAGGCTGAGCTGCAAGATGGAGATGGTTTGGTCAATGATTTTCTTGCAAACAAAGACAGATAGGCCCCAGTGCAAAGGGCAGTTTCTCGTGAGAATATTCCTGCTGGGCATAGGGATTATGGTATACTCTCTCTCTCTCTCTCTCTCTCTCTCTCTCTCTGTGAGCTCTCAATATTTGGGTTTGGAAAATAATCTGACACCTGGAAATGTTGCTCCGAAAGGCTTCGTCAGATAAGAGTCAAGGGTTGGGGAAAACAAAACCAGTTTCTGGGTTTTGGGATATAAGGTTTGCTTCAAAGGAAAACCTGTTAGATCAGGCATCATTGGGAAATCAAGTTCATGTGCCATGGAAATCCTGAATCTTGTTCTTGTGAATACTTCTAGCCTTTTGGTGTTGATTAGCAGTGTTTGGATTGTCTTTGCATCCTGTTGATTCCTATCTGGACAAATACTGCCTTGGATTGCTTTTATATCTTTTGTGGACATTGCTTTGAGTTACTGCATTTTACTGACCTTTTACTTTTTGGAACTTTCCTATTTTCTTACAAACATTTCTTTCTACTGGCTATTTTACTAAGCTTCAATAAAAAGGATTTGTTTCTTCACACAACGTGTGGTGTGTTTTAAAATCAGAGGGCTTTTTCCTGTCCTGGAGTGCAACAGTAAGAGAGGTAAGACAGACAGAAGCTGCTGCCCAATGGGGTCCCAGAAAGTGATTTTTGGCAGAGAAGGCTGTAAACTATTGCCCCATGATTCCACAGCAGTGAAAGTGGTGTCAGATTGCATTCATTCCCATGCTGTTTCTCCTAGGGACTTTGGAATCACCTAAGATGCACCTATCACATACTATATGCTGCCTGATAACACCGAGAATACAAATTTTCAGTTTATGGATCCCTCGATTATTTATTTATTTACCCTAATTATAACCCCACCATGTGAGATGGCTGACCACCCCATAAGATGGAGAAAAGATGGGAGGAATGGGGTATGACTGTGCCCTCTGCTTTCCCCCACTTTCCCACCACTCATGGGACAAAGTCTTAAGTTTTAAAGTATTGGGTTTGATGATGTAACTCATTAGAAATCATCTCCATGTGTTCTTTTCTTCCAGCTCCTCCACTACATATAGCAAAAGACATCCAGCCATATTCATGTCTGGCCAGTTTAAACCTTTTCCATGTAAATAGACAATTCATATAGTCAGCTATATTTAGGAATGTGCTCATTTTCAGAAAACATTATGTGTGAACATGCAAAACTCTTAGAATATAATCTGAGGTGGGGACAGTATATATTTTTTACTTTCCACACAGAAACACCATAGTGTGCACTGGTGTACAAAAACCAGAATCAGCAGTTATAGCCAGATTGTAAGGTCTATAGTTGCCACAATACTGTCAAATAAATTCAACCAAAATTTGGAGAGAGTTCTGGAGTTACTCTTCTGTGAAAGCTAAAATGCCCAAGAGGGTGCCTAACTGCTAGTTTGGAGACTAGTCAATTAATTCAAACCTGGTTTGAATACATTAGCTGGTTAACTTTTTAAAAGTGCAGCAAAAGTATTTCTTTTTGTTCACTAATATTACTGTCCTCGGATTTATATATTTCCCATAAATTGTATACTTAAAAGGTTTTTAAAAGGTTGCATTTCAAATTATACAGGGATCATCCCTACAATAATATCCTTATGGTTCATGAGTTAATTATTCTGTTCACATCTCCTATGAGGAATTGTCAGGTATAATATCCATGTAGCATGTGGGTAGATACCATGTAAGTATGAATGTTTTCAGGGAAGCCATCACATGGCAGTGCTCCACTAGCAAATGTAAAATAATATTTAAGATTTAAATTATCTTTAAAAAGACACAAATTGTGCTTCTTAGATTTTATAAATCACTCCAATGAGTGATAATTAGCACATTTTGATTTTTTTAAAAAATATTATTTTTAAAGCACCTTCAGATTAATTATTCAAATTAGACATTTTTTTCATATTTTGAACAGTATTGCACGTTTTAATTTCACTAAATCTTTGCTTATATTCATCTTTGTTGAAAAAGTCCTTAAAATATCTCAAAGGGATAATTAAATCCTCACATCCATATTTTCCACTCTTCTCTATTATTTGATATACTTCTTTACAACAGGACCTGTGAATTTCTGTAAATTTTCATAAGAAAATGCAATGTTGCTGACATGTTTTTAAACATGTTTTATTACACTATGACTGATGTAAGAGCTTATATATAATCATAGAAACTAGAGATAGAAAAACTTGGTGGGGGAATCAATATTTTGGAACCACTATAGAACTGTATAATGTTATACATAATTTTCCAGTTTGCTCAGCCCACAGCATGAAAAAAAGAGAGGGGAGCAATTCAGACAAATTGAATTTCATTTGTTTAGGGAATACATCAAATAGTGTCTATTAAAACTTCAAGATGCCATATCAGACAACCTATCCCTTAACCAATTGCCTTTCAGAAGCAATTGGCAAAGCAAATGGGAAAACTAGTTATCAATATTACTTGTAATATTTGCTACATTGTTCACATTTCAGCTTTCAGAATATTTGGTTTCCTTCCTGCTCTGAACATGTTTAACTCTCACTAATTTCCTGCTAGATGTTTGATTTGGTTTCATTTTTAGCAGTTACTATACTGTAATTGAGGGGAAAGGGGTTAGTTTTTTTTTCTTGTTCCAGCAAAAGAAAAAGAAAAAGAAAAAGAAAAGAGCATGGCCATATATCCAAGTGTCAGACAAAGATTACAAACTGCAAAGGGAGATGGATTTCATACTAAAATCTGATAAAGTAGATATGTTTCAATAATTACATTAAAGGTCAGCTATTCATGAAGGACTGGGAAAGTTGAATAAGACTCTATATAAAATTAACTGGTGCAAATGAAATAGAAGGATTCCCAAGATGTTATGCAAGGTGAACCACATGATTTACAAACTCAGTTGTATTATTTCATTTCTTTTCTTAGAACTTGATATCTTGTACCCCCATTAAAAACAAAATAGTATAAATTCAGTGTCCCATCTAAAGTACCCTAGAGATGATAAGCATATTATTTGTCTTGAGCAAAGATAATTGTGACAGAAAGAATGTTACATCAGGTATACTTTGTGGACTTTCTCTGGGTATTCACACAATCTGAAATGCTCTTGTAATTGTTCTATGAAGACATGAAGTTTTCTACACAAACCCCATATTATTCACACAATAATACATTAGTATTTTTGCAGAAATAATACACTTTTTTCTGTGCAGAATAGTTCTCCAGAAAATTCTGAATACAGTGAGAATACTGTGCATAATAATTTTGGAGAGAGAAAAGCATGCAATATATTTGCCCTTGCATGCAAAGTTAAGTCAGGAAAACATTCATATCCCTGGGGTACACTTACTAAAATTAATGCAGATTTGTTAGTCACAACTGAGTTAAGCAGATAGAATTAATGTTTATTTTTCTTCTTTGCTTATATTTTAAAACATAATCTGTTATGCGCTGAAATTAGGAGGTCTTTAAGGAAGCAAATGTAATAAAACTCATTTTTGTCACTTTTCTCCAACCTTCACTTGCAATCTAATCAATTAATATATTAATAATTACTACAGCCAACTTCTATCATCAAGGGCCTGAGGTTCTCCCTCAAAGTGAATTCAAGGATGAAACACTTCATTGAAAGGCATGTGTAAATCTGATTGTGGAGTAGTAGAAGGTAACCCTTTAGTTATTCTTGCTTCCACAATTCCCCATGACCTAGTAACTCAGTGGGAAGTTACTGAGGGCTTCATTTGCACTTCTCTACCACTGACTCTGCAGATGAGATGAGAATCCTAAATGCATATGCACATGTATACAGAACAAGGCATGTGAAAAGAAAGCATGAAAAAGAGATTTTTTTAAAAAAAACACATTTATTCTAAGGAAGCAGAATGAAGCTGAAAGCTACATGCTGGGAATGTTTTAGCTAAAGATCCTGCATTGAGCAGGGGGCAGGACGTGATGTCTCATGGGCTGGATTTCAACTCTTACTGGCTTGTATGGTCAAATAAGTTAAAGTGTCCAGCATCTGTATATAACTACTTCTCCCTTTGTCTAAGTAGCAAAACCAGCAAATAGGATATGACTATAGGAATTTATTTTACATCTCAATATGGATTTTTTTCTAAATGAGTTTCAAACTCAACATTACTGACTTTATCACATGAGCCAGTCAAAGTGTCCTGCTTCGACTGGCTTCACCAAAAGAACAGAGGGGGAGAGGAGCAGAGGGGCAAATCTGTCACCCTGCACACTGCTCCCTTGCAGCAATGCTTCCCTGATCACACATCAAGGAAGTGTTGCCTGAGTGGCAAGGATCCATGCTGGTTCCATTGGAGCCAGCACAACACAGACAGGCCCCCGTATTGAGAGGGAAGCATTGTACAGTGGTACCACTTGTGGGCAGGCCTCTGTTGGAAGTCCAGCAACCTCATGGGATGGGCAGAGTGCCCATTCATCTATGGACTAGTGGGGAAGCATCCTCAGATGCTTCCCAAGCCCCATCTCATGAAGTAGTGGGTGTATCTTTGGCTTCCATATGGTTGTTTGTCTAGAAGTCAGCTGTAGTTTATAAATTTCATGTAGTGAGGAACTGTAGTTACCAGAATGTTTCTGACAGTTAGAGCAGGAGTGGGCCAGGAGCACAGGCCTACAAGGGAATGTATTAAATTGCTGTATTGGCTGACTTGTGATTGTTTGAATGTGGTCATTGCATGAAATGAAGAAGGAAGTAGTTGGTTGTTCACTATTCAGGCTGCAAGAACCGAATGTTTCCCATTCAAATTCGTGATAATATTCATCTTAGAACTTACAACAGATCTTTTTACACAAGTCCAACCAAGTCCAATGAAACAGATATGGATGTATAAAGCAAAAGTGGGAAAACTTTTGCCCTCTAGATGTTTCAAAAGATAATTCACATAAATCTTTCTCATTGGCCATATTAGATTGGACTAATGGGGAGTGCAGGCCAAAACATCTAGGGACCAACGGCTTCCTGACCTGTAGAAAATTAACCAGGAAGCAGAAGAAGCTTCCAGAATCATTGAGCATTCTTGGGGTTCTTGTACAAAAGGAACCATATGTCTATATGTTTTAGTAATGCACATATTTTATTATGCAATGGTGTTTGGCCATCAATAATTCAACAATATATTGAAACACCTTTGATATTCAGCCTCTGGGATCCTCTATTGTTTAATTCAGCTGTAGTTAAGTAATGACCATTGTTGCCTAAATTTGCCAGTTATTACCCAATTTCTTCCATAAGAAAAGAAAAGAAAATAAGAAAATTGTGATTAAATAATTTTTTAAAAATTTAGAGGACAGGGAGAACTAGGAAGAAAGGAGATTGATGGTTATATCTTTCAAGTATAAGTAGTAGTACTGCTCTGGATTTATAAACTTGGAAATAATCTAATGCTAAAACCCCACAGGCTCCACTAAGTATATGTGTTCAGGGATTAGCCTTAACTGTGTGCCTCAGGAATGAACAGGTCTAAATGGAGGTGATATTAGACTCCATTAAACTTTCTCTAGAAAGTAATTTATAGTTATTCACAAGGGGAAACCTGGCAGGAAAAGAAGAAGGTAAGACTGCTAGCAGCTCCTGCTGGGATCAAGAGTATCATTTCAACTCTGCTTTAACCATTGCTTCATGTCCCCATTTGTCAACACATAAATCTTGTACTATCCCTAGAAATAATTCAATGACACCTAGAGAAAACCAAAAAATAAAGGGGGAAAGGGGGTTGAGGGAAAGGAAAGGGAAAATGCAGAGCTTATAAAGTGTAATTGAACACATTGTATCAGTATTTATCAATCACAGACCAGAACATTATTTGAAAAATAAAAGATCTGGAATAGGCAAAATGATCCAAATTCTTTCAAGTCCAGACCACTGGATTTCACTGTTATATGAAAACTAAGTATCTACCCTGCTTTTTGTGGCAAAAAGTATAGAAACTACGACACACAAGGGAGAAGCAACACAGACACGAAGGAGAGGGCTTCTGTGGGATAGAAGTGCAAAACCCAAGAACCATAAATGCTGGTTACTTTTATAGCTCCTCCCTGAGAAAGAGGAAAGGATTTCTCTAATCCATTGAAGATCAGCACAAATCTCCAGGAAAGGAACTGGCAAGTTTGTTAGGGTTCCTCTGGGAAATGTTTCTGACCTGCCATTATCCATGCCAGCAAAAGAGTATGACCTGAATATAATCACATTGCTGAAATTAAGCAAGTCTGGGTCAGTTTCAAGACTAGGAAAATGGTATGCAATCTTCTGATCCATGGAGACGAAAATCAGTTTGTAAATAGGATGCTTTTGCTGTCAGTGTTTTTCTTAACCTTTGTTTTACTTCTAACTCCATTCAAGTCTAACTCCAAGTACTGATTTCATTACATTTATGGCCCCCCTTGATGGATTGTCACCTTGTCATGGTCAGGGGGCTTAGTGTTCAAATGATCCTGTAGGCCTAACCGTTGCAGTCATGTATTTCTAGGAGGGGCCACGGGGGAGGATCCCGATCAAGAACAATCTGAAGATCTCAACCGCAGAACAGACAGATGACAACATGGCACGTGTGAAGGCAGAATGACTGTGAAGGCAGAAGAAGATTGCAGCAAATGAGAAGCCACTGTTGTCATGCTAACCATGCCATTAGATGGGATCCTCATTCTGTGAAGACTGTGTGATGATTGGCTGTGCACTATTCCACCAGAAAAACAAGCTTAAGACATCATAGAAGTACCCCCGGGCAAAGCATTGGCACCTCTTAGATTATGTAATTATATATGCCAGAGACCACCATGTTGTGCTCTTCACAAGAGCCATGACAGGTACTGATGACTGCTGGACAGACCACAGATTAATTCAATCCATGATGGCCATGAAGATCGTCCCCAAACGCAGACTCCAAGGAATAATGTTAAGGCATAAAATGAACACCCAAACCCTTCAAGAGCCCTCCAAATGAGCCCTTCTTCAAACAACACATAAGGATTATCTACCCATAGAGCACCCTGAAAATGTTGAGGAACACTGAAATAAATGGAAGACCTCCATCATCACAGCTTATGAGAAACAATTGGATACTAAACTAAGAAACATTGTGACTGGTTTGATGAAAATGATAACAACATCCTGTTGGCTAATTGATAAGAAAAGGAAAGCCTTTCAAATATGGCAGAGAGACACCAACTGTGCTGCTAAGAAAAAGATCTATGTCAGTGCAAAAGCTGAGATCCAAAGAAGGACCAGAGAACTCAAGAGCATCTGGTGGACAAAAAAGACTCAAGAAATCCAACACTTTACATAGGAATTCTTTACGCCCCAAAGGTAATCTATAGACCAAGAAATCATGACATACACCCTCTACATTTATCAGATGGAACCAAACTTCTGATGGATGAAAAATAAACCACAGTACAACACTACTACACGAGCACTACTACAACCTCTTTAATCACAGCTCCAATGTGGTCAAAGAGATTCTTTCGCAAATCCCCCAACAAATCAGGGATGAGCTTGCAGCACTGCCTAGTTTGGAGGAAGTCAGCCATCAGACATACATCTCTGCATTTCCAAAAGCTTAAATGGGGCAAAAATATTGAAAAAGCAGTCCATCTTATTACAGTATTGCCCTCAGTGTACATCCAGCCTTCAGATTCATTTTCATTTAATAGAAAAACATTACAAATTCATTTCTAATGAAATTCTCAACATTATAAACTATGTGTTTTGATGAATAATTTGTATAAATTAAAGGCTTTTCATATGAAGTCATCATGTAGCCTGAAAAAGTGAAGATGGAAAACCTGAAATACAATCAATGGGAAACTCAAGAGGTTCTTCTGTGAAAGCTGTTGTAGCCGAACATTTGGGATTAAGATGGCATGCAATTAGCCTTGAACCAAAAGAGCCATAATCATAATGCAAAACCAAGAGCACCTTTATCTGTATGTGTAAGAGCACCAGCTGGGAGGCTAGCTTTATGCTACTGAGCAGAGAAGACCTCTCCCAGATGCCTCAGTCAAATTTAAGCCTGCTGGAGGTGACACCACTCACCATTGCTTTTGATCTGTCAATGTGACCAAGGTACAGATTTACCACCTCGGCACGTGTTAGAAAATCAGCATACTAGTATGCTGCCAGGGTGCTTCTTCCTCAGAGCCTGCTGGACACCATCACATGACATCAGGAAACTTCTGATGGGGCTTCATGGAGGAGGCATGCTGACAGTGTGTTAGGATGCTTCCCTTAGAACACAGGAGGCTTCCCAAGACCACATTCAAAATTTGGTTTGAATATATGGACACTAGTACTGATATAGTTTATCCTGAAATATGTAAAGGAGGTGGGCAGGAACCCAGTATGGGACCAGATGAGGTAGCTTGTCTCTTCCTGCCCAACTCCCCAGTTTTCCCTGGGCAAAATAGCCAAGCCCCAGGGATAATCCACAAACTGGGTTGCTTACCACGTGGCCATCTACTGGAAGACTAGCCCAATTGTCCAACCCCCAAGCATCATGACCTCAAGTAAGAGCTAAATCATCAGGCCAGCCACATGGACATTTATTGTTAGTCACCTTGACTCCCCGTGTTAGGAGAAAGGCAAGATAGAAAAAAAGAAAACAAATATAAATAAGGATATTCTCATTCCTGAGTCACATGACAGGTTGGGCAGTTCAAAAGTCTTGTCCTTCACCAAAAGGTGCTGTAAGTGGTCACCAAATGTAACTTTTCTCATCCCACTATCTGTCATGGATAAGCGGAAGTGTCTGCCTAGTCCCCACCTTCTCTCAGGCTGATCGAAACAACTATCAGGATGACACTTTCACCATTTGGAGCCATGGAGATGAAGAACTCAAAAGGTTCCTGGAACATCTTAACAGCATCCACCCTAACATCCAGTTCACTATGGAAAAAGAAAAGGAAGGAAGACTGCCTTTTCTAGATGTCCTAGTCATCCGCAAACCAGATCAACAATTGGGTCACACCGTTTACAGAAAACCCACACACACAGATAGATATCTCCATAAAAACTCCAACCATCACCCAAGTCAAAAAAGAAGCACCATCAAAGCCTTGGCAGACCGTGCAAAAAGAATCTGTGAAGCCCACCTCCTCCAAGATGAACTGAACCACCTCAACTGGGCTCTACAGGCCAATGGATACTCCACCTCAGACATCAGAAGAGCTGCAAGACCAAGAACAAGCCACAAGAGTAAAGATGAAGATCCACCCAGAGGAAAGGTGTTCCTGCCATACATCAAGGGAACCACTGATCGCATAGGGAAGCTGATGAGGAAACACAACATACAAACAATCTACAAACCCACCAGGAAAATCCAACAAATGCTACGTTCAGCAAAGGACAAGAGGGATCCTCTCACCTCTGCAGGAGTCTACCGTATACCATGCAGCTGTGGACAAGTCTACATAGGGACCACCAAACGCAGCGCCCAAACAAGAATCCAGGAACATGAAAGGCACTGCAGACTACTTCAACCAGAGAAGTCAGCCATAGCAGAGCACCTGATGAACCAACCTGGACACAGCATTTTATTTGAGAACACAAAAATGCTGGACCACTCTCACAACCACCATGTCAGACTACACAGAGAAGCCATTGAAATCCACAAACATGTGGACAATTTCAACAGAAAGGAAGAAACCATGAAAATGAACAAAATCTGGCTACCAGTATTAAAAAATTCTAAAATTAAAACAGCAGAGAGAAAAACAGGCAGGGACATCTAATCACCTTTCAAGAAGAGTTTGCTCCAGGCACTGTCAGCCCATTGTATGCTAATCAAGGTGGTCAGTTGAAAAGATTCACACCTAGCCCAACTCACAAAAGCCTTTTGTCTCACCCTGGTCATTCCACAGATATATAAACCCCTTTTTCCCAGCTCCAGCAGACCTCTGAGGATGCTTGCCATAGATGCAGGCGAAACGTCAGGAGAAATGCCTCTAGAACATGGCCATATAGCCCGAAAAAAACCCACAAGAACTGAGTGATTCCGGCCATGAAAGCCTTCGACAATACATTGAACTATCAGTCTTTTGCAAAAATCCAGTTTCCCACTCTGGACAGATGAACCCAACAGCACTGTATAACTCAGGCTTTTGGAAAACAATGTCTGGATATAGGGGAAAGTAACCCAAATGCATGGTGCCAAACCACTAACATTTCCTCTAGTTGCACCATTGATAATTCAGCCTTGCCTGGGTCCATCCTATCAATTCCACATAAGGCACGGAAATTGGAAATTACTGGGAAATTGGCCTTACTGGGATATTTCCAGTGGGTCCTGAGTAAAATAAACTGAGCTTTGGCTTAAGGCTTTTTCAGGTTTTTATAGAACCTACAAAGAAAAAATGGATCCAGATGTTAATGATTAAAACAGTATTACTCTTAACAAAGCAGACAAGTTTTTTCTGGACAACTAAGTAATTTTGTTAGTGAAAAGAACTGTATTTAAAATCACCAAAGTGTTCTCTCTCCTATGCTTTTTCTATTTTAAACCTCCTAAATCTAATATGAAAAATTACTGTTGGCTCATAGTATTCTATATAGAGCCATTTTTATCATTCTTTTTCATTAGTATGTCTCCACTAATGTAAAGAATTATGGCCAACAGGCTAAGTTATGAAAAAATGTGGATTTGTCACTTTTCCTGTCGGAGGTCATGAGGGCAACATATGAGATCAATGCAAATATCTTCTCATGGCTTGCAAACTTCAAATATACACTTTCATAAGATCTGCACATCCTTTTGGCACACAAAACTGAAAATATTTAGCCAAATATATACTGAATTGTGGATTTCCGACTATCAACAGTATCTCACTGTGCTTGAACTCAAAAAGTTAAAATAAGAGTAGCATACTTGCAATGTTTCATAGTTGAAAATGGGACATGTGTGTCCAAGCAACATCAAAACATAGTCAACTATGTAGGTATAATGGATGCTAAAGATACTGGACAAATGAACCTATTTATAAATTACCATACCTCCCCTTTGAATGCACCAGGTTTCTAAGATCTTCAGGGGGAGGCTTTCTTTGGGTCCCACCTCCACCAGAGACTCACTTCGAGGTGACACAGGAGTGAGCCTTCTCTGTGTCTACTTTTACCCTCTGTAACTCCCTTCTGTGAGAAGCTGGCTATTCAGGCAGTCATCCCTCCTGTTCAAGGAGCTCCACCGGCTGCCATTCATCTACCAGACCCAATTCAAGGTGCAGGTTCTTACCTTCAAAGCCCTGAACGGTTTGGGACCCGCCTACCTGCGTGACCGCATTTCTGTGTACGAACCTACACAATCTCTTCGCTCATCTGGAGAGGCCCTGCTCCCGATCCCACCAGCATTGCAGGTGTGATTGGTGGGGACGAGAGAGAGGGCCTTCTTGGTGGTGGTCCCTTGACTCTGGAACTCACTCCCTAAGGACATCAGGCAGGCCCCAACCCTGGCAGTCTTTAGGAGGAGCTTGAAGACATGGTTGTTCAAGTGTGTCTTCCCAGAATAATGATCCCATAGCACTTTGTCCCTCTAAAGCACTTTATATTTTTAGGTCTCCTCGTATGTCTTCCACAAACGCCACTATCACCTTTTCGTCCATGCCTCAGCACTATTTCCAATTTTAACTTTTTACATTTGGCCTTCCCAAAGTTTTTAATTTTATGTTGTCTTATTGATAATGTTATATGTTTATCGTCTATGTTTTATTTTAATTGCTTGTATCGTTGTGTTTATTGCTTGTATTATTGTGTTTGGGCTCGGCCTCATGTAAGCTGCACCGAGTCCCTTGGGGAGATGGTAGTGGGGTACAAAGAAAGTGTTGTTGTTGTTATTATTATTATTATTATTATTATTTTTCCCACCCTGCTTTCATTTTACCGGCAAACAAAGGCATTTTTGTTTAAGCAAACTTAGTGCGTAAGTAAGGGGGCTATTTGGGGATATTTTATTTATCTTCTGTACTTTTGTTTGTTTTTAAAATAATTTTATATTGTTTCATGTGGTGATTTTAATTGTTTTTAATTTTTATTTGGAAGTTTTATAATTTGACTGTCTCTGAGTAAGAGTAAACACATGGACACTCAGTGTATCCTTTCTAGCCCAGTTATCCTTGTCGTTGGCTATTGGTATTCCAGGATTTTCTCTCTAACACATTTGACCATCTACCTTTCAGATTGTGGTCCAACATCCCAAAGCGATTATAGTCCATTCACGCTTAATTCTGCTGATTTGTTGCACTGATAAAATACATTCTGGGTAAATGAACATATAAGGCAGCTTCTGTTTTACTTGATGCTTTACTTTTGATTACGGTTATTCTGCCATTCCCTCTTCTTTTTTAATAGAAAAAGAAGAAAGTGTGCTGGCAAAAGACTGCTCGTTTTACATGTTTTTCCCCCAGTTCTATATGTAGTTCTAGTTCTCACAACTGCACTAGGTCCCATGGATCAGAGAATGCTATTTTATACTAAGAGGAAATCTTTATAATTTCAATATATATCTAGCTAAGAATGTCTTTTTGACATAGTGATTTTGCATTTGTAAACCATTTCTCCCAAAGTTCTAATTATTTAGCTAAAGAGCCAGTTTGGCACCTTTCATTGTAACTTTTCTCTTATCTCGTTTGGCAGGAGAATGCGTATGGTTCATATGATATGAGCTCAATTCCCTGATGGCAGCATGAATGACTTGCAGAGAATATACACAAACAGGCCTGTAAAATGCTCAGTGTCACTCACATGCTTTATCTCACAATACCACGCTTTATTTTTTAAAAACCAATCATGAAGTAGTGCATATTGCGCAGCACAATATATCTAAACATGTCATTGTCCATGAAGAAATCATTTATGCACAGCTGAGAACTCTAGAAAATATTGTCAAGGCTAACTATGGCAGGGGGCTTATTTCTTCCCACAGTTAATGTCACACTATCACATTTCTTTAAAAAAAAAATCAAAGATCTCTCTCCCTGAATGTATATTCCAGACTCCTTTGGATCTGCTGGGGGAATGAAGAAAAAACATTGACCCCGTGCCTCATCTATGTTCAATTGTCAGCTTCGCCTACTGATACTGTCATGTATTCATGGGGATCAGCTGGCCAGAACAAGCTATAGAATAGACTTATTAGCATCTCTATAGCTCACTTCAGTCCACTTGATTACCGCTTCATTCCCATTAATTAATTTTTAATTTTGCCCTACCTTGGCTCTTATAAATCAGCCTGGCTAAGGGAAGGCACACTGGAAATATGAAACTCTTTGTCCATGAGGCACCTGATCAGAAGCTCAGGCTCAGCAATTGATTGGGTTACTGGGAAAAACCAAGAGAATATATATATATATATATATATATATATATATATTGTTTTAATTATGATATGCCATTTGAAAGGTCACCAAGGATTAGTAGTACAGCAATATTGGGCTCACTTTGCTAGCACTGAAGATTTTAAAAACCCTATGAAAATCTATGAAACAGAATTCCTTCTTTTGTCACACAATCAGTCCTATTAATATTACAAATACCTATGGCGGGAATGCAGGACTTTCTCGGTAGCTGCTTCCTGACTCTAGTACTCTGTTCCTTATGGAGTCTAGACTGGTTTCTTTTTTGTTGCCAGTGTCAGCAAGTGATGACTTTTTCCATGTGGCAGAACTTCAAATATTTAAAACAGATACGACATCACCGCTCAGTCTTCTCTTGGCCAAGGTAAATATACAAATTTTCTCCAACTACCCGGGTCGGAGGTTTAGCACAGCTGGCAAATCACCAGCAACTCTAAGATCTATCAACCAAATGTTGCAAGTTCGAAGCCCCGGGTCAGCATGAGCGGTTGTCTGTCAGCCCTGCTCACTGTTTACCTAAGCAGTTCAAAAACGGCTTTAGCTGTAATTAGAGAATTTAGGTACCGCTAAAAGTGGGGGAGGTGCTTTACTACACCATAAAGAAATAAGATCAGAAAATGCTGGGTGACAAAAAGGAAGGAGGAAGTCCTGGCAGCTCTTCATCATAGAGGATGGAGCGACAGCACCTGCTGTGGCTGGACTCAAGCCCAACCTTCCATGCTAGACACTGAATCAAAATATGTATGTGTACGATGATCCGCCCTAAGTCCCCTTCGGGGTGAGAAGGGCGGAATATAAATAAAGTATTATTATTATTATTATTATTATTATTATTATTATTATTACCCCTTATATTTTTATTATTTTTATTTTATTTGTACATCAATTCTATTAACAAACTTTTGCCATACAAGTCTTATCTCAATACTCGTGCAACTACTCCTTATAGAAACTGGTTTCCAGAACTTTTACTATTTTGGTCATCATCCTCTAAACATTTTTTTAAAATATGGTATCCAGAAATGCACACATTACTCGAGCAACAGTCTAACCAAAGCAGAATACACTTGAACTATTCCTTTCTCAGATCTCACAACTATATTTCTGTTGATTCAGCAAAGAATTGCATTGGGGTTTTTTGTCCCACCGCCACAAAATTTCATGTATAGTCTACAGTTTTCTATAGTTAAATAACAATTACTACCCAATGAATCTTGCCTCCTTTTAAGTTCTTTTGTATCCATTCCCCCTATATATTTATTTCTCCCAACTATAAGTTATACTTGAATGACTTTATGAATTGAATCCACATTGGAACACCATTCCTGGTTAAGTTAGTAACATTTGATGGTGCAACCTTATTTATGAACCTAAGAAATGACAAAATGAAAGCATTTGAGGTTGAAGATTTACTAGTAGTGGGTGGCTAATCTATGAGTTCCAAAATGACACCTGGTTTAAATATTCATAAATCAAACCAGGTCACTGAAGTTTCATGTTGATATCAAATTGGAATTCAGCCCATAAATTTACAGATCCAGATGTTAGTTTTACGCATGTTTGGCTAGGTTCAAAGATGATATAAAATCTGAGATATATAGAGTTTGTAAGCTGTAGATTAAATGCAAAACACAAATTTGGCATTGAATGTAAATGCCACATCAACAAAATATATTCCAGCAAGACAAAACTTCTGGAAACACGAACAGCAAGTAACTGGAGAATGCACAAAACGACAAATCTTTGATCTTATGTTTGCTTTATATTTTTGCCAAAAGTACTTTTTCTGCAACATGATTATCTGTATGTACCACAATTTATAAATTGATGTTCTCAAATCTTGTCACATTGATAATTGTTGTTCTTTGCTTGTTATGTGTGTGTATGTGTGAATTTCCACAAGTCTGTGATTACATGAGTTTGATATAAAAATCATATCTTTCGTAGAAAGTTTAAAATGTGGATACAAATGATCTTGCAACAATTTTCAATCAACCAATATGTGCAAACATACAGAAAACTATCAACATATAATTATCCAGATTAAATTTGGCTACCATAATGCAGAACTAGCACATATATATAGCCAGTTCCCAAGTTACAAACATCAGACTTACAAACAACTCACAGTTAACAACAGGGCTGAGGAAACAGAGTGAGAGAAATCTACCCATGGGAAGGAAAATTTACTCCTGAATGATTTATCCTGGGGAAAAGATGTCTTGACTGAAGCTTTATCACCAATTCTTGTTTCCATAACATGCCATTTTTTTTTCCAAAATTCAATTATAACACACACAGAAAGTGAGGTGAAATCTTCTGAACAGGGACACAGACAGCAAAGCAAACTCCACAGAGCTGCTAGCCCTTCTCAGTGCTATCCAATGTGGGGGGCCTGGAAGATGTCTGTCTCATATAAGGTTAATTGCACAATTCTATGTTAAACATTCACAAGATTTCAAGAAAAGAAGCCCTCTATTTATAAGTAAAGTATATCATAGTTAATGTCTATCTCTCAAAGCCCAGAAATGACATCATTGAACCAGATATGATTGGAAAGTTGAAAAGTCTTTCAACTATATCAGAGTTGTTCAGTGCACCCATTTCTAGTAATCTATTTAACATGTTGTACATGGGCTCAGAACGAAATTTCAGCTACAGAATAATTTGCATGAAGTTGTCTCCCTTGGGTACTTGGATGGTGTTAATTGCAGTAGTAATATAGTATTACATTGCACAGAGCTTTAGGCTTGCAATGCAGGGATAGTAAATTATTCTCCCCATATCAAAGAACATCATACAGAGAAATGTAGCCACACAATCCCAAGAAAAACGGGATTTGGGACCTGTGTGTGGCCTAAATCTTGAAAGGAATCGGGTTTTTAAATCCCGATTCCTTTCGCAACTTGGTCTTGTCTGGAAGGGACCTTAGATTCTTTTCTTTTAAAAAATTTGAATGGTTCTCTTCTATGGAACCCTGGAATCTATAGTTCATGGAAGGGAATTTAGAATTTTCGGTTAAGAGAATTTGAAGGCTTTCCTAACTGCAAGCCCTAAGATTTCATCAGATGCAGCCATTGCAGTTTGAGTGGAATGGCAGTATTATAATTGTGTATTGTGAAAGAGATGTAGTTCTCAGGTTTTGTACCTGAAATCTCAGGACCTGGGATAATCCTGATTTGGAAACCCTATTTTGTTCACACACAGAGATACACACCATTGTGGCTTCAACAATTCCACTTGTTGCTTAAATGTGCCCCTTAAACAATTACATTGGAAATGAGCAAATCCATTGTCACTACCATCACGATACGCAACTCTATGCACACACACCCCATTTATGTCCATGGGGATGAGATTCCTTTATCCACTCAGCAAAAATGTCTAAAAATATCATACAGGAGAACACATTATGTGTTAATTCATCTGGAATGATGTCTCTGTCTTGAATTAACACTTATGCATGCAGATGATTTCTTCACTCATTAAGAGACACTGAAAAGAACAGTAAAGAACCATATTTGTTGCCATTATTTTGATCATCTGAAAATAGCTTAAATGTGCTATTTGCAACTAATCTGGATTTTCATTACACGTTGACTTTTAGGTTGATATGCCATTGTTACAGTAGTGCTTTCATTTTGAAATCATCATGAAACCATCCCAAGCACACACAAAAAAGCGACCATGGCACAAGTAGAGCACCAGTCTAAGAAGGATGCTGATACATTTATTTATTCTTGAAATGCTAAGAAGATTCAATTTATGAAGAAGAGTGAAAGCATACAAACTCTAAAAGGCTAAATTAATTAAAGTTATCCATAAGGCTCACATTGTGATAATTGAAACTATCATGTGGATGATTATTGTGAACAGAGCTTTTTGTAAATTTCATACCATCCTTAGGGTATAATGAACTAAAATGCTTGTTACATAGGGAACATAATTGATTTTATTTTAAATTTCAGTCAAAATAAACACAAACATACATTGCTGGAAAACAGGAAATTGTTGTGAGCTTCACAAGAAAGAAAAGTCTACATTTTAATGTTGATTGCCCTATGTGCCCCTTAATAGCTGTGTGTGTTTAAATTAGACTTTCCACTATTGCTTCAGAAGGGTAGGTTTATTATCCTGAAATGGAACTTACTCCAATTTTCAATTAATTTCCTTCCTGGATTATAAATGAAACATAGCCTAATGCTGTTCTTCTAGAATAAGCAGATGAAATAGTATTGTACTGAAGATCAATCAATAAATCTTCATTTTAAAAAGGCAAGAGGAAGAAATTAAACTATGCAAATTCCCTTTCTCCTGCACACTGTTAGTTGCATATAGCTGCTTTTTCTATTTCAAAAGGTTAATACAGGAGAACCTTCATTACCTGGATCATTATCCATACAAGATTCACAGTATCCTTCATGGCAGCCTAAAACATTTTCACATTACAGAAAACAATACTCTCAGTCACTACAGTATTAATGTATTGTCGAAAGCTTTCATGGCCGGAATCACTAGGTTCTTGTGGGTTTTTTCGGGCTATATGGCCATGTTCTGGAGGCATTTCTCCTGACGTTTCGCATCGATGCTTGCCATAGATGCAGGCGAAACGTCAGGAGAAATGCCTCGAGAACATGGCCATATAGCCCGAAAAAAACCCACAAGAACACTACAGTATTGTTTTATATGACCGGGTTCCAGGATCCTATTCATTAAAACTGATACTATGGCTTATATTTATATTATTATTTTTAAACAAAAAAAAACACAGCCCAACTTTCACATTAAATGAAGTATCTGACGCACAGCAGTGCACACTTACAAAAGTCACTATCTGAAAATAAAAGCCTTTTCTATTTTAATTTAGAAGAGTGTACCTGAAGTCAGGCAAAGGCAAAAAGATCCTGCCTTAGTTCATGGCATTTTCCTGCTGACAAACTTTAACCTGCAGTCATTTATCTTATTCATAAATGACTCCACCTCCCACCCCAAACAGCATTAGTCCTAAACTTCTGGACAGCAACCCAGAGCCAAATTCCTTGCCAGCAGCATCTATCAGAAAAGAAAAACCAAAGGCTTCTCCCTTTCCCCCCTTTCCCCATGTTCTTTCCTTCTGTTATACTAAACAGCATCATGGTGGCTGGAAGAAAAAAAAAAAGATCACTTGTACAAGGTCCAAAGGTCCATAACAGCAGGAGAAGGTGAAGTAAGAAGTCATGTCAACAGCAACAAAGCACAGAAGGAATGCTTTGATCTTATAAATAGCTACCACCACAAGACATGCTGCCCATGTTATAACATTTGCTCCCACTAAAATACACAAAGGCATACAAAGCAAAAAAAAAAAAAAAATAGACCTTCAGTCGAAGGCAGCAGATTTCTAGTCAATGCACAGAATTTGAGTCAGAGACTGCAATAATTGTTTGTTATCCCTTTGGCTTATTTTTCTCCCACCTTTAAAATTTCACCTCCTTATCTTAAAGATTTGTGTGCATTTAATTGCTGGTGCAATTCACTCATTGAATCAGGAAACTCATTTAATATTTACCCAAATCTACTGTAAAATGCTATCACAAGTCATTTCAAGTAATTTTAGGGTGTAACCAAACTAACTGTATTAGAGTGACCAAAAGTGTACATGCATATTAAATTAGTTTAAAAGAAAACATGGATTCTGAATAGTATAAGAGGGGTCTTTCCTAGCCACATCAATCATTGTTCATCTTTGACCACAGGAAGGTCATGAAAAATTGTGGTATTGTTCAAATTCATGCCCTGGCTGGGAATTTGACAATTTGACAGTTATCCAAGTCATGCATTAATGCCTAAGTATGGATCAGAAAGGAAGAGTCCCATTTTGGGTCCACCCAAATGGTCCCAGCACTTAAATTTTCTCAGTTCTGACAATTTCCAAGATGGATCCTTAGCTACTGCATTAGTGATGTTCTCCAATCCAGAGCTAACATTCCTATAGTCCTTCTCAGCCCCCTTTTTTCACCCCTTACATTGTGAGACTGAGATCCATGAGGACCTATACTTATCGTATCCTATAACCCTTTGTTCTTTAAAGAAGAGTCAAATCCTGTTCTGATTTATAAGTCACTAAATTCACATCAGTGAGATGCAAAAAGGAAATGGTTATAAGCAAGCACCACCCTGGCAGCCTGGCAGCCTTTAGAAAAAGCTTGAAAACTTGGCTTTGGGGAATGAACTCCCAATTTCCATGCCATGTTCTGTCCCAGTACCAGATTGTCTTTCTGATGCACTTCATCGCATCCCTCAGTGGAGATTACCCTTATTGTTTATCCCTTCCGAGCCTCCCACTAGTCATAGCACCTTCTATCTATCCCACCTATGGGTTTTATAATTTTTACCAATCGCATTTGGCCCAGCTCACTCTGTCTAATTCCTTTAGCATTTTATAGTTTGTTTTTATTACATTTTTGTTATTTTTATTGCATTACTATGTTATTGTTAAGCATTTTTATTTGATGTTATTGGTTTTTTATATGTACTTTTGCTTTATTGTAATTGTTTGGGCTTGGCCTCATGTTAGCTGCCTCAAGTCCCTTCGGGGAGATGGTGGCGGGATATAAATAAAGATGATGATGATGAAGATGATTAATGTATATGTGCAGTGTTGATTAGTAAGCCTTTATTTGGCTAATGCAAAGGAGATATCTAAGCCATATTAAATATCTTTATGCCAAAACACGATATGGGAAAGGGCTGACATTCTGGGTTGTGAAGGAGAACCCTTTTAAAATCCCTTATTTCACTTAACTCAATTCAGAAATCAATTTTAAATCAACAAGAAGTAGCTCATTAAGCAATGGCCTAAATAGTGTCTCATATCAATGTCAGGTTTATGTTTTGGCTGCCTGGCTAATAGTTTCTTACAAACTTATTGAATAAACACATACTTACTTGCAGGGAAATCCTCTCATCCATACATCTTTAAAACGAACCTCTGGTTGGTAGCTAAATTAAAAACAAACACCACAGAATCCTTATCTCCGGTTGTCAATCACCTTTCTCTTTTCCAAAACAACCCCCTCTAAGTAAATAAAGAGGAGCAGTGTCAACTTGGTCTCTCATCACATTTCTGTTGTCTATACAGTATTTTGTGCATACAAGGATTGTCTCACTTATAGAGGAAAAACAAAACAAAATGGGTTTTGACCTTGACAACCACAGTAAATTCCCTTAAATCCCATGCAACCTTGTCTAGAGTCAAGAAATTTATTTAATCTTTTCTAAATCCTTTGAAAACTAAATCAACCTTTGATAGTTTAATTTGCAATCTATAAAACAATTGTAACCTACTCCATACCTTATTTTGAGGTTGTTGCTAAGAAAAAGTTGCCACCATCAGCCCTATAGAAGGAAGAATACACTGTCTTTATAAAATATCAACATCTCCAATCTGACTATGACAAAAAAGAAAGAAGCAAGAGCAAACATAAAAGCAAAATTGAAAGAGATTTTTAAGTGTTTTAAAGCTTATTCTCCAGTATTTCATGAATGAAAACTGGGATATATGTAGCCAAGCAACATCAGAGTATGATGAAGATGGGGAAAGTTATTAATGACGAAGGGTAGACAAGCTAGGAGAGATAGCACCAAATTGTTTCTGCCAGAGACGACTGGGAAATCAACATTCTGCCTCCTTTCCTCTGCTACTAACCAAATACAGGCTCCTTCTGCACTGCCATATAATCCAGATTATCAAAGCAGATAATCTACATTGTCTGCTCTGAACTGGATTATATGAGTCTGCACTGTCATATAATTCATTTCAAAACTGGTAATCTGGATTGTATATGGCAATGTAGATGGGGCCCCAAACTACCTTTGCACTTTGAACCCAGTTTGCAGCAATTGAAATCAGTCGAGGATGAAGGGGAAAGTGGGATGAGAAACAGAGAAACAGGGACATTTTTCAAAGCAGTTAAAAAGATTAAGATGACAGTCAGTTAATTGGGACTGTCTCTGCCAAATTGAGAGAGTTGCAAGTCCTGTGTTAGAACTCTTGTATATTCAACCAGGTTTGCAGTGCTCAATTGGGTTAGATTCTCTTCCCACCCCACCTTTATCAGCTACATTTATAATCAAACTCACAACATTCAAAACTGCAAATGAGGAGGGATGATGGTATATGTGTGTGTTGTAATCGATATAGGAGAAAGCAAAAGGGTCTGATTTGTCCTATTGTGCATACAGCATGCAACTCAGCTTTATCTTGTTTTATTGAAGTAATTACAGGGTTTTACAAGACTCCCCATTAAGACAGCCTCTGTAATTTTGAAAATGTGCCTTGAAAATATCTTCATCTTAAGCAAGGTCTGATATCAAATCACAAAGCAGGTGGACTCCTGATATAAAATGCAAACTCAAGTTAAGATATCAGAAAAGAATCTGACATGATGGAAAATAGAGTTGTCCATAAATCCATTTACAGCTGTTTCCTTTGACCAGTCTGACTTCTTCACTTTGGTTGGGTGCACGAAATGGCAAGGGTCCAGCCATTACAGATTCCCCTCTGTAATGGGACCATCTGTCAACCAATCTCTGCTCCTCCTCCCCTATTTGGCATCACAATTTAATATTTTTTTTATTAATCCTAGCAAACAAAAAGCAAACCTTCATTTCCTGAAATCTACTATCAGTTACCTCTCCTCTAGAGTAGACAGTAGAAAGAGCTGTAAGGAAGCATTAAACCCAAAGCAGAAAGAAGATTGAAGTTTGTCAGGAAAAAAGGAAACCCAGGGAGGATAGCTCCAGGAGGTCATGGCTCTTCCTTCCGTGGAAGTAGGAAGCCTCCTTAAAATGCCTTGGAAAGAGTGCATGGTGTAATGGAGGCCTGGGAGAGAATGCATGTGCGCCTGCCTGCAGCACCTCTCCTCTAGAGTAGAAACAGCTTTAGGAAGCATCCTTTAAATGCATTGGAAAGAATGTGTGGTGTGGTGCAGCCCGGGAGAGAAAGTGTGCACACCTGCCTGCAGCATCTCTCATTAGACAGCTTAAATGTCTAAAATGACACAAAGGGGAATCCACTCCCTCCTCCCCAATAATGGACTGGATAGAAAATGAATCTTTCAGCACCCTAGAGCAAAAACAAATACCTGCCCTCCTGGATTTGGGAGGCTCTCCAAAAATGGATCAGGCTCCTCACAGAAATCCAGGACACCAAAATGAATCATAGTTTACCCGGGTTGCACAAGGCTTTCTCTTAATCCTATTCCAGACCAAAAACGTGAACAACTGCTGCTTTGGGAGAAATATGCAGACTGACTCATTCCTAATCTTTTGGTATGAAAATCCATTCTGAAGTTGGTCTCCTGCATTACTGATATACCCCTAATACCGAAAGGAGAACTTTGAATTCCTTTTCAAAACTTTAATTAGCAAGAAATGTAAGCAGTTCATGGCCAATATGAAATGAAAATAGGACTGGATTGGGTATAACGGGAAATGTAATCACTATTTTTTTCTTCACTGAATGACACAGAAAGAATTGTACAGTAATATGATGAAATATTAGTTTGGACTGTGATGTATTTTATGATTCCACATCATTCAGCTTTTGCCAAAAAGGAAAAGGTGCACACTATCTTCATTGCAGGGAATGTGTTTTTTTTTCTTCTGCTCTGACTTCATTAAATCTTCACTGCGAAGTGCTGAGAACTATTTTTTAAATAAGATGCCAGGTTTTCTGACAGATGGGTAATGGATGAGATATGTAGTAATCCCTAATTATGAAAGAATTTGGATGTCTGACATGCCTGGTATTAAGGGAGCAATGGAAACAGTGTCATACTGACCCTTCAGAAATGATTAGTAGGAACTTGTAATATATCTGATTGCAAAAATAAAATGATGGACACAGCTTTAACAAAGACATAACAACTGGCACCATATTGAATGGACACTCATCCTTATGTCCATGTTTAGTGTGGCAAAATGTCAGCAAAACTCCTCTATGCCCTTATATACACCTTAGCCCCAATTTAAGTTTAATGATAAATGACAGAAACTAATGATAACAATTAAAATAAAATGTCAAATTTTGGTTCCCCCTATTTAGCTTGTGTGCATAAAGTGAAAATATAATCAAATATGTGTCTACTCAGAAAGAGGTTGACAGGGTTAAATACGATGCATTACAAATTTGTATGTATAGAATTGCAGTTGAAAGCATTATGTGGGGTGGAGTGAATCCCTCTGAAATAAGTAGTTTTGATAATGAATGGATAAATATAAAATAGACAATACTATTTTCTCTTATATTTATATTCATTGGCATTTATATTTAATATATTAATAAAACTATGTTTTAGACTTTGACTTTAATTTTTAAAACATTTAAAGTATTTAAAATTGCAGTACCTATTGATCTGCTCACATCTGCATGTTTTCAAACTGCTAGGTTGGCAGAAGCTGGGCCTAACAGCAGGAGCTCACCTTGCTCCCTGGATTCGAACCACCAACCTTTCAATCAGCATGTTCAGAAGCTCAACAGTTTAACCTGCTGCTCCACCAGGGGGCCAGGATTTATTGATGAACCGACAAATATACCCTATGTTTGTTGTGAAGAACTTTGTGGTGAAGAATGTTGGACAAGAGGGATCATCTCACCTCTGCAGGAGTCTACTGTATACCATGCAGCTGTGTACAAGTCTACATAGGAACCACCAAACACAGCATTGTCCAAACATAAATCAAGGAACATGAAAGGCACTGCAGACTACTTCAACCAGAGAAGTCAGCCATAGCAGAGCATCTGATGAACCAACCTGGACACAGTATATTATTTGAGAATACAGAAATGCTGGACCGGACCACTCTAACAACTAACATGTCAGGCTACAGAGAGAAGGACAATTTCAACAGAAACCATGAAAATAAACAAAATCTGGCTACCAATATTTTTAAAAGTTCTAAAATCATAACAGTAAATAAAGAACAACACTCAAAAACAGGGGAACTCCAGACAACAAACAATCAGGGACAGCGAATCACCTCTCAACAAAGGATTCCCCCAAGTAATAAGAAGCCACACCTTGAAACTGCTAGGCCATTAAATGCTAATCAAGGTGGCCAATTGAAACATTCACATCTAGTTCCAACAGACAGGAGTTCTTTCTCACACCCTGGACATTCCACAGATATATAAATCCCATTTTCCTAGTTTCAAACAAACCTCACAACCTCTGAGGATGCCTGCCAGAGATGCAGGCGAAATGTCAAGAGATAATGCTTCTGGAACATGGCCATACAACTTACAACAACCCAGTATTCTGGCCATTAAAGTCTTTGACAAAAATACCCTAGTTGACTGTTACAAAATATTTGGATACTTCCATAAAATCTGATCCAATTATTCCCAGATCTTGAAAGAGTTACAACAATTACCAGAATCCCCCTGTCAGCATGGCCACTGACCATGTTGGCTGGAGGGTGATGGCAGCTGTAATCCACAAGAGGTAACATTACAAGATGTGATATTTCTACTACACAGCAAAGTCTATCAGAAAAAAGAAAGATTACATGTACTGTCCTTCCTCAGATGAGATATATAGTAAAACAGCCATTTTTGGAGAAGCATGGTGATTATGGGAAAGTAAAGGAAAAATTGTCTGAAAGTTAACTGAAAAGTTTCAGAGAAGAAGGATCTGGCTTCTACATTTTTTTCAAAATATTCCACAAAAGCTATCAGAAGTTTTCTGACCCATTTTTTTTCTCCCTCCTTTTTGCTACCATGAGCTCCCAATCCTATGAATATGGTGACATTTATGATTGGGAATGGTGAGCATGAGCCTGCATTCAGACAGCCCTAGCTATCTAAAAATGGTATTTACCAAACATCTGTGCTTCAATGACGCCATACAAGTTGCTCACTTCCGAAACAACTCATATTGTAGCATTTTCAAAATATACTTTGCTCACTACAATTAGTCTTCATGACAAGCTTGTAACAGCTGTCAGTGTTTTAATGGGAGCCCTTGTTAGTTCATCTCAATTCCTCTGGAACTAATGAAGGATTGTCTAATAACTCTAAACAGACGCTCAACTGAAGGATGATTCACTGAAAAGGAAAAGAGCACATTGATACATGAACTCAGTGGTTCAATCCAACATTAACCTTACATCTTAATCGTCAGTCTCGCTGTGCATTTGTGCATACATCTCAGAATGAAGTTCCATACATTTTGGTGAAACTAATAAAATGGCAGCCTAAAAAGTTTATTTTGAGCAGTCCTATACATTGGAATAGGGAATGATGGACATACACGTTGGGCTACAATTCCACTCAGGCTAAAGACCCATTTACACAGGCCCCAAACCCCAAAGGAAAGTGAGATTGGGGAGGGGGGTGTGAAAACGCAGATAAAAAATGCACGCTTAATTGTGGGACTGCATGAAAATACGTGATAAAAAGGTTAACATAAAACCCAATATTCGGTGAAAAATGAGCTCCTACAAAGCACTGTATATCCTGGGGCTCACAAAAAACCCAAGACTTTCTTGTGGTATGCTGGTATAGACTACTCTAGTGCTTATCCTAATTTTAAAATCCTGAAACAGCTGATGAGGGATGTAAACAGATGGAACCATAGACACACATGTGGCTCAATGGAAGCACGAGAGGAATGAAATTCTCATGAGAACTCTCCAGCCATTCTTTTCTTCTCATATTTGTGAAAGGAAATGGAATTTGAATTGACACAGTGGGTACCAGCATAGCAGTCAATTGACTCCAAAGGGAAACTGGGTTCAAGTGGGCAAACCTAAAGGCACCAGAAGGGTGAGGAGAGTTGATGACAGGAAATCTGCTCGTGTGCACTTTGTTATATTCACATCAGCTCATTAAGCTCATTTTGCTCATTTGCAAAATGCTTGTGAGGTGCAGGGCATATCTGAGTGTCATTAAGAAAAAAATTAAAAGGAACCTTCTGGCGGATTTCTGTATCTTTTGCACTTGCCTTCAATTCTCATTAACCAAACCATTTCCTGGGACTAATGGCTCCATGTGAGGACTCTCCTTAAGGTACTGGGATTTTTAATTTCACATCCTTACTCCAGTTGAAGTGCCTATCTGAAAGGGCCCTAAGGCTGGATCTACACTGCCCTGTATCCCAGAATCTGATCCTGGATAATCTACTTTGAACTAAATTATATGGGCCTACACTGCCAGATAATCTGGGATAAGCAGATAACCTGGGATCAGACTTTGGGCTATAGGCCAGAGTAGATCCAGCCTTAGTCATCATAGTCCAAGTTGGGGAGTGATGGGAGATGCATTCAACAAGAACTCAGCAGCATATTATCCTTACCATATACTTTAACTCAGAAGTAAGTAGATCCAATACTTTTACTCAGGAGTTAAAGTATTGGTAACACAATAATGCTTCATTGTGAGTATTAATGTACAGGACTGAACTGCTTAAGAAAAATGGGGGAAGCTAGTGTATTTTGCTAATATAATTTGCACGGTTTTACTGTGGCTACGGTCCTTCCTGGAGGGTTGTTCCCAGCTGGTGAAGCTGGGGGACTCCTGTTTGGACCCCTGGCCATTGACCTGTGGTGTCCCACAAGGTTCTATTATGTCCCCCATGCTATGTAACATCTACATGAAACCTCTGGGAGAAGTCGTCCAGAGTGTGTTACCATCTCTACGCAGATGACACCCAATTCCACTACTCTTTTCCATCTGACACCAAGGAAGCCCCGAGGATACTGGACCAGTGCCTGGCTGCTGTGACAACTTGGATGAGGAAGAACAAGCTGAGGATCAATCGTGACAAGACAGAGGTCCTCCAGGTCAGTCGTTCAGCTGATCGGGGTATTGGGTGGCAACATGTGCTGGATGGGGTTGCACTCCCCCTGAAATCACAGGTCTGCAGTTTGGGGGTCCTCCTGGACTCAGCGCTGACACAATGCGCAGGTGTCCGCAGTAGCCGGGAGGGTTTTCGCATAATTAAAACTTGTGTGCCAACTGCAACCTTACCTCATGAAGTCTGACTTGACCATGGTGGTCCATGCCTTAGTTACCTCTAGACTAGATTACTGTAATGCTCTCTATGTGGGGCTACCCTTGAAGATGGCCTGGAAATTACAACTTGTCCAACGTTCAGCAGCCAGATTAATAACTGGGGCAACTTGCAGGGAGCCGTCAACCCCCCTGTTTAAGGAGCTCCACTGACTGCCGTTTATTTTCCGGTCCCAATTCAAGGTGCAGGTTATCACTTATAAAACCTGCCTACCTTCATGACTGTATGATTTGGGACCTGCCTACCTTCATGACTGTATCTCTCTCCATGAACCATCTCGGGCCCTCCGTTCTTCTGGGGAGGCCCTTCTTTCACCCCTGCCAGTCTCACAGGCTTGCTTGGTGAGCACAAGGGAGAGAGCTTTCTCCTCCGTGGCTCCCCGATTCTGGAACTCACTAACTGGAGAAATTAGGAAAGCCCCTACCCTAGAAACCTTTAAAAAGAACCTTAAAACCTGGCTCTTCTGCTGTGCATTTGATGAATAGATTTACATCCTCACACTAAGTGTTCAGCCTCAATGTTTTTGTCATTAGACTACACCCCCCCCCTTGTGGGAAAGCTTGATTCCACAGCCTCCACTATAATGAGCCCTCCTCCGCAAATAATCTGTTTCTTTCTTATCTCGCCTGAGTTTTTAACCAGTTTTTAATCAGTCTTTCTTTTATCCATTACATGTAGCCCACCCATTGTCATTGTGATTGTGCCTGTTGTCATTTTATATTGCTATGTTTTCATATGTTTTATGTAATTATGTTGTTGTTTATTGTTTGCGTTTTCAGTTTTATTTTATGTAATTGTTGGCCTCATGTAAGCTGCTCCAAGTCCCCATCAGGGAGATGATGGTGGGGTATAAATAAAGATTATTATTATTATTATTATTATTATTATTATTATTAAACATATAACTGTTGCAAATAGAATTCTGTAAAAATAAAATGCAGATTTATTTTATACATCCACCAGGATATGTACTTTTTACTATCCCGAAGCATTCCTGGTAAAGAATTCACACCAAACTGGTATTGCAATGTAAGCATTCTGCAGTAGCTGAATAGTTCTAAAGTTTCCTCACATTTTAGCCACTTTCTTTTATGTTTTTTAAGCAAATTGATAAAACCAGAAAGAACAAAAAATGTCCCAACATATGTTCTGCCCTGGCTAAAGTATTTGTAAGTATTGGGGAGGAAAAATGTGTCCCATGCTGTTTGTCAGAAATCCATTATACAAGACAGCAGATGCACTGCTATGGTTGTCAGACATTTGACCCTATTTAATGTGTGGGGACACACTGGAATTTTCATTGGGGTCAGGAAACAGAAGAATATCTTTGTACCTTAATAATACCTAAATATTTAACCCTGACCTTGACCCTAATCCCAAACACAATCCTAATTCAAACTAGAATTCTCTCTGTCGTCCAAAAATACCCCATAAGTCACTTCATTCAAGAATTTCATCACATTGCATTGGGATGAAACTCAGGTATTTTTCATCTTTCTCCCTAAATGGCATGGAAGGCAGTCAAAGGAGGAAAAGGATTATTGTATTTTTAAGCTGATTGAAGTCATGTTTCATTGTGAGTAGATATTCTGTTTTGCTAGTTTGTTGTTTGGAGTTGAATTATTTATTTATTTATTTAGAGCATTTGTATCCTGTCCTTCTCAACCTTCAAAGGGGTCACAGGATGCCTTACAATTGGCAGTCATTAGATGCCGACAAAGAAACAGTTAAGAGCACAACAATTAACATAAACAGGTCAACAGCAATAAAATACATTTTAAAAAGCAATAAAAATACTTTTAAAATATTGACCCTTAAAATATTAACACGATCAATTCTGAGTCTCCAAATCCAAATCATAGTCCAGAGTTCCTATCCAAGGTCTCTTAAGTGACAATTCCCACAAGTCATTAAAGTTGTTGCTCAGCCAGCTGCCCAAATGCTTGGTCCCAAAGCCAAGACTTGAGCTTCTTCCTGATGGAGAGGAGAGAAGGAGTCACCCTGATTTCATTGGGGAGTGCATTCCACAGATGGGGGGCCACCACCAAGAAAGCCCTGTCTCTCGTTCCCACCAATCACGCTTGCAAGGGTAGCGGGATCGAGAGCAGGGCCTCCCCTGACGATTGTAAATTCCGAGGTGGGTCATAGAGGGAGATACATTCAGAAAAGTAAACTGGGCCAGAACTGTATAGGGCTTTATAGGTCAAGACCAGCACTTTGAATTGTGCTCAGAAGTGGACTGACATTAAGATTTTATTAAACTTTGTAATTTCATACATATTGCCCTAGAATTCACGTTTGGGTGAATGCATTGAATAGAACCATTTAAAAGCAAGCAAGCAGCAATATAACAATATCACATAGCATGAAAATGAACAATTCCAAGAGATTTAGAGAAAGTAACAGCTGAGCAACCACTTCTGTGCATTTTCCAAGAAAAAATGTACTATACATTTGTCCACATTCTATTGGATAACCTAAGACAAACTTGCTTTAATGTAGCCCTGTTTTTGTAAAATTCATTCCAGTAATTCGCAGCAGGAGCAAACCACCTATCCAAGTAAATCATAAATCTATGTTGCATAAATGTATCTTCTGAGAAAGATAATTTTGAAATACATAACCACTACTTATTCATGTATAATTTGGGGGCACTCACATAGCAAAATCAGCAGGACAAAACTGGAGCTACTAAGATTAGAAATCCTAAAAAGTCAGAACTGGAACTTTAGCATTTTATTCATATCTGATATAGAACTGCTTCTGTACTAGTTTTCTTTGTCTCTTTCTTCTTACCAAACATTAGCAGAAACTTGGCGGTTATTTAGAAATACTAGGGCAGCTTCATATCCCCCCACCCAGCAAACTGTAACGTGTAATAATATCCCAACTTTTTTCTTAGCCTATGAGTCAAAGTTAAAACAAAAATTAAAACAGGCAGAGGTGGACAACGGAAGTCATATAAAACATAAAAACCTAATTAAACTATCAATATAATTAAGAAGAGTAAAAAACAATGCCATTTAAAAAAGAACAACAAATATAAACAGCCCTGCACATTATGAAAGACCCTTTTACTACCGGCTGATTTATTTCTGTTCCTGAAAGCACTTATGCAGTTGTTACAAACCATGCCATTTTCATGAAATCAATAGATGAACAGGTCAACAGTGTGACTTGAAAACAATGGGCATAATTATTTAAAATATGTTTTTATGTTAAATGTTGCGGTGTTATTTTCAGTGATGCCTAGTCTTTCCAGGGGCGGGACGAGCTAAAGCTCAAAGATTTAGGAACCATCTGCACTGACCATTTAATGCAGTTGCAAACCAGCATTGAAGAAAGTGATTACACAAACCTCAGAGCACTGATGCAAAAAGATTAAGGGATTTTTTCGCATACTTTTTGTAGTTTGTCATATGGCCAGCATCAGGCCTGTAGCCAGGATTTTGATTTGGGGGGGGGGGTTGATTGGGGGGGGCGAGTTTCATTCTGGGGGGGGGGGGGAGTCAGGATCTATCCTAGAAAACCTTTTGTATCATTATCCCAATACTCCCATGCATATGGGATATATTGAGCATGGTGATCAGATGATGATATGAATAAACATAACAGTTTAAATAATGTACCAGTAAGGCCTTTTCGTGGACCACCCTGAGAATTTCAGGGGAGGCTGAAGCCCCTCAACCCCCCCTCCCCCCCCCCCCCCCCCGGCTATGGGCCTGGCCAGCATAGTTTAAAGTTAGCTTCAAGCTCCATTTTACCTGCCATGGCTCATGGTAGTTTCAGAAGGTCTTTGGTCTTGTGTGTCAAAGAATGCTGGTGCTTTACCAAACCTCAGTTGCCAGGATTCCATAGCATTGAGACATGGTAGTTAATGTATCACATTGTATTAATTCTACCGTGTAATGTTACTCAAGGTTTTTCAAACTGTATGAACCGGAGCCATGTAGGGCTTTAAAGGTTATAATCAACACTCTGAATTCCACCTGGAATCAGATCAGGAACCACCAGAATTGTTTCAGGAAGGGGGTTATGTGATCCCCACATCCTATCCCAGTCAGCAACATGGCTGAATGCAATTTGTTTGTTACTTTCATTAACAATACTGTTGTGTCTGCATATTAATTCTGTACTTTTTTATATTATATTGGAAAAATTCCAAGTAAAATTCAGAAACATATGAATAGACATTTATCTCAGCATTTAGTTTGGCTTATCTCTTTAGGAAGGGGAAATTCTGGCAGGTCTTTATTAAAACATGAACTGAATAAATTTATTTTCCATATCAAAAGATATTACCAAGT
The DNA here is from genome assembly GCF_037176765.1 of Anolis sagrei. Taxonomy (NCBI): domain Eukaryota; kingdom Metazoa; phylum Chordata; class Lepidosauria; order Squamata; family Anolidae; genus Anolis; species Anolis sagrei. Next base: position 49,030,562 of record NC_090023.1, on the reverse strand, counting down.
TTGCAAACTCAACAGACTGGGCAGATAGATGTACTCCATATTACATCTATGTAATATCAATCCATTAAGGGACCGGGCTGTGGCACATCTAGTTAGCAGCCAGCTGCATTAAATCACTACTGACCAAGAGGTCATGAGTACGAAGCCAACCTGGGTCAGAGTGATCTCCTGACCATTAATAGTCTAGCTTGCTGTTGACCTATGCAGCCCGAAAGATAGTTGCATCTGTCAAGTAGGAAATTAAGGTACCATTTATGTGGGGAGGCTAATTTAACTAATTTATGACATCATAAAACCTTTCAGAAGCATGTGTAAGAATGAGAAAGTACTCTATCAAGTGGATGGTACAGTGGCAGCTCCCCCTGTGGACAGGATCGAGAATACTGTCATGAAGCCGGAAAGCTGGAATATTAAATTGCCTCTGTGTCTGTCTATATATGTTGTATGTCTAATGGCATTGAATGTTTTCCATGTATGTGTGCATTGCAATAATCCACCATGAATCCCCCACGGGGTGAGAAGGACGGAATATAAATACTGTAAATAATTAAATAGATAATAAATAATTTTGCCCCCTTCTTGACAAAGATCATTTGCTCCCCCCCCCTAACATTTATATTACATCCATTGATTAATGCATTTTTGTGAAGATATTTCTTTAACCTACATTATTTTACATTTTCAATTAGTGAGCTACACCAGCCAATTCAGGATACTGTGAATACTAATCTACAACTACATTTCATTTTGTTGTATTCCTGTGGTTAAGGAAAGAGCTGCCCATTTTAGTTAGGAAATCTAATAAATTGTGTGTAATTATGCTTGTTAAAATGTGTACTACCAAATAATTCATCAGCTCTCAATTTCAGAGTTTTGAAAAGAACCAATACAAGCAGAGTGTATGTCAAAAACAAATGAACAAAACAACTCAAAGAATTCAAAGGCACTGTAAATAGAACAATGAGGAGTGAAGGACTGAAATTTCTGTTTTTCACCAACAGTTGTGATTTTTTCCTTATATGCCTATGTGTAAATTTTGTTGAACCCAATGTTTTTTTCTTTCTGACTAAACATGCACAGGATTGCAACCTAAGCTATAGCAACATACCTTTCTACTAGTGGATTTTTGAAAATACCAAGGTAAATATAGAAAGGGAAGGGAGGGGGGGGGGACACTTTGTAATGTCACGAATAAATGTCCAAAATGTTTACCTTTACTTTCTAAACCAATCTGTTCAGATATGGTCAATAATAATAATAATAATAATAATAATAATAATAATAGATTTCATTTGCTGTGACATACTGTGCTTTTGTGTCAGTAAAATAATAATTACTTTATTTTTGTACCCCACCTCCATCTCCCCAAGGGCACTTGGGGTGGCTTACATGGAGACAAGCCCAAGCAAACATATTTAAAATATAACAAATTATAATTCATAAACCAGTAACAAAAACAAAACAAAACAAACAACAGCATAACACAGTATAAAAACAACCATCAAACAGATAATCAGTACCTGAAATAGCAAAACAGTTCTGGGCTTGAGTGGGGTGCTGGTACAAATCAATTGAGGGCAGGGCTGATAGACAAAGTGCAACTGCCATATGACAAAATTGGGGATAAGGGCAATATGAGGTGGAATCACTCTGGGCAGGGGAAAGTAGTAAAGCGCGGGGACTGAATTTTGGGTCGTAACTGGGAGCCAAAATTTCTGGAGAACCGTCTAGTCAAAAGCACAGTGGAACATCCACATTTTTAACTCTTTGTGAAAGATGGACAGGATGGGTGCCAGCCTAATCTCTCTGGGGAGAGTATTTCAGATCTGGGGGGCCACCACCAAGAAGGCTCTCTCCCTAGAAGATCTTAAAGATCACATGGGTTCTTAGGGGACGATGTGATCGCAAAGATAGGCAGGTCCCGAACCATTTAGGGCTTTATAGGTGATAGCCAGCACCTTGAATTGAGACCGGAAAGTTATTGGCATTCAGTGGAGCTGCAAATTATGCAATTGAATGCTTATTTATGCAACTGAATGCTTATATGCTGCTGCTTATCAACTTCTTACAAAATGTGTCCAGACTGACTGAAGTACATAGGGCACAGTCTTTTGTTTACTGTTATTGTTTTGGAACAGGATGTTTTGGAAACAACAGTAGTGTAAATTCATTTTTAAGGAGAAGAAAATCTCCACATGCACAATGGACTGCAAAATGCAATTTTATACTAGAATTCTGATGACATTAACATTTACATTGTATATAATGTCTTCGGAATTTACAAAGCACATCTCTCCAACACACAAATCCTATGTATATTCTTGTAGTTCAATCACAGATGTTTGTATGAAGTTATGATTATCAAGATATTTCTGATAAGTCTCAAAGTTCTAGTTCAGAATATAAACTTTTCAGCAAACATGTTTAGTAATATGGTTGCTTTCACTTTGAATCACAGAGCAATTTGCTATCTTCATTCCTCAAAAACACAAAAATTCAAAAGAAACTTGTAACAAAATGAATATTTCTACAGTTTCAACCATTTCTTCAACTTTCTAGAGAAACGTTACTTATTCTCTCTAACCCTTTAAGCAACCAGAAATGCATATATGTAAAGAGAGCATACTTTTAAATAAGTCTCAATCACCATCGGAATTCCATGAAAAACTGAACATGCATTACATAGCATTTATATTTCATTTTATTGCATTTGTTTGGGAAAGTTGTCATCTTTAGAGTTTTGAATTGTACACAAGGAAAATATGTAAACACAAATGCTTTGAAAATTTTATGAAGAGACAAAATTAAAACAATTCAAAGAGAACATTGAACACTAGACAAATGATTTTAAAGAAAGAGGATGGATTCAACTGTATTTTAATAAAATAATTAGAAAAAAAAAGATACACACAACTGAAAAATAGTTTCCAGTGGTGGGAAAGTGAGTAAGGCTTTGTGACAACTAATGGTAACTTTTTCCACTTAAAAATTAGTCCTAACATATCAATCCACTTTTAATTTTGATGCAAAATTAGGATCAAAAATAATAGTTGGACACAAAGTTTGTTTTTAAAAGAAAATAATGCTGTTGATATGAAGCACTTTTACAAATCCGAAACAAATGTTCCTGAAAGACAAGCAAAGTGTTTCATTTATATTATCTAAAATGAGTAGGATAATGAGGCTTAAAAACAACAGACAATGGGCATGAGATTCGTAAATAAGTTTCAGTAGTTGTTTATTTTAGTATCTGTATACTAATATTTGTAGGTAGAAGCTTAATGTGTTTTGTAAGATGCAGTAGTTTTAATTTTCTATGCTACAAAATCTCCTTTCTTTGTACTGCCTTTGCTCTTTTTTCTCTTTTTTCATGTAATAAAGTTTGTATTGGAAAAAGAACTTCACTTAATAATTTAAATCTACATTTTTTTAGTTCCATCCTACATTTGGTTTGTTATTTTCTGCTTGGACAAATTACAGTACTTAACTCTTTAAAAAAGTTAAGAAAAAAAACTGTTCATCAAGCTATGCATGATCCAGCTTCTTACATTGTAATTTTCAGTGCTTTGCATATTTATGTATATATTTTTATTATGGATCCATTTTATAGCTAACTGGCTCAAACTGGAAAATATTTGAAAATTCAAAGTTTGATCAATGCTGATACAATTCAAAAGTGAAAAATATCCATGGAAATAGATACAATAATCATATTTGATGCCTGTGTTTTCTTCAGGAACCCTTTCTCATTGTCTATCTAGGCTAGATAGGCAATAGATATTGGCTCTGAACCATTTCTGTAATGAAATTTGCTGATTCGATGCCTTAATATTTTGGCTTGCATTGACTATATGAAGACATTTTGTTCATCTCATCTTAGGTGAGTGAGGGTGGTATAAGTGCATAGGACACACCATGCTGAGCCATGCTGGAGTGTCAAAAAGTATGTGAAAAAAGCTCAACATGGTTCTCAGCCTTCCAGTTCCTGCTGTGTTACTGACGTCAACAGCAGGGAGGGGATTGGATTACCAACTGCTTTCCAAGTGCCACTTAAATCACACCCTGGTGAAAAAAAATTGACAAATTTAGGTCTTGATAAAAGCTGTCAGGACAGCAGGACACTGTATGTAAAACCAGGACATACCAGAATACTCTGTCACTTTTGTTAACAGCTCGCTCAAACAAAGGTCCCTTGATGAACAAATGGAATTGCAATCAAAAAGGAAAGACAGCACCCCTGGATGCCAAGAAATGATTGCGGGATCAGAGTCTATTTTTACATTACACATCCGTGGTCACAAGGAATCTCTTGCTGACTGAAATCAGCAGGCACTGCATCAGTATATGGTGTCTAAAAAACAGGATTAGTCTGGTTGTATAAACGTTTAGTAATACATTTGTCTTTGGTTTCATGTTTACAGTTTTAACAAATGGTTGTTCAAGCAACTCAAAGTTTAACTTTACTTATATGGGATTACATTTGTAAAGATTTCTTTCCAGCTGCTCCAAAGAAATTTATACTCTAATCCCTGTATCTTGAATGTTATTCTTTTCTTACAGTCCTCATCTCCCCAAATTCAGTCTGCCTATGGAGGCCAAGAGAGAGAGAGAAATTTGGGGTATATAAGGTATGCGTGTTCATCTAATTTCTAACAATAGAAACACAAATTCAAAACCAAACAAAAAATTGTAGAACTACAGTTTATGTTCCTAGACCATAGTTCATTTTAGGACCAAAATATATGAGTGGTCTCTTAAAACAGTTTGCAAGCACTGGGTGTTGCATGTTCATGGAATTGTACCCTGTGGACTTAACCTCTACTTCCTGAACAAACATTTAATTTTCATTTAAAGATAAATATTCTACAGAGACCTCTCTTGTTATGTTCTCAACCTCTTTTGTTCAAAAAAAAAAAAGAGTGGTGTTATTTTCAACTAGTTCTTGCTTCATTCCAGGAACTACAACCTCCTTAGTGTTCTTTCACATTCTTATGCAAGAGCACAATCATAATTAGATACCTGGCATATTCCAGTGTTTGGGGGGGGGGGGGGAGAGAGACAGTGATCCTTTCCCCTTTGCTACTGTCACAGTACAGATCTCATGCTCCAAGCCTGACATCCTCACTGTGAAATCATTCATTTCAATGTGAATTCCCTCCCCTATAATGCAAATAGTCACCATGGGAGACATCATCTGAACTGGGGAATAAATGTAGGAGAAAAATTATCCTTGTCTTTGCCGAAGTCCCAATCCATATGCCCTTCCATGCACATACAGCATCACTCCTTGCTGGGTTAAAAGAAACTAGTCACACACAGTCACAAAATTTATCCTTAGCATCTAAGGCCAGTTCCACACAGTAAAAAAAGTCCATGCCAAACTTGATTTAAAAAAACACCAGCCCCAAAAGCCCATGCTTTCTGTGGAGGGTGTCTAGATGTCTTCCCGGTACCTTGCTGCTCACCCCCTTCTCCTGATGCATCATTTCTACATGCCAGGAGAGCTCTGGCAGGGGTTTAATGGTGGTCAGATAAGTAATTTTATTTTTAATGTCTTCTTGAAGGGAGGGTTGGGGAGGTGGTTGATGCCCTAAGGGTTTTCAGGGCTGATTCAACCCAGAAAACCCAAAAAGGCTGTGCAGCCAGACCCCTCGGTAGTCCCAGGACCCATACTGCATTAGACCTGGATCTTTCAGGAAGACTTGGATCTAATGCAGTACCAAATTAATTCAGGACAAAGCAGGGTTTTCCTAGATATGTTGTTTGGATGCCTCCGATAAACTGCAGGAGTTCCCACATTTAGGGGCCTGGGTGAAAGGGCCTTGAGTATGAATGCATAAATATAGCATAGGTCTCATTATTTTAAAACAGGTAATTCTCCCCCTCTATTCCAATTTACCTCTCAATTCTATTATACAGCTGGCCATAAAGCTAGATACATCAATATCGGTGTAGCCTTGGCAGGATAAATAGGCCAACTAGAAAATCATGACTGCATCTTGTTCATAATCCAAGTCAGAGTAGTCTTGTGGAGTCAAATGTTTAATAGTGAATCAGTATTTCTGTAAATCTCATGGATCCAATGGGTCTTACTCTATTTGGGCATTAAAAAAAAACATCACACCAGTGTCTTCCCCAAATTTGTAAAATATAGAAGAGTTGTTACTATAACTCCAAAAGTGTCCTAGACAATATACTGCTTGGTACCTAAGGACTGTAGTTCAAACTACATCTTTTTCAGGTTCTGAATTCTGTAGATGAAATATTTAGGTGTGTGTTGAGAAGGGAGCCACAGCCTTTACTTTGAGAATAGAGGGGTAGCATTACTTCCCTAGATCTAGACACTATGATCCTATTGATGAAAGCCAATGGGATTTTGGCCTGCATCAATAGGAGCATAGTGTCTAGATCTAGGGAAGTAATGCTACCCCTCTATTCTGTTTTGGTTAGACCACATCTGGAATATTGTGTCCAGTTTTGGGCACCACAATTCAAGAGAGATATTGACAAGCTGGAATGTGTCCAGAGGAGAGCGACTAAAATGATAAAAGGTCTGGAGAACAAGCCCTATGAGGAGCGGCTTAAGGAGCTGGGCATGTTTAGCCTGAAGAAGAGAAGGCTGAGAGGGGATATGATAGCCATGTATAAATATGTGAGAGGAAGCCACAGGGAGGAGGGAGCAAGCTTGTTTTCTGCTTCCCTGGAGACTAGGACGCGGAACAATGGCTTCAAACTACAAGAGAGGAGATTCCATCTGAACATGAGGAAGAACTTCCTGACTGTGAGAGCCGTTCAGCAGTGGAACTCTCTGCCCCGGAGTGTGGTGGAGGCTCCTTCTTTGGAAGCTTTTAAACAGAGGCTGGATGGCCATCTGTCAGGGGTGATTTGAATGCAATATTCCTGCTTCTTGGCAGGGGGTTGGACTGGATGGCCCATGAGGTCTCTTCCAACTCTTTGATTCTATGATTCTATGATTCTAGGAGTCATGCACAGAAGCAGTTTTCTTTTAGGAATTCATTATTGGTAATGTCTGCATTCCAGTTGATGAAATGAAGGATGGTTTGATCCTCATTGACTACTGCACAAATAGCAGAATGCAAGGATTTTGTAAAATTTAACATAAAATAACCTGCAGGTTCCATGATCACCTCTAGATCCTAGACATGATAATAGAAGTAATTCTCTCCTGCAATAAAAGGCTTATTCATACACGACGATAGTACTATAATTATAAAACTCAACATAAACAAACACAAAAGTGAGAAGAAGAGTGTCATTGTTATTTCTCTATAGCAGTGGTTCCCAACCTGTGGTCCTCCAGATATTTTGGATTTCAACTATCACAATTCCTAACAGCTGGTAGGCTGGCTGGAATCTCTGGGAATTGAAAGCCAAAACACCCAGAGGACTAAAGATTGGGAAACACTACTCTATATCAGCAAATAACCTTAGAAATAAGTGAAGTGCTTTCATGCTGCTATATTTCTCCAAATCTTAAGAAGATAAAGAATGCCAAATCATAACTTAATTGTTTGCTTTGCAAAGCTAGTGTGGTTGTACACATTTGTTGTCTTGAGATGACCTGCTGAGACTGAGAAATGAGGTTCTGGATTAAACTGTCTCTTTAGAACAGTGTTTCTCAAGCTCTGCTCCTCTAGATATTTTGGACTTTAGCTCCTACAATTCCTAACAGCTAGTAAGCTGGTTGGAATTTTCTGGGAGCTGAAATCTAAAACACCTAGAGGAGCAGAGTTTAAGAAACACTGCCCTAGAGGTTTCCAGGAGCATAAGTACATCAGATGACATCAATAGATCAGTTCAAAGCTGAAAATATAACCATTTTTCAAAACTAGAAGTAGACTTTCAGACATTTTCTCTCACCTCCCTCTTTTTCAACATGTTTGGTAGTTTGGGTGGCATGAGAGTCCCTGGGTAGAATTTTGGTCACTGAGCCAATATAGTTATCTACCCTTTGTTCAGACCCTTATGAAAATTCTGTCAGTTGTGGCTTCCTTTGAGTAACAACAGCCAAGAAGTGGTGAGCAACCCAGGGTTTGAATTGTCCATATTAGGTCAAACCAACCAGCCAAATTTTTGCTTGCAGGCATCTAGTTAGTAACAGATATGTTTATGTAAGAAATCACTTTAGAAGTGGTTACAAGCCTGTTCCCTCTGTTCTTTTCCAAGGCAGTTTAAAGCACAGAAATTCAGTGAAGGGATACAAAACAATGAAAATGTAGAAACCATTAGATAGACCTTACCTTGGCAGGCATAGCCCCTTTCTTCATAGCCAGCATTGCATAAGCACTTTCCTATGGGAACGAGCCATTCGCCTTCAGTACTGCAGTACATTTTGGGTGGGTCTTCCTCTTTGGAATTATTAACACAAGAACCTTGCACTTCCACCAATGACTGGGAATCCATAGGTACTGTGTCTGGAAACATAGCAAGGTTCTTTACCGTGAAAGGGCACTTTTTGAAGTACACTCTCACTGATACTAAGGCAACACATGCTCCCACATCTTGAAAAGCCAAGTAAAATCCTTTCCGGCTTACTGGTCCCACTTCACGAACCTCTGTGTTGAGTTTAAGAATTCGATCCCCAAGATCCATCTGAGTGAAGCTCTCATCAGCTGCAATGGTATCAATCTTTGTAAACTGATGTTCTCTAAACTTGACAGAATATTCCTCATCAGTTTCCATATAATACAGGTTAAAGGTCTCTTTGCAAGTGCCCAATACCAGTGGGATGCTGTTACAGTCCCTCAGGGTAAACTTTAGCTCCACATAGATCTTTTGAGCTGAGTTGCGTGGTATCCAGTTTGTCCTCAGCCAATTGTTCTGACTGTGGTCCATAACATTGCAAACCTGGTAGGTTCTGATTGGCGTGTAGTTCTCATCAACACCACTTATTTCTTCCCACTGAAAACATATATAGAAGAACAGTAATTATGAAATTATCTATAACATCAAAGGAAAATACAGAGTAATAATTTAAAAACATGTTAAATCATAAACTGATATCCTCGCTACTGGTTAGCCCAAAGAAGAGTTGGGGAATCAATGTACATGCTTAGAAAAATATTTGGCATGTCCACCTATGAAGTACATTATTACAGGTACAGAGAGTACATTTTCTAAAGTTTTGCAAAAAAAACTATATCCTGAAACAAAACAAAGTCCATGAGTACAAAACACATGCATAGAATCATAGAGTTGAAAGAGACCACATGGGTCATCCAGTCAAACCCCTCCCCCCTCCCCAATCACAGAGGAATGCACAATGAAAGCACTCCTGACAATAGTAATCCAGCCTCTGAATAAAAACCTCCCAAAAAAGGAAACTCCATCAAACTCTGAGGCAACATAATCCATTGTTGAACAGTTTTTACCATTAGGAAGTTCTTCGTAATGTTTAAGTGGAATCTCTGTTCCTATCCTTTGAATTTATTGCTTCTTGACTGAATCTTTGCATAAAGCAAGTTTGCCCCATCTTCAGTGTAGCATCCTTTCAAATATAGTCACTAACATATATCATTGAGAAATATAGCTGAGACCCCTTTCTACTAATTTTATGTGGGTAGATTTTCTTTCACCTGCCTTCTGAGATGGCAGAGTTTCAATAGACAGTCAATGTTTTTCTTAACAAATTAACCTCTTTTTAGGAAATATATATTTAGAATTTATTATGTTTTGTGCTATTAAATAATGCACAAAAGGACAGGAATGTTATTGTGTTGCTGAAAAAATTAACAGTATGTCATACCTTAAAACACAATACACACACATATAAGAGTACAAATGAAGAGCACACATCTACTATAGTTAGTTAAGGGGGGGGGGACACTGGTGTGGGAGTGACTGTGGCAGGAATTTGAATCCAGATGACCCTCCAACCTATCTGTATTTAAAATAGTATAACCTCTTGGGATAAATCCCTGACATCCAGGATTCCTCTAAGTCACAAAATATGAAACAGATCAGAGGGTGTAAGCCCTCAAGCCACATGGAGCAAAGATCCTGAGACTTGCCTCAAGGACAGTTAATTTTCCCCAACTCACAGATCACAGAATCTGTTCCAACATCCCATCTTTCATCAAATTTGTGCCAGCAGGTTCTCACCAACTCAAATCTCTCTCCTACCCCTGCCATGGGAATCTATTTAAAACTCCATTCTAAGTCAATTTCCCAAATTCAAAATGCCAGTGTAAGATAGACGAAAAAAATACCTTAAATGGAGGGGGGGGGGGGAGATTCCTATCCAACCCTTAAAGAACCAGTAATACCTACATTGTACAAAGAGATGGGAGGGCAGGCCATCAAAACCCAGAAAGGGGGGAAAGATGAGATGAGCGGCATTAAATAGGTCCTGAAGTCTTCTCCCTCCTTCCCTGAGTCCTGGCACTTAACTTAGATGGGGGGAAATTGCATTAGAACAGCATGTTAAATAATTAATTACACTTCCAATCCCAGGATTCTGTGGGATGGAGTCTGAACAGGTAAAGTGCAAATCACCTGTTACAATTGTGCCAGATTGATATGCTAATTCTCTAACATAAAATGTGCACCTCTCCTAAAGCTGCGATTCACACTACTTCCAAGCAAAGGGATTTCCATCAATAAACGAATGTATATTGAATTTAAATTTAATATCTCTTCTACACAAAGCAGAACAAAAATAGTCACCCATACCTTTATCCCAGTGGTTCTCAACCTGTGGGCCCCCAGATGTTTTGGCCTTCAACTCCCAGAAATTCTAACATTTGCTAAACTGGCTGGGATTTCTGGGAGTTGTAGTTCAAAACTACAGGGGACCCACAGGTTGAGAACCACTGCTTTGCACCCATAGGAACACACAAATAAACACAACATTGGTAAGTGAAATAATTAGCAATACAACTGTGAAATTTGAAGTGTCACAAGACATATTTTTGTACTGTTCTGTTTTTTCTATAATTTTGAAGTGTGACAACTAATTAAAATCTTTGTTGTGTTGTCTTTAGTCATCAATATTCTATGCATAACTTTCAGGCTGGACATGATGTATATAGACATCTATTTATGTTTAATATTTATATTGTATTTTGAAACTTGTCATCACAGCTGACTAATAAGTATCTCTGAAAAATTCAAATGTGACATATTCTGAGAAAATATGTTAATTTGTTTCTGTGCATTCACTATTCATTATGATTTTTTCACTTTGAAACATGTCATAGAAGCAGAAAGACAGGCCAAAAGAAAGAAGCTTCACATATAGAATGTTATTTATTATACAGAAGAAATTAATTTCCTGTCCATTTACCTTCATTATACAGAGTATCTGCTTTGAAAGCCTTATTATTTGCTCTGCAACGGAAGATCTCATCATGGAGATCTTCCATCACAGAGCAAATAGTTTTCTGCTATTTAATGATTTTCATAGGGTATAGAAATCAACACATTGATCTGTTCTTAGAGTAGCAAATAATGAAAATTCAATAGAATACTGAGAAATGTATGCAAAAAAAAACCCCCAACACATCACTTTCCAATTAATTTCTTATTGGCCAAAAAGCAGTAAGAAACCATTAATGTGATTGTGATTCTGACTTATTTGCTCTGTTCTGATAATAGCAACCTCTATCTATTTGGTGTGATGCATGGGAAGCAATGTATGATATACAATGATAAAAATGTCTGAAAAAGGATCTCTTTCTATTTGTTCACATTTCTGTCTTTTCCAGTCTATCTACTGGTGTGTAGCAATGAATTTTCTTCATGGATTACTTTAACCTAGCAAGTGTTTAATAATGGCACAGACTTTACAGACTTGCAATAGATTCCAATGTTCATCTAAGTAATACATCTATCTTCTTGAGTTCAGCTAAGTGGATATAAGATTCCAGACTCAGATCTTATGAATGCCTTGAATGGAACTAACATGTGTGTTCCTACTTAATTGCATAGTTGTAATATATTGAGATGTCACCAGGTTTCACAATTCCTTCCTTTGGAAAGCAAAGTCAGCAACTCATGTTGCTCAAGTACAAGGAAACAATTACACATCTTGCTTCATGGTCTTTTCTAGGTGAAATTTCAGTAACTTGGACAAAACTGAATTGGTGAGAATGAAAAATGGAGGAAAGACAGAGAAAGAGATGATGGGGGAGGAAGGGGAGATGACAAAGAAGGAAGGAGAAATTGAAACAATGGTGCCCTGCTTGCCAAAGTGATATGAACATTGCATTTATTTATTTTTATCCTGCCATTTGATATAGGAATAGATGGCGGGGGAAGAGGAGATGGCTACCTCCATTGCTCTGGCAGCATGGATCATCTTTAAAAAAACGGATAGATAACTTAGAACATTGGCTATTAAGGACTTGGGATTCATGATTTTGAAACTATGAACAAATATAGAACATTTTCATTTTAAAACTAAATTCATCCTCCTAGACAAAAATTCCTCCTCCTACATAATTAAAAACAGAATATAATTTGTATATTCTTAATGAATGTCTAGATAAAGTAATGGGCTGAATGAAGAAAAACAAGTTGAAATTGAATCCAGATAAGACAAAGTTGGTTGCCATTAAGGGTCATAACCTAGGCTTGGAGATGTGTCAACCAGACCTGGATGGGGGTCATACTCCCCCTGAAAGACTGTGTTTGCGGCCTGGGAGTGCTCCTAGATCAGTCTCTCCAAATATAAGCTTCAATAGATGCAACCATCAGGAGTGTTTAATACCAGTTTTAGGCAATACACCAGCTGCATCCTTTTCGAGAACTGGAAGACCAAAAGATGGTAGTGCACATGCTGGTAAACTCAAGGTTGGATTTCTGCAATGCGCCATACATTGGGCTACCTCTGTACCAAGTTCAGAAACTCCAGTTAGCTCAAAACATGGCAGTCAGATTGGTTACATCTCGCAGTGAGTATATTAGATATATACTAAATTCACTCCACTGGCTGCCTATTAGTTTCTGGAAAAAGTTTCTGCCCTTTAAATCCCTACATTCAGGTCCAACCTATCTTCCAGCCCATATTTCTTTCTATGAACCAGCATGGGCACTAAGATCTATAGGGAGGCCCTACTCTCGGCCCCATTCCCATCTCAAGTATGGTTGGTGGGTATGAGAGAGAGGGCCTTCTTGGTGGTGGCCCCCTGGCTTTGGAATGCCCTCCCAAGAGAGATCAGACTAGCTCCTACTCTCCAAGCCTTCCGTACACAATTGAAGACATCATTCTTTCAACAAGCCTTTGACCACATTTAGACTCCTTTAATGGATGTGCACACTTTACAAAGCTGAGATGGATTACTGTTGTTTTTATCTGCAGCTATCACTGTATTCTATTGATTTTAACCAGGGGGCATTGTGAAGGTGTGATGTTTATGTTGGCTGTTTATTGTTTTTCTGTTATTGCTTTTACACTTCCTGTATTTTGTGTGGTTGAACCTTGAGTGCTTTGTGAGCTGTCCCAAGTCTGTCTGGAAGATGATGGCATGGTACAAATAAAGTTTATTATGATTATTATTATTACTATTGTTGTTGTTATTATTATTATTATTATTATTATTATTATTATTATTATTATTACATGGTCTGGGTCCAGGTTACCTACAGGATTGAGTGCCTTTTTCATATAATCTGCCCCATGTGCTGATGTTTTCTGAGGAACATTTACTCCAACTGGACAGAACCTGACTGACAACTGTCACCCAGAGGACCTTGTCATCATCCACTCCTAGACTGTGGAATAACCTGTGCCTGGGGAGTGCAAGGTCGCAGCCAGTTCTGTTTTCCATGGATTAAGCCAGATCAACCCCCATACATTGAAAGTCACTCACAGGATGATCTGAACTCACACCAACCTAAGTGGTTGGTATTGATGTACGCAAGCTGGAATCCCAATTATAGTTTTTCAGTTGAGTATTTCTTGATATTAAAACACTTATACATCAAAGAGAACTTGTTTTCAGAGAGCAATTACAAAGGTATAAATGTATACAGAAAACCTATTTTAGCTGTATTATATATCAAAATTAAATTTGATTTACACTTTCTTCATCACACTACCATATGGATACATCATAAAGTAATGTGATGGGCATGCAATAAAAAGGAGCATCAGTCTTTTAATCCCATTGCTAGCTATTACCATGCTTGACATCTTTAAATTTGCCACATTGACACAAGGACGTGAACTCTGGGGTATAAATTGCATGACAAACTAAACAATGTCACTATATGCTCTGCATAAAGGGCAGCAATGAGCTATTATCATGACATTAATTTGTAATGAAGGCCAAATTGCCTGTAAAATTATAGGAGAATGAGATTCCAGGCTCTTTGTGGAGCTAGCAAAACAGATTAGCAGGTAACAGTGAGACATTGCTGAATAAAAATATCATATTCTGATCTTATCTGAGGCAGGTTGAACTACATTTGTTTTATGCAGGGACCCTATACAAATAACCTTTAAACAGCTTTAAAGAATGTTCAAACTGTTAGTGTTCTGAGTGTCCTTAATGCTGAAGTTTAAGCAGAGCTTTGTATATTATAGCTTCTTGTTATCTGAAGACATTAATTCATTCATTATTGATAGGACTTTTAATGAGACTTGTTACCCTAGCAGTAGCAGCACTTTCAATCACATTGCCTTCTGGTATATACAGTAGAAACTATTTGATTAATTCGACTCAGGATATAGTGCTTAAATGCCACACCACCAGAGAATACTTATGTGATTGCTCAATTTGGGTATACACATTAAATATCCTTAGAAGTATCTTCGACCACTTCTATAGTGTAACCATGATAAACAAGGAAGCTTCTAAAATATATTCATTTTATTCCACCTCCCAATTCCCATTCTAGATCTTGGTATTCTGATTTACATGGGCTGCTTTGCAGTGTGAATTGTAAACATTAGATCACCTCTTGTGTTCTGCTCTTAGATTTCAAATGCTTGTACAAAGCTCAAATTAGTTCAGATTTAGAATGGGCTTGCTTTTGCTTTCCACGGAGGCTGAGATAATGTGACTTGCACCTAATGGGTTTTCATGGCTGAGAAGAAGTTTGAACTCTGGTCTCCAGAGTCCTAGTCCAGCCCACAAACCACTACACCATGCTGGCTTCAAAGCATATACGAACAAATTCTATACTTCCTTTGATAATTATTTTGATTTCCCTATTAATATAAAACTTTTCCTTATTTAAAACCATTACAGACAACTACAGAAATAGTTTTTAATACAGGGATTTTTTAAAAAGCAGCATCATTGAGCAGATTAAGTAGATAACATAAAGCAAGATAGCCAGATGTTGAAAATTACAGACCCTATCTACCAGGAAATTTAATAGAAATAACATTGAATGAATTTAGTTATTTATTTACCTAAATAATTACATACTATCATGCCTAATGCTAACATTGTCAAACTACAGCAATTTTCTATAGTTTAAACCAAGGAAAATCAAGGAAAATATACATGGTGAAGAAAAATTATCCTTCTCCTTTGGATTTACTTAACCCTCATGACAATAGTTTTCAACATCTTTGTTACTTGCTATTATATACTGTCATTACAAGGTTTAGACACCATCATTACAATTATTCTGAGTAACTATTGTAGACATTAATCTGGATTGGAATGCAAAATTCACTTATATTTGGGATTTAAATGTGATATCGACAAAGAATAGAAATTAAGGGATGCCTCTGCAAATGTGACTATTCTTTTGTGTAGAGTTTTATGAGATCTGAGTGCTTCAAGGTCCACAAAATTCCCATTCCTAGACTATAACATTAACACTCTCGAACATGCCAGTTTATTTCTACAGCAATTACATTCAGTCTGATGGAAATGTAAGTACTGGGTGCTTTTCTCTTTCAATGAAAAACAGAAAAAAGTACTACATGTATATGCCCAACTTAGTTGGATGTCACATGCTTTTTCCGTATTAATTTGTCACATGAGCAGCACAAGCCAGATATCAAGAGAAAGCTGTGATATTGCTTTCATGTTCTGCAGAACAAGCCCCCACTTTTTGCAGAGACATGAGTTACCATTCATTTGAACCAAAGGGGCTCAAGAGTTTTTTGGGTGTTTCAATTGAATGCACAAATAATCCCTATGTACAAAATGATGCTTCTTCTACAACATGTCCTGACACAAAGTAGCAGAAATGCAGCAGAACACATTGCAAGTCTATATAAAGTACATTTGCGGGAAATGTATTCCCAATGGGAATATTAGCACAGCTGCCACATTAGGAAAGAATACCATTAGGACAGAGGAAAGCAATGGAGGAGAGGTTTATAAAGAATTGAGGTGGATAATCACCAACTTTTATTTTACTTGCAAGAATACATTTGCATTTGTCTATGTGAGCAGCCCATTTCATATTTTGTCCCATTGAGAAATGCAAAGAATATCCAGATTCTTAAATTTTCAGTTTCTAATCTGAATACAGTAGGATTGAATACTGATGATGTACTCTATAAAGTATCCTACATAAAATCAGAACATATATAGTTCTGAATGTCTTATATCACTTTCCTGCAAACCTATTTTCCCCTTCTAATTAAAGTACAAAGAAGATTGATAAGGGAAATGTCTAACCATAACCACATTCAAAATAGGAAAAAAATCAAATCAAATATTATTTAATTCATGTAATTAGTGGAGATCTGCTCAATCGAAACATGTTGCTTTGAGAATAACTAGATAGATAGATAGATAGATAGATAGATAGATAGATAGATAGATAGATAGATAGATAGAGGGATTAACATAACTTAAAAACCACTGAACAAACTGACACGAAATTTGGACACTACACCCCTAATAGAACAACGAGTGACCATCACTCATAAACACCACCCCCCAAAAGGAGAAAGGACTAAAAAAAGGAGAAAGGACTAAAGGAGAAAAGCTAAATGACAATACAGTGCATGTGCAAAAATGGCTCCTCTGGTCCCCTCCTGTGTGAGGGAAATGAAAGCAAACAGCAACCGAGAAAGGAACCACTTAAGAAAGGGATAGAAAGGTGGTCTGTTGATCCCTCTTGCTTCCCTCTCCATCAGCTTTGGTAAACATCTGGTTTGGTAGAAGTGGCCCCAGTGAGCAAGATCCCTTCCTGAAACATTCACAAAGCAACAATATATTCTAATTGTATTTCTGCCAACCATTCCTCAGCACAACAGAACAACTACAGCTGAATCTATGCTGCATCTCTTTGGCTAGCCTTTTTTTTTTACAACTTACTTTCTCCAGCAGCTCTTTGGCTGGGGACCCACCTTCCTCCTCTTCTTCCTCCTCCTCCATGTCTGTAGCCTTTGCCATCTTTCCCACCACAGGCTGGAGGGTGCCTGCCGGAGCCACCTGGCCTTGCTTTTGCCCATGATCCTGGAGGGAGACCCCAGGAAGCAGGCAGAAAACGAGACACGGCCAGCCTCTTTCTCCTCCTCTTCCCTAGTTCCCACATGTGTGGCTCCTGCCATGCATCATGCAAAGTCCACACAGGGCTCTGCTCAAAGGCTACAAAGGTGCTCCCTTCTCTTCAGGACTACAGATCCCAGCATCCCCTAGACCAGGCCTTTTAGGAGAGGAGGATGCTCCAAATGCACTGCTTCCAAGCTATAAGCTTTCTTCTCCTTGGATTTCTTTGAGAGCATCCCAAACCCTGCATATTTCCAATTTCCTACTCCTGGATTGCAACTCCAAGCAATCCTCCAGATAGATAAAATAGATTAGATAGAGCTAGATAGGTATGTATATAGATCGATCAGGAGGATTGCTGGGAGTTTCAGACCAAGAATAGGTAGAGAAGGAAGAAAGAAGAGAAAGTAAAAGGGAAAGCAAAAGAGAGAGGAAGGAAAGAAAGAGATAGTGAAAGAAGGAAGGAGAGAAGGAAAGAAAAAAAGAGAAGGAAGGAAAGTGGGAAGTAAGGAAGGAGAGAAAGAAACAAGGAGAGAAAGAGAGAGGGAAGGTTGGCCACAGCAACGCATGGCGGGTGCAGATAGTGTGTGTGTGTGTGTGTGTGTGTGTGTGTATGTGTGTATATATATATATATATATATATATATATATATTCAGAATAAATGATAGATGCTAATAACTATCACAATTGATGGTTAATATACTTCCAGGATTTTGGAGGTCACAACTCCTATTAAGATGTTTGATTTATGTAATAATATTTTTTTACTGAAAAAGGTAAATTGTTTTTTGACCATTCAAAGCATATAATTCTTTGCAACAGGGCTACAAATTTACTCTGAGTCAACAGAACAAACTATTTCCAATTATTCCTATACTCATTTCAGACTTATGCTCGGATAGCAGTTGGCAACAAAATATAAACTGAATTTAACTGAACCTGACACATTCATAGAAAACATACTGTGAACATGCGGCTGAGAGAAATATCAAAAGAAAAATGACTATCGAATGAAAAGATATTGATATAATAAGAAGATTGCTACATGTGCTAACAAGCTCCAGATACACAGTTGGAAGTAGACATATCATCACTTATTAAAATAGACAACTGAGGGAAGAAATTGCATAGCATTCTTGTTGTCAGTGTAATTATTTTACATCACATTGAGAACTCACCCAGGCAACAGACACATCACAGTGAAGAGCAGTTGATAACATTCAGAATTGTGGCTGCTCCCACTCTATTTGATAGCATTCAATAGGGTTCTGTAAATGGGAGGTGATGGAGACAGAATGCAGAGTTATCTTTTTTTCTGCCTTTGACATCTATTGAGTCAGTTTTTCTCTACGTAAAGATAATGCAACTGCAATGGGACTCTTACTGCACAGATGCCCTGTCTCAAAAAATCATGAATTTTTTGAGGGGGGAGGAGGAAGAACACAAAGGGACCGATTATATCATTTTTGAGTTGCCAAGCAATTGCCCTAACAAATGGTAAACAAAACCTAAAACAGAGCAGAATGGTGTTACTAAGAAAATTCCAAATATTACTTGGAGATTATTGTCATTATCAATGGCATCATTGTTATATCATTATTATCATTATTTAGAGTGCAACTCACAGTATCTCCCAGTAGGTATGGCTCCAGGCTGTGCAGATTGATGGATTCTGGGATTTATAATTAAAATACATATAACTTTTCATGCCCTCTCAGAAATGTTTTGCCATGTTGACCTATAAGAGGGGTGCAGAAACCTTGCTGAACAGCTACCAGGCAGTTTGCCATGAATTCAGGAGACAGTGTAGCACTAGGATCTAATGAATGCATGATGTTAAGGTCAAAAGGGAAAACAACAGGTGGGGACCTCAAGCCAAGATCAAGAACAGATGTTTTATTTTGTTCTACGTGGTACAGAAATTGAGACTTTATAGATCTGAACATTAGTTGACACTCATTATATAGTGCTGGAAATGTATGCATCCCAACTTCTACTCCTGAGTGTCCTGATCACACGATGTAAGTTTTAGGAAAGGGAGAGAGGAAGTGTCACACATGTTCCAAATAAAGCTTCCAGTTTCTCTTGTTGTGTCCTGTGAGGTGTCTTACCACAAGGAAAAGTTGGCCCTGTATGCACCACTCCCTCATGCGTATATGAGGTGGAGGTAATCTTGGATCATGATCGATTTTCAGTGGAGAAATATAATAAAAGGGAAAGTGGCTATAATGTCATACTTTCATAGTCATCTCTATTTAAATTAATTTTCTGGCACATTGGAGCGAATGGTTCACACATAGAGCAATGTTTTAAATTGAAGAAAAATTCACATCTATTTAAATAAAGCCATTCATAAATGAAGAATATAAGGTGAAAAATTCATATAACCATGAAAGAAATTAAGAACATCTTTATTGTTATCAAAAATATTCACAATTCACATTTGAAATAACCTTAGCTTTTGGCATTCTTACTGCCTGAAATAAAGAATATGACACATCAAACAGGTGCACAATATACTATTCCTTTAGACTATCCTACTTTCAAAGTGAATATACACAATGGAAATCCATACAAATATCTCAGTTGAATGCACATCCTCCTATTGTAATTTTGAAAAGCATCAAATGTTCACTGAGATTCCTTAAATGCTGCTCTGAAATAAAACTGTTAAAAAGCACCAGCTGGCTATATCAGTAATGGCTTACTTCCAGGTCTCAAATGTCTTATTTATATACAATGGAATTTTGCTGGCTGTTTAATATTTAGAGCTAATAAATATAATCAGCAATCCTATGACTACGAACCACAAAACACAAATATGCTCACTAATCTTTCCGATCTACAAATTTAACCATGTCTTACTTCTCCTGACTGGCTCACAACACAAACAGGAATCTGTCTCTCTCTGTCTGTCTCTCTGTGAACAACTGCTTTGCTCTGAAGAAAAGACCTAAATCTATACATTTTACACTGCTGCAGTCACAGCAGCAACTAACATGCAGAGATATGCATTAAAAGAAGAGAATTTAGTTATTGTGCTGTTAATAAGCATCAGAAAGGCTCATCAGTTTGAGCAAAATATCAAGCAATGCTTCTAGTTACAAAATCCATAAATACAATTCCCAAACCTTTCCATAGAAAGTTTGCCCACTCCCACTGCTATTTCATAAAGCCATTAAAAATGTTCTATAGGCTGCCTGAATGTGTAATGTTCTGTTCTGAACTGGAACTGGAACCATTCCAGGCCTTCTTCCAGAGATTTTTGTGATACCAAGACTATCACAAGCCACTGATGTCAAAGGAGAATTCACTGGTGATTAATGGATACAGCAGGTGCTTCATAGCACATATTATTTAAAAGTCTTCTAACTGATGGAATCAAACTGTCCTTGAAGCCAATGGTGGGCTGGATGCCAAGTCGGCACCAGGGCACCCTGGCCAACATGGCTGCATAGGCTGATGAAGGTGCTTCCCCATGTCTCTCTGGAAGAGGCATGAAATGCTGAAAATACTTCCTCCACAAAAAATATAGTAAATCAGGCAAAAAACATTACCAATATTTTCCCATCTATCAGCAGTAGCTCCCCATGTGAGGACATCAGAGAAGCCTCCCACAGGATATTAAAACATCAAACATCTGGGGATCCCCTGGGCAACATCCTTGCAGAAGGCCAATTCTCTCACACCAGAAGTGACTTGCAGTGTCTCAAGTCGCTTCTGATATATATAAAAATGCCCTGTATCATTTCCTACCAGAGACAACTATCTCACTCCACTTAATACTGATAGTAGGATGCTTAGGAATTTAAAGATGGTACTATTTTATTTCCCTCATATTAAAGAGGTTAACAAAATTGCTAAATACAATGTTAAGAATGACAATACCAACCTACAAAAGATAATAAAACAACATAATCATTCTTATCCAAACAATACTATTCTTCAACCTAATGTCTTATAAGAAACACAAACAAAAATATCACGATAGATTTAGATTTCTCAAGGAGAAAGCTCCATGTATGATGTGGAATTACAAAAAAAGGATTATTTACTTTCACAGAGAGGTAATATTAAATTCAAAGGGCAGAAACTTTATAAAACATCAAGTGCCCCTTAATTTACCTTTTTAAACAAATAAAAATGATGGTGTATGCCATTGTTAGGGAGTTATCATGGTGAAACTTGGTATGAACTAAGCTGAAATTACAAAATTATGTGTGGTTTTTATTTATTTGTTCTTTTCTTTGTATTCATATTTTAAGTGTTCTGTGTATTGGATTTCACAGGGTATATATAATCTAATCTGTTCTCATATAGGAACTCATTAGACATTGTACCAAGGTCAAAAACAAATAAGCTGCACACCAGACACTTGAATTTATTTTCTTTCTTTCTTTTCTTTTTTTTACTGAGAACAGCTCGAAACAAAAATGCAACCCTGCTGGGACCATGTTTCTACAAGTGTGTTTAACTCTTTGCTCTGTGTTTGAGCCTTCACAAGGGAGTGGAGACTGGGGAAAAGCTACATAAAGATTTCATTGTTTGACTCTTTGATGAATTATGCCTTCATGGTAAAACTACAGACATCATGAGACTATAAAAGTCTCTATTTGCTCACCAGTCAGACCTTGTGTAGGTAACAATACAACCTTCCATAATGCCCGATGTATGACCTCAGCATCAGAACTGGAATACTCCTCTAAGGATAGGAGGTGGTTTAACCTTCAGACTATCTTAGTCCTTTGGGATCTCCTTGGCCAAAGGTCAGCCTCTGAGTTACTACATGTCAAATTATTTGCGTTTCTGATAAAGACGACTCAATCTCAGGGGTTTGAGACAAGACCACCGAGTTCATTCAAACTGAATTAAAGTATCAAATGTCAGAAGCTAGCTCGGTATATTGTAAGATAAGGACATATTCTTAATGGATGGTGCATATGTTCTCCCACTGTGTATATGTGTGTGTAAAATTGCTGCATTAATCACTTGTTCTTCTAAAGCAATACTTACATCTTGAAGACACATGCCAGAAATCTGTGTTCAGGCCATCAAGAATTCTTCTGGCTTCTTTGGAATAAGAGACCTGGTATATGTTACTGTCTCACAATTTACATATGTGAGAAACTGAAACTGATTAATGACTCCACCCAGGCAAAGTGATGAGTTATGAAATCTTTGAATCCTTGTGCATGTATTTGGTCATGTTAACAAGCCATTCAGGATGCCACCTCCCTTTTCCCAAGTGGTTCTTCAACATAAGGGGTGTTGGGGGGGGGGAGGGTAATCTTATAGGAAGACTCTTGCAATATGCATCTTAGATTCTTGTCATAACATCTTGGGATGAGTCTTTTGATATAGAAGGGGAAAATACTGAAATTCGATATTATGATGACCCTAACACAAGGTCATCATAATGCCTTGGATTACCACTCTACACCTTTCCTGATACAATCCACAGATGCCTGCTACCAGATTTAAAAATTGCTGAATGGTAACATTTCATTGTCTAATGTACAAAGTGAATGACTCAAATAGGGGCATAAGGGGTTCTGATGCACCGAAGATATTGAAGAGTGTTTTATAACCATCTAAAACAGGGGTTCTCAAACTTTTTCAGCTGCAGAGCCCTTTCTTAAACAAATGTTTCTTGAGGAGCCCCAAGAAATGTTTACATATATTATATTCTATATAATGTATATATTTCAGAAATTGACAAACTTTTGTGTTTAAAAATTTGACAGATTGTGTTTAAAAATTTGACAGATGGGCCAGACCAGTGGCAAATGGATGGATATTATTTGTGTGAACTAATTGGGGGGAAAGAACAAATTCCCATGCACAATGCAAAAAAAATGGAATAAAAAAATCAATACAATATTTAGAATGAAGAACAATTTTAATCAACATAAATTTAACAGTATTTTGGTGAAAGACCTCAGGGGGCCCCAGGACACTCCCCTATAAGGGAAATACGATTTTGGAACAAGGAAGACAAGGGGGTAAAGAATCTGGGTGACAAGGGAGGTGATGGGGGGAGAGACTTTTGGGGGTAAAGGTGTGAGGAAAAGGGCTTCTGGGGATGAGCAAGGCAAGGAAACAAGGCATTTGGGAGTTAGGGAGGCATGGGAGAAAGGCTTTTGGTGGCAAGGGAGGCAATGGAGGGGAAGAAGCAGAAAAGTGAAGGAAAAGCTTGGAGGAGAAGGAGGGTGGAAGATAAGGAAACCAAGGAACCCCTCAGTATGCTTCGCAGAGCCCTAAGGGTTCCGCAGAACACACTTTGAGAACCACTTCTCTAAAGGCATCCATAACCATTGCAAGTGTAGTGGTTTGAATGCTAGGCTTAGAGGTGAACAATGGCCCACCTTTTCTGAATAAAGCTTTCCAATAAAGCTTTATGATGGGAATCATCATAAGACAGTATTGACTTGGGGGCGGGAGGGGGGGGGGAGAGAGATACACCATTGTTTGATGAAAATATCCAGAAGGTGCTTTACTAAGATAATATGACTATTGCATTAACACTACTAGTAGCTGCCAACAATATATATGGGAATCATCATAAGACAGTATTGACTTGGGGGCGGGAGTGGGGGGGGGGAGAGATACACCATTGTTTGATGAAAATATCCAGAAGGTGCTTTACTAAGATAATATGACTATTGCATTAACACTACTAGTAGCTGCCGACAATATATATTTTCCGGTTTTTATTCAGGTATCATGTCAAGTCAAATCAACTTTATTTATACGCTGTCCCATCTCCCCTTGGGGACTTGGGGCAGCTTACAATATAAACAACAGCCATTAAATGCCATATAATACACAGTGAACTATGAATACATAATAAATTAAACACAGATAATTAAAATGACAACGATCATAACAAACATGAGAACAAAACAATAGAATACACATGACAACACATTTGTTATAAAATATCTTCCTCCTTCTTACTTCAATAATATAAGAAGAGCCTGAAAAGTTTTTGGACTACATATTATCCAAATTCCCTGATTCCCCCAGTAAACAACTGGTCATGATGATTCAGAAAGCTGTCATCTTTTTTTTAAAAAAAAATGATTGATTGTAAGCCTTCCTTTTTGTCAGTTTTGATTTCTCCTTCTGTTGATCCATGGATAGTCACACTTACAGTTTATTTTGTAATGTGTTTTCTCAAAAACAAACCAGCTTTTTTATAAAGCAGAAATGTAGCTGATGTGCTCCCTCACTTGTAAAGTTTGTAGCTGCCATAAAAGAAAAACAGTCAGCAGGACTTTCCTAGCCTAACAATAGATATTCTAAATATATCATTACAAAGAAGAGTAAAGTGGAAGAGTACAGTTAGAAAGAATCCAAGCGGATAATGTATAATGGATACTTAATTACATTCCTTGGGTCAAAAGAGCATTTTAGCATTCAAGATTCAGCTAATATATTATGATCAAATTAAGGATGTAAATCTTCATAATTTTTGTTCTCATAAGTAAGAAAGAGAACGTTTAGTTTTGCTCTTCTCACTATGAAAAATGAATCAAAACTGCACAGTTTTCAGACTGCAATTTGGGACATATTCTGTATAAAACAATGCAAATTTGTGTGTGTGTGTATGTGTGTGTAGAATCCAGCATCTTCTGCACAATGTATTTTCTACATGAAAAAAACTCTATTTTTTTAATGCGGTACTTGTTTCCCACTTCTTTTTATTTCATCTCTATTGATTCATAACTTTAAAAAGGCATTTCAGGGTTTCTTTTTATCACACAATGGTTTTTGTTGACAACTTTGGAACACTGAGAGCCATATTATTACTTGGGTGGAACATTATGTCATAGACACACAGTGTAGAAACAAAATCCAAAACAAACTAACTGAACTAGCCAAGGTCAAAAGTCCAGGGTCAGAAATGCCAATTACAAAAGGCCTTAGAAAGCAGTAGAATGTCCTTAAAATAAAGATTAAAATTGTGTATAAATTTGTATTGTTGTGTTTTTTATGAATGTGTAAATTTAAAAATAAAAAAGAAAGCAATAGAATATCCAAAAGTCCAGTCCAGAGTCTTCAAACACAGATGCCAAAGCCAGATATCAGATTACCAGAAGTTGAAGTCAGAAATCCTTGAGTAGCAAACCAAGAAGTAGCAGAGTCAGGTCCCAAACGAGAGCAAACAGGCATTAGACTCAAGCCAGGTAGCAATGTTGTCAGATGCAAAAGAGTCACAACACTGAGGTATTTTTATCTTCAGATCTCAGCTGCTGAGGAGTGTTTCCTTCTGTTGAAGGTTCATCTTCAGCAGTGGCTAAGTTAGGCTGGGCACACTGTTGAGAGCTGCTGACCTTCATCTCCTCTGCTAGCTCTTCCAGGAACCCCTCATCCTCACTATTTAAGCTGGTCATGACATATTAAGTTTATTTTCCATGAGTATGTTTCATTCCTAGGACCATTTTTTAAATAAACATACTTCTGAGGGAACTTATTGAGCAATATTTGTAGTGCTGAACCTGCACCAGAAAAACACATTTTCAAATTCTTGTTTGATAATTGAATGAGATTGAGCTAACACTCCTTTTCAGCAAAGAGAGCTTCTGGCATTGTTGTGGTGATTAACAGCAGGACAGGAACTGGGTAAAGTGCCTATATATATATATATATATATATATATATATATATATATATATATGGTAAACAAGAAAAATTCATCATGCACAGACATTTCTAGTGCCACTCCACTCTCTTCTTATATACTTCCCAATTTTCTAACCAATGAAAAGAAAGGTGCAGATTCATCTAAGACCCAAGGGGAAATGCAGAGAAAAATAGAGGTCAACTTAATCATACCTTCTTCCATTGAATATTTTTTATCTTGTTCTTTGCATCCCTCCTTTCTTCTCTTACCTTTATAATGTCTTACTCCACAGCTGCACCTTTCTCCTCCTTGTCTCCATTTGCACCATCACCATCTCTTCTTCCCCTTTTGCTTCCATTTTCTACCCCTTCTTCCCTCACCTTGGTTCAGCTCTCATTCACATTTCATCATGGGCAAGGCTTACCTCTCTTTCTCCTTCTAACCCTCTACAATTGTGTGGGCAAGAGCAAACACATCACCCCACACACACCAACTGCAAGAAACAGTGTTAGGATAACCAAAGGCTACAACCCGTTTATTGGTTACAACAAAAAACAGTATTGGCAGCCATACATGGGTTCTGGATCAAGCTATTGGACAGCCTGCTGCTGATTGACACACCAAGGAAGATGACAGGGGGCACAATGCAGGTTCCTGTTCTTTCTGCCCCAGGACATCTGCACCACCACACTTCAGACCACCACATACACACATTATGAGGATGTGAGGCAAGATGCACATACCAGATCCAGGGCCCATGCCAACTGATCTGGGAGAGCCTTGATGCCTCCTTATATGTGCAGCAGGCAGACCAGAGGCAGATGTTTGATCTGCCTGCTGCAACCAATCAGGATGCAGGGAGGATCCTGCCTGTGATTAAGGAGTTGTGCAGAAGATGGCAGGTGGAGAAGGGAGGCCACCACCGCAACTTCCCTGGTCAGGACATTCAGCAGGAAATGTCCTCTTTTCACCTCCCTTGCCTCACTTCACACTGTTGCCCTGCCTCAGCTCCCTTGATTCCTGTACTATATGCAAGTCAGGTCTGGACTAATACTATTTCTATTGTCATTGATAGGGCTAGATGTGAGACCTCACTCACAAGCTAAGCACAAAGTACAGTTCTCACAAAACTATTGGAAAGAAACATTATAACTGGATGCTGGAAAGAAACATAATTGTACACTTTGCCCCACAATTCTATTGCTACTATGGCAGAGGCTTCTTTCTTTCTTTCTTTTTTAAAGTGGCAGGGAAGAAATGTTGGAATCTGGGTCAGATAATGGTCCAAATAGGCACCAGATGGCAAGCCTAGGAACTATTTGAAATATGGCCAAACCAACAGTATGGCAATCCTATCATCTAGCTCAGACATCTGACTGTGACTCTCCAACTGTGAAAGTAATCCATGATTGATTGTTCTCCCAGAATGATCTTCTGCTACTTTATCACAGTCCTCCTTGGTATGATCTATCTTTCCTAGAGCTTAGAAAAGCTAACTACAAGATCCAATGAGTCCTAGCTCATTTTTTCCTTAAATTTCAGTGGGATCTTCCCCAGCAACCCAGTTTCTGCTCCAATCTTACTAAAATTTTGCATTGCTATGACCCAACAGTGTCAGGAACTTATAAAATGACACTTCTTAGATGGCTAACAGGATCTGATGAAGCTGTCAAGGATACTGTCAGGGTCATAGTCTAGGAAGATTGCTAAGAACACTAAAGTGTGTGTTAAAGGAATATTTGTTTATGCAGAGCTTCCACTAAAACAGCTCCACTGGGATTTCTCATTTACTTATGTGTTATGTCTGGTCATCCATCACCACTTTCTTTGTTAGGTAACACATGAGGGACATATAAGATTTTACAGGGTGGTGGAAAACACAATGGGAGCACAGTAACTGTCTGTTTGACAGAATTAAGGATGGGGTGGGATGGGAACAAGTCTGTCCAGCTGTCATGTTAATTAAGCATTGTTTGGTTGGCAACTTCTTTGATGGGTTTTCATGATATAAACAATCAAATTAAAAAAAATACATCACAGGAAAGAAAAAAGCCTATAGAAAAATAAAATGCCAGACTTTGGGTATAAATTTGAGTTCACTGAAGAGGGCACACCAAACAAAGAAGTTAACAATGACTATTGAATTCACCACTCTGCACAAAACACTGTAACGTGTTCTCCAAGATGGGATGGTCAAACAATATATATTACATTAACCATTTATGCCCATATGCCCATATGGCAGGGCTTGGCAAATGACACTGGATTAAACACCCATCAGTCCAACCAAGTATTGCTAGCTAATTTAGGGAGAACATGAAATCTGTAATTGAGCATTGCCCCATGTTGTTCACATTGTAAGAATTTTGAAAATCTGGAATAATTGTCCTCTTTTCTATGCAACCTGAATATCCAAGAAACATAGCTACCTAAGGCTAGGATACAGCTGTGGGATAGTAAAGTCAACAGAGGTGGCTTCCATGTCTGCTCTGGATTTTAGTCTGACCATTAAATGAGTTCTCCAAGTTATTTGGAGTTATTTTAGGGGTTGGGCTCATCAGCACACTGGGTAGCTTCTTTCAAATACAGATTAAAATACAGAATAGATTATTTTCCCTTCTGGCATGAATACCACCAGCCACTCAGTTTTATTTTACCTTTATATTCTATTGACTTATAATTACAACACTATGTACTTTCAAAAAGCAGGGCAAAAATACCCACAAATAACCAGTGTTATTCATTGAGATCACATGGTTTCATGTCATTCTTGATTTGAAGCACTAGACACACTACTATTAATGGATGATTCTAGCTGTACTCAGAATGCATGCACAAGTACAATATGCATGTCTGTCCTGTCAAGCGTGAAGGGCATGTCTGCATAGCATTATGCATGTGTCTCCTTTAAAAAGTTGGAAGCCACATCACATCTTTCCCTAACGGCTGGTTCTGAGTTTTACAAAAACAATAATACGATACAATCTTGCTGTAGTACTAAATGTAAAGTGAGAATATCCAAGCTTTTCCTGCGTCTCTGCTGCTTTGATGTTCATTTCTTTAATTTACATGCCACACAATGTTCAAATGTCTTATGTAGGTTTACATATTTCATTAATAAATAAAACAGCACTCTTGGAGTGTACTGATTGTCCTCAATTTGAAAAACAGTAAGAGATCCTCCCACCCCACCGCAAAAGTGGATATTGAATTTCTTAATGCATAATATGTATGGTATATTGTAGCCATTTTTTAAAAGATGCAAGACAGGGAATTAACTCTTTCCATAACTTTAAAATCAAATTGTTTCAAAGTAAGAGTTGTGATTAATTTAAAAAGTACTTTTTAATCTCTAATGTGGATTCGTGCATGCCAGTCTTTTGCTATTCTACATTTGTTTGCCTGGGTAAAGAGATACCATCTTTCAGCCACTACAGAATTCAACACTGGATAAGAACTCATCCATCAGTGGAATCCAGACCAAGTTTGGAGAAGAGCAATCTCACCTTCCCACTGCAGTACCCAAACAAATTGAAAACTTGTCCCTAAGGTTGAGAAACCTCTCTGCAATTGTTTTTAAACAGCTTTAAACTGCAGGAGGAAGTGGATAAGAAAAAGGTTCTTTGACGTTTTCAAGCACCACTTTTTCCAGGTAGCTGTTCTGATGACTGAGATACTTGTATGGTGGGATTTGAAGTACATGCTGAGTATAATGGTGTTATGAAGGGAATAAGTACTTTTATGTGCTGACATCTTGTTAAAAAAAACCTTGAAAGTAAAAAAGTGCTGTAGTTCCCATGATTTTCATGAAAAAGCCCAGCTTTTTCATGGCTGCATGTTTAACTAAATTGGCTTTTTAAATGACACCATTATCTCATCCTCTTTTCTCCTCTTTGTTTCTTTCTGTCTGCCCATCAGCCCCCTTTTGTGAACATCAGCAATAAAATGATACAGAACAGCTACCTCCTCATTTCATCTGGGAAAGCTCTCCTGGTGCTTTGCATAAACAGGACTCTTCACAGCCTTGCAATTACTAGTAATTTGAATGAAGTGACCACCACAAAGGTTAAACTGGGAGTAAAGAAAACCCAGCAACTAATTAATATGTCAGAAAGGTACTCTGCACTTCCAAAGGAGTTAATGAAGCTTAGAGGGGACACATGTGTGCCTTTTGTAGCCAGCCTCAGTGCAACTTGTGTTAAGTTCAGCAGTGTGTGAGTTGATGGCCCTGTTGGCCACCACCTGGTGGCTGGTGCCAAAATCCTTACCCTCCCACTTCCCAGCCTTCAATGACAAGCTGCTGCCATTAAGCAAGGAAGGATGTCTGATAGTGTTTAGTTCCACAATAGGCCCCTGACAGCTGAATACAGAAGAGGGCTACCAGCTGAATAGACAGATTTTTCCATTTAGTCATGATGTGCACGAAAACAAAGAGCCATCCTACACATCATTGTGGCCATTAACATTTATAACAAGATGCTAATAACCTTCAAGCTAGCAGTTAAGCCACACCATTGATTGCAAATGGATTTGGGAGTTTAACCAGGGAATGGTGTGTGGGGGGAGAATGATGGGAGGATTGTATCAATAACAAAGCAGCAGGAGAAGCTTCCTTTTTCTACATTGCCATCATTCCACCCAGGAATAAGGGGTAGGCAAACCCATCCTACTGTCTCCTTTTCCTTTAGCTCCAGTAATAATATGCTGCCTGGTCACTACAGATGCCTGTTTGTATCAGAGCACGAACAATGATTTGACTTATTAATTAAGGACACATGATCCATGCTTTGTCTCTATAACATTAGTGTAATCCATGGAAAGGGCAAAACACAGTGACAGGTCTTGAACACAGATGTCCCACTCTCTAATACACATCTCTTCTTTACAACATGGACATTGTTTGTGTTCCATGCAAATGACTTGAACAACCTGTGGCACCAATTGTCAGTGAGATAAAAGGATAGCTGAAATATTCTAGTTTCAGCTATACTGAAGCTCTATGCTGCAAATAAGTGAAAAATGTATTGCAACTTTCCAGCAGCCAATGCTGTTTCAATGAGTCTTGCTTGGCTTTTCAATGCAGGTTGATAGGTCACCAAATGTCTGGACTGGGAGTAATGCCTTCCTGATGTCATTGCACTGGAGCTTCCATCAATCCTTAAAATTGACTATCCCTGCAGGGTAGTCTGGGGTTAGCGGGAGTTGCATTCCAACAACATTGGGAAGGTTGCATAATTTCCTTTCTTAGCCTACAGCATACAGCTCTCTTGTTGCAACAGATCAAATCATTCCCAGTTTATATCTGGATGCAAATAGAAGTTATGATTTATACAGACTTATACACCTTAGGTCCAAGTCATCAGAAAAACTTAGATTTTTAAATCCTTGGATCCATTTCAGGAATGCTTGGTGCGAACAAAAAATAATGCCCTCCCAAACCTTGGAACTTCCTCTTTGTCAGCACTAGGAAGGTCTCCTTTCTGTCCTTCTGCCAGCACGTTCCCATGTCTGTTCCAACAGGCTATAATGAGTTTACTACAATACATTTTAATAGTCCCATCAATAGAAGACTAACACTCAAAGTATCATCTGCAAACTAAATACTGGCCCTTTCAAATTATTACTATAAATGCAGACTTTGAAAGGGCTAGACTGAAGAAAGATGGCCCTGAGGATAAAATTCACCATTTTAGGTTTTGCAACAACCATCTGCCTTGCCTTATGGGTATCAGATATAGACAGTAACAATAGTCTGTCTGTTGGCCAGTAGTCCTGACAAAGAGCTGTCAATCAAATTTCTTTTTGTGTAGTACAGCTTGCCATATTAAACATTATAAAAAAATAAATAAAAGCTCATTGAGAATGTGAATACAGCACCTTCAATTCCCCAAAGAGTTTTTATAGGGATGGTACAGTTGTTTTGTAATTATAAATCAAAATATTCTGGTAGTGCACATTTGAGCATGCATATTCAAGAAATATAGGTTCACACTCTTTTCAGAAAAAAAATGTTCCAAATGGCTGGATTGTGGCCAGTATGTGACCATGTGAAAGAAAAACAGTCTCAGTCTTTCTTTTGCTCTCTCTCTCTCTCTCTGTGGAATGAAATAATTATGGTACTTTCCACTCCAGTGAAATGCTGGTTAGATTCAGATTCATCTTTCAATTGATTATCTCTTTGTTACTAGACTGTTTACATCCATGATGGTCTGCTGACTTTACTGTATGTTTTAATTTGATATATGTTAGTGTTTTCCCCTTCCAGAATCATAGAGTGCATTTTCCCTTTCCTTCATCTGTTTTCCCAACCCATAAAACAAAAGGCTTGACAGCCACAAGACAGTTCACATGCTCTACAGCCAGCTTTCCTTTAGTATCATTGATTGGGTACAAACATTCCTTAAGAACTAAGCACCAATTAGTGTAGCATTATTATAACGTTTGAAAAGAGAAACCACCCTTCTTCCTAGCTTGCCTAGCATTACTCATTACTTTTGACACTCAGACCCCATCATTAATTCTGATTAGTAGTACTTGATCATTTTTGACAGTTGCTTCTGTTTCCACTGATGTCTGCATTTATGTTGTGACACAATGAAATCAAAGCTGCTGGCGATCTACCTAGGAAAATATATTAGTCAAGACAACAGGCATTTGACATTGCTTGTGTGCTTTTCATCTTCACCACCAGGAAGTGACCTTATAAACAATCAACACAAAATACCATGTTTGTCTTACAGACGCCTAGAATGGACATCTATAAAGAATGTGTGTAGTGAATGTTACAATTGAAACATCAAAGGCTATTTGGAACAAAACACCTGGCTGTGTGTTAACTGGAGGGTTTTTGCTCTACACCAGAGTTACTGACCTTAGTGACCTGAGGCTGTTTTTACCAATTTGGGAGATGGGGGTGTTGCAGAGCTATGTTCATTTAACTACATTTACAAGAGTGCATTTTATTGAGAATGAACAGACAACTCAAGCTACTTGCACCTTCACTCTTCAACTAATATATACTCTATTTAAGCATACACATACACCACACCTTTAAGTAGCATGGCTTTACTATAAAGAAATGTGAATAAACTGAGCCCAAACAAAATACAGGAGTATTTGTTTGCCTTCCAGAGAGCTACAAAAGGGGAAAAAATGTTGGCTTTTCAAGACTTCACAGATATGTGGCCCATGAATTTATAGAAACCACAGAACCCATCTACTCCAACCTCCTGCCATGCAGGAACACACAATCAAAGCATTCCTGTCAGATGGCCATCTAGTCTCTGTTTAAAATACTCCATATAAGAAAACGCCCATCATCGTTCTGATGCAGCATATTCCACTACTGAATAGCTCTTAGGATCAGAAACTTCTTCCTAATGTTTAGGTGGAATCTCTTTCCTTGTAGTTTGAATGCATTGCTCCATGTCATAGTCTCTAGAACAGGAAAATACAAAGTTTCTCCATCTTCAATATGACACATCCTTTAAAAATGGATATTACCACCTTTCAAATTTCTCATGTCCAAGCAAAACATATCCAGCTCCCTATGCTGTATTTCATAATGCTTGGCTTCCAGACCTTTTACCATTTTGGTTATTCTCCTCTGGACATGAACCGGACACACTATTCTAGATTATGTCTGACCAATGCAAAACAGAATAGTACCGTACTATTATTTTCCTCAATCTAGATGCTATATTCCAATTAATGCATCCTATTATCTCATTGGCTTTTTAGCTGCTGCATCACACTGTCAGTTAATGATCAGTTTGTCTATTAAAACTCCTAGATCCCTTTCACATGTGCTACTCTCAAACCAAGTGTCATCCATCCTATCTATTGATTTAATCTTTTCTGCCTGAAGAATCCTCCACCTTGTGCTGCTGTGGAGCAGAACAAACAACTTAGCATCTGTATGCTTGCCCACAATGCCCTGTGTAGAGGAAGAACTATTTAAAGCTGCAGAAAAGGCAGCTGCTGTTGCCTGTTTTGGTTTAAAACTATTTAGCTGTTTTTGATCCCTTTATTTTATCAGTTTTAAATTTATTTTATGCAATGCTACTGACACTAAATAAATAAATAAATAATTTCTGCTCTGTAACCTGTTGCGGTCATTTTGAATTTTGATCATGTCCTCTGGGCTATTAGCTAAGATATCCCTTCTAATTTGGTGTCATCTGCAGATTTTGTAAGCATGCTTTCTATTCCAATAAGGAATAATGTTAGCAGGAATTTCTGTGATATTGTATTAAAATCTACTATTAACATCGTATAATGGTAAGCACAGAGTGCCAGTCCTATTGTATGCCAAAAAGAATCTGTTTATTAACTTTGTTATTTGCCCCCAACTCAGATGAAACATTTGGCATTCCAAAAGGTTACCCAAGCAATAGAGTTTGCACACATCCTTAGCACGTTCTTTCTCTGTGATAAAAATCACTATCTGTCATTTCTACTTTATGCATTTGTTCTGGAATTCCCCAGAGTAATGCTAGTTTACTCTGCACCAGAAACAATTTGTGTGGAATTCGTCTGCAATTCAGGCTTCTTATGATTCTGAAATTCAAACTCTTCTGATGAATACATGTATATACACAAATGTGTGCGTTGATGTATCCATATAGCCAGACATAAATTCTCATGGTGGTCCACGAGAAGACCTTACTGGTACATTATTTAAACTGTTATGTTTATTCATATCATGATCTGATCACCATGCTCAATATATCCCATATGCATGGGGGTATTGGGATAACGATACAAAAGGTTTGCTAGGGCAGACCCTCTTTCACTCAGACTCAGCCCCCCCCCCCGAACCAAACTCAGCCCCTTCCCCCCGAAACAAAATCCTGGCTACGGGCCTGCATATAGCTATGCATACAAACACATGAATCTATATACACACACACATAAAGCAACATATTCAAATGAGGAATGCAAAAGTGTGGAATAGCCCAATAACCCTATGCATGGTCTCTCTAATACATTGTTTTTTTCAAAATTGAACTCTCACCATAGGTTTGCTTATCAACAGCATCACACAAAATGTTTCCATTCTTGGAGATTTCAAAGCAAGATTTCCACTGTTATTCGGGTTATCTGCTTCTTATCAAATTCCATGCTTGGCATCAGACAAGTTTGATTCATTCATCATTGTCAGCTCACTAGTGCACTAATTATTGCAAATTGTTTCCTCCGGCAGAGGTCTAGGACAACTGCAAGCTAGCCAAAAACAGCAGTTATGAATAATTATACATAATTTACCTCAAGGTCCAGGCTATTCTATTATTAAAACATTTACTTGCCACCTGCTTCCCATGCTATATTTAGATTTCAAATTAGATCAAGATTGCTTTTTTTAGACAAAAGCAAACAATTGCAGTCCTTATGACCTTCCATGGTAGCGGCCACTCCAACGTGGCACACCCTACAGATGTGCTGAACTGTAATTCCCATCATTTCTAGCTGCCACACTCACAGTGCAATTGAAGCTTCTCTAAGAAGTTTTGTGATGCTTCAAATACTTCTAATTTTTCTTGTTAAAATGCTTTGCTATTTTGCAGGCTTGCTAATAGGATAAATCCTGGATAGATGAGGTCACTTGTGTGTGACCTTACAGTGAGAATTCTCTCCCTCTCAAAGGAAAAGCAAGTTTCTTCGGCATGTGGTAAGCAGGTTTCAACATCTTCAAAGTGAAATATTGATCCTTTATGATGGAAAAATTTTAAATTCTTTTAGCATTTTGTCTTTTGTCCTGCTGTATTGCTACTTCTGTAAAGTGTTATAAAAAGCAAAAAAGCATACAAATGTATAAAAGGCAATGAAACCAAAAGTATCTTACTTTCCATAATTATTTGAAATTTGTTTTACATAAGTTGACCTGCACAGGGGTGCCACTCAGATGGAAAAGAATCAAAGAATGCAAGCAATGGACACAGATACTTCCTATTCATTCCAATAACAATTTCATTAACTTGAAGTTAACATGAATGGACACCAAGGAAAGATGTACAGAATCAAAAATCATGGGGACATTGATGAAATCACAGCACTTCTAAAATAATAGAATGTAGGTGTGGTTGTCTAAAAACCATATGTGTTTTTTATAAAAGCAGAGGATAGGATGACAAATTCATGCTAACTTCTCAAGAGGAATGACATCAGTGTTTTCACACAATCTAAAGTCATATCAGTAACAACACAAATGAAATCATGGAAGGTATGGTTCTACAAGGTCTTTAGCCTTCTCTCCTAAAGAGTACTAGTGCCTCACAAAACTATAGTTCCCATGATTTTATGGCAGTGAGCCATGGAAGACAAAAATTCAAGTGAGAAATGATTTGCCCTAGATTTAAAACACAGAATATGCAATACAAAACCAAACAAGCATTAATTGTCTTTTGAAATTTCAGTCGTTACTGGTGCATATTACAATCAGAAAGAAATGATTAGATGTGGGCAAAATTATGGTATTATGATTTATAAAGTTTACAGCAACCCAGCAACACACAAAAAGATCAATATTGATCTGAAAGCAAAAAAGATTTCACATTTACAACAATGTAATGAAACATGTAACCAAGACTCTAATCAGGGTCTATTTTTTCCCCTAACGAGTCCATGGCAAATTGCAGCATCTACCACTTTGTCCTCTTCTACATACTGTAAATGTTAAAGTAGGAAAGGGAATAGGTGTCACACTATATATTTCTGGATTGCAGCTTCCACAATCCCTTACTATTTCATGGCTTGACTACAGCTGATAGAAGTTAGGGCCCAGCAACATATGGAGAGTAACATGTCTCCTCAGCTTTTATTAAAGGAGTAGGATGTCTGTCATCTCCTGTTTGTACCAGTTCAAAAGTTAACACATGATATTAAAAATATAGCCATCAAGTCTTTCCTTCCATCATATAGTAAACATCATTTTGTGATACAGCGTAAACATAGCCTGGATGTTGCTTCACTATTCTCTTTTATTTACTAGTGCTGTTGGTTTTGAGTTTTATGTGAGAAGACAGCTGCAAGTAATTGCCGTTTTCCATTTTATCAAAACCAATCAAGGTCCTGATCTTGGATCTGCATATGGAAAGTCTTAATTTGAATCTTGGGAAACATTTTTATTCAAGTCTGCAAGTGTTTTTCTCTCTTTGTGTATGTGTGTCTTCCCTTCTCACATTTATCTCAATTATCCTTCCATTTTCTTTTCTAACTGGCTTGCTTAAATTTATATAGAATTATTCTAAATGTTCTAAATGTTTTTATTTCTGCCAAGTACCTTCTCAGCCAGCTGTTATCATGAAGGGGGAAAAGATCTTGGAAAACCTTGGATTTGGACTCCAACTCCCACATGACTGGGACATTTGGGGAGTTTCAGTCCAAAATGTTATGCATATTTCTAAGTTCTAGAAATAGCTAAGCCCCACAAATGTGAACATCCTTCAATGCCTCATGACTCAATGACTCACAACCTGAATAATCCAAAGGTCTGGTTCTCAGATGACTCATTTGGGATGGACGCATTTTAAGCCAAAGCAAAAATGGAAAACTGCCTCAGGTTCATATTGGCATAGAATCAAAATAGACAAGCAAATATCTTCTGAGCCAAGAGATTACAAATCCTGGTGACATTTAGATGTTTCAACCATTACTTGATGAAGGCCATCTGGAGGTGAGTCTTCCTGCTTAAATCATCCCATCCAGTCTTTCCACCTCAGGAAGGACAAGAGATGAAACTTTGGAGCATCAATGGTCCTTGTAGAATGACATGGAAATCCTTACATTATGCTCCTGAACTATGCTTTTATGAATCTTGAAAAACTGCTTACCTCAGGGAACTATAGAGCTATAAATATTAAATAAACAAATTCAGGTCTATACAGTATCCCTGCTTTGCTGAACAGCAGTATATCACTATAAGAATAAGCCTAGAGATGATTTCTGATATGCTATGTCGAGAAGACAAATAAAAGCCAATTAGGTAGTTGCCTAGTAGCTAATTTCAACTCCTGGTATTCTGGAACTCACCCCTTCTGTATCCTAGTGTGTTCAGCTAAAACAGGTATTCTGCAAGTTATATAGAATACAGAGAGAGCCATGTTGATGATATAGAAATTACAATAATAGATATGGACTTTGTTTTCCCCCTCTGTATACTAAGGGAAATATCTAACTTTTAATGGTTAAGATTGAGGCTACTTATTGGTCTGAACCAATATGTGGAATGGTCCCCTCTTCAGTTGGCACACTCAACTATAAACTAAGGGAACATGTGTGGTTTGTTATCTTCAAATCAAACTGTCATGCAATAGGATCCCTATGAAGACTGATCCAAGTCTGAAAAAGATACATGCATATTTACTCCCAAGATTACTACTATCTCATCATATAGATCCTTCAGAGCTTGAAAAGTATTTTACAATTTACTATGAGAACAAATACCTCAGGTGTTCCTCAGTTGGTCCAAAGAGCTACAGTCAGATTATTCATCAGATGCTACTCAGAGGCACAGAAGTCTCCTATCCCAACAGCCCCATTGGTTAAGGATAAAAAAAGTTTGCAAATAGTTTTAAAATGGTCAAAAGATATGTCTTTCAAGTGATAAGAATATCTGAGTGAGAAGTATTGGTACTGTTCCATTATCTGAGCAGAGGCCAGTAGGGGGTGCTAGAGAGAAAAGGAGAGTCCATTTTATGGGGGTGGGCCTGGATTGAAGAAGTAAAACTATTTCCCCCTGATTTCCTGTTATTTTTCCCACCCATGTCCCCATTGTGGAAACAATCCTCATTTATGAAATGGGAACTACAGAGGGGGAATAACCAGCGAAAACAGGGAAATGGTTTTCCTCCTTCAACTCACATCTCCTATAAAATGGACTGTTCATTTCTCTCACACACACCGCCTAGTGGTCTCCACCCAGATAATGGAAAAGTACTGAAAAATCTTGTAGTGAAAAATACTCCGTTTTGGGCTTATTCACATGGTTGTAGTGTGCAGAAACTAACATTTTCTGATTTTAAAAATATCCAATTGGAGACCTGTTATGTGAAAAATATACACCCGATTGGTATAGAGAGATAATTTTTGTGCAGTAATATTTCTGAGTTGGACAATTATTTTCTGCACATAAAAGGCTGTTTCTTGTACAAATAACTGTCTTCTGTGGAAAGCATCCAGGTGCACATTTTATAGAAAAAGTCCCAAATTTTAAATAGATTTTAGAAACTGCAGTTTTTGAAGACTTTCTTGCAGTTTGTAGAAAAATGCTAAAATTACTTGTTACTTTCCTACACAATTAGTAAAATTTATTTATATTGATTTTCTATTTTCTGATTGCTAAAACACATCTTGGGGGGTTTCCCGCCGCCCCAGTAGGTGATCCTGTTGACACTCTGGTCACCCTCTGGAATGGGGAGTTGGCCAGGGCAATAGACACGATCGCTCCAGAATGTCCCCTCTTAAGTAGCCGAGCTAAAACATCTTCTTGGTTTACTGAGGAGTTGGCAATGCTGAAGCAAACAAAGAGGAGACTAGAGTGTGTGTGGTGGAAAAAGCCTAGCGAGTCTAACCGAACACGTCTATGCCTTTATCTAAGGGCATATGACGTGGCAATAGAGGCAGCAAAAAACTCTTTCTATTCGGCCAATATTGCATCTGCAAAGAACCATCCGGCTGAGCTGTTTCGAGTAGTCAGAGGGTTGTTGAACCCCTCTTTGCAAGACGGGGTCCCCTGTCAACTCAGCAGGCCGCTGTGAAGTGTTTGCTTATTTCTTTGCAGACAAAGTCGCTTCAATCCGCTCAGGCTCTGACACCATGTTAACAGCAGTCTCTGAGGAT
Source organism: Anolis sagrei (assembly GCF_037176765.1). Taxonomy (NCBI): domain Eukaryota; kingdom Metazoa; phylum Chordata; class Lepidosauria; order Squamata; family Anolidae; genus Anolis; species Anolis sagrei. The sequence goes on along the minus strand of NC_090023.1, from coordinate 48,990,667 downwards.
GTAACAAGAGCACCTGCTTGTCCAGTTTTGATGGATTTGTTTCAATTGGTTCAGCTTGAGGATGTTGACAGGATTCTTGGAGGTGTCGCAACTCAAGATAGATTCACCTTGCTCAGAACACCACACCACACCAAGGCTGAAGGTTTTGTAGTTTATTGAAGAAAAAGCAAGGCTTCAAAGTAAGGTTTCAAAAGTTCAATGGCAAAAGCAGAGTCTTAAATGCAAAGGCAAAGTTTCCAAAGTTCAAGGGCAAACAACATGAAGCATAATCCAAAGGCATTGATCAAACAAGATTCCATGGCAGCATGACAGAGTCCCAAGGAGCCAAGAACAAGACAAAATCCCAAGAAGCCAAAAGCATTGCCCAAAAGCCAAGGCAATCCAGAGAAGTTACCAGGGTGTTTGCAGAAGTTGCACTGACAAAGAGCTGACTTCAAACAGCTCGTTTAATATACCTTCCCAGCATGAACGCATTCCTTTGACCGCTAACCTCTCTCTTGTTAGCAAACCTCGCACTGTGGCGAACCCTGAATTGCAAGTGATCCTCCCTATCTAAATCTGCAGAGCCTTCAAGGTTGGACAGCAGCTCATTACCCTGAGAATCGGCAGCCTGGGAATCGGCAAGCTGAGAGCTCGCTTCCTCCACCTGCACCTGGGAAGTTTTGTTAAGATCAGAAACATCTTCCAAAACATCCCTTGCCATGGGAAACTGAAATTCATCATCTTCAGTATTAACATCATCTGTATCAACAACAGGAACATCTTCAGGAATCTGAAACCCATCATCTTCATCCTTAGGCTCCAGCTGAGCCACAACAGGAGGAGCGAGAGCAACCACATGCATCCTAGACCCCTGCCCATCCTGGTTTCTAAAGGAGGCCAGAGGGGGATTGGCCTCCGCCCTGCGGGAAGTCAAGATTCCAGCGAACTTAAAACAAGCGATAATAAAACTGCTGTTCAAAAAACCATCACTGGACCCCATTCAATTTGACAACTTTTGGCCTGTTTCTAATCTTCCCTTCTTGGGCAAAGTCCTGGAACGTGTGGTGGCCTTGCAACTCCAAGTATTCTTGGAAGACATGGCTTATCTAGATCCGGCACAGACTGGCTTTAGGCCAAGACATGGTACTGAGACAGGCTTGGTTGCCTTAATGGATTATCTACGCCGGGAGCTCGACAGGGGAAGTGTGTCCCTGTTGGTTCTGTTGGACCTCTCATCAGCCTTCGATACCGTCGACCACGGTATCCTTCTGGGATGCCTTGCAGGAATGGGCCGTGGAGGTACTGTTTTATAATGGGGTCGCTCTCAGAAGGTGTTGCTAGGGGACACTTACTCGACCCCATGACCATTGTACTGTGGAGTCCTGCAGGGTTCAGTATTGTCCCCTATGTTGTTTAACATCTACATGAAGCCACTGGGGGAGATCATCCGGAGTTTCAGGGTGCGGTGTCATCTGTACACAGATTATGTCCAGCTCTGTCACTCCTTTCCACCTGCTACTAAGGAGGCTGTTCATGTTCTGAACTGGTGCTTGGCCTCTGTAACGGACTGGATGAGAGAGAATAAATTGAAACTTAATCCAGACAGGACAGAGGTCCTCCTGGTCAGTTGCAAGGCCAAACGGGGCATAAGGTTACAGACTGTGCTTGACAAGGTTACACTCCCCCTGAAGGTGAAGGTTCGCAGCTTGAGAGTGATCCTGGACTCATCGCTGAGCCTGGAACCCCAGGTCTCGGCGGTGACCGGGAGAGCTTTTGCACAGTTAAAACTTGTGTGTCAGCTGCACAAGTACCTTGGGAAGCCTGACTTGGCCACAGTGGTCCATGCTCTTGTTACATCCCGAATAGACTACTGCAACGCACTCTATGTGGGGTTGCCTCTGAAGACTGCCCGGAAGCTTCAACTAGTCCAACGTTCGGCAGCCAGGCTGCTCACTGGGGCGACGTACAGGGAGCGCACAACGCCCTTGTTACGCCAGCTCCACTGGCTGTCTATCAGCTTTCGAGCACAATTCAAAGTGCTGGCCTTTGCCTATAAAGCACTTAATGGTTCTGGCCCAGTTTACTTGTCCGAACGTATCTTCCGCTACGATCCGCCTATGGCCCTAAGATCATCTGAGAAGACCCTGCTCATTGTCCCCCCATTATCACAATCACGTCTGGCGGGGACAAGGGACAGGGCCTTTTCTGTGGTGGCCCCCCGGCTGTGGAACTCCTACTGAGTGAAATTAGATGTGCTGCATTCCTCTTGACCTTCAGGAAACAAGTAAAATCCTGGCTATGGGGTCAGGCCTTTCGAGAATAGGCTGACCTACTGACGTGTTGAATTATTTAGAACTGATGGACTGCCCTTGGATAACGATTTAAATCAGTGACCACTGACTATTTGTTGTCGGTTTTTATATTGCTTTTATATTGTTTATATGGTTTTATACTGTATATACTGTTTTATATTGTTATTATTACATTGCTGTTAATTGTCTATTTATGTTTTGATGTGGGCGCCATGGGGTGCCACTTTGTAAGCCATCCCGAGTCCCTCTGCAGAGGTTGAGAAAGGACGGGATATAAAAGCCCTAAATAATAAATAAATAAATGTCTATATGGTGTTAAGAAATTTAGTTAAAAGGGTTTTTTTAATAAAAAAAAAAACATTTATTCATTAGCTTTTACCAAGTCCGGCTTTCCTCAGTCTCTAAATTATGAATTTAGGTTTACATTTTGCAAAATCTAAAACAAATTTATTTGGCACTGTAAAACTGAGCAAACACAGACTATTTTACTCAGTCCATTATTCTATACAATATTTTTTTATGATTTTATTTTTATTTCTCGTGTCAGGGCAGCCAGTCAAATATATTACATTTCTAACAGAACAAAGCAAACAAACAGAGAGAATACAAAACGTGTGAGTTTGGTAGTTGATTAAATGTCCTTTGACCAGTATCTGGAAGCTTGGAGTGCCTCTGGTGTTGCTGCAAGAGGTTCTCCAGGTTGCATGTGGCGGGGCTCAGGGTGCATTGCAGCAGGTGGTCTGTAGTTTGCTCTTCTCCGCACTCGCATGTCGTGGATTCCACTTTGTAGCCCCATTTCTGAAGGTTGGCTCTGCATCTCGTGGTGCCAGAGCGCAGTCTGTTCAGCGCCTTCCAAGTCGCCCAGTCCTCTGTGTGCCCAGGGGGGAGTCTCTCATTTGGTATCAGCCATTGGTTGAGATTCTGCGTTTGAGCCTGCCACTTTTGAACTCTCGCTTGCTGAGGTGTTCCAGCGAGTGTCTCTGTAGATCTTAGAAAATTATTTCTAGATTTAAGTCATTGACGTGCTGGCTGATACCCAAACAGGGGATGAGCTGGAGATGTCTCTGCCTTGGTCCTTTCACTATTGGCTTCTACTTCCCAGCAGATGTCAGGTGGTGCGATACCGGCTAGATAGTGTAATTTCTCCAGTGGTGTAGGGCGCAGACATCCCGTGATAATGTGGCATGTCTCATTAAGAGCCACATCCACTGTTTTAGTGTGGTGAGATGTGTTCCACACTGGGCATTTTATGATTAAAGATAACAAATTGGTATTTTGCTTCTCTTGGCCACTTAAAGTTCATTGCAATTTATATAATGATGTAAATTTGCATCAGCAAATATCAATGGAAAAGAATGTTTTATAGAATAAAATTGTGTGTGGGATTAATTATATCCTCCATGCCTTCTGAAATATCTAAGAATCACTTCTACATACACAGTCAATAAAATCTGCCACCATAAACACATTTAATCAATAATGTTTTCTCCAAAACCCTTCATTGTCTGATCATGGAAGTTTATGCTGCTGACAGTATTTTACCCTTGAGATTCTTTGATGCCTCTGCAAAGTAGCATCTTGTAAATTATTTATTGCAAAACATCTGGATTAAATAAATCCAAGCAGGGAGAAATATTATGTGTGGATGCCAAATCATGCTCTCAGCTCATTAAAACAAGTATCACTATTCCAGAGTTATTGGTGTAAAGACAGAATTAAGCAGAATACAAACTTGGGTCATCAAAGCTAGTGACATTGTTAATGCCAAGATAAGTTACATGTTCTTAATTAGACATATGTTTTGTGCCAATGGGTGTGAAGAAAGCATATCAAATCATTGTAACAGATGCCTTCTAGGAAAATCAGTAGTCCATGTTTACAAATTCATACATACACAAAGAGTATAGGAAATCTGTCATCTGTGTGAGATTGTTGTTGTGGTTCTTTAAGTCATATCAGGCATGGCAACCTTAAGGTGAATGTGCCATAGGACTTTATTTGGCAATATTGTTCAAAGGAGGTCTTTGCCTTCCTCTGAGACAGAATATGTGATATAGCCAAGGTCACCCAGTGGGTGGAGTGGGGATTCAAGCCCTGGGCTTCAGAGATGTTATCCAATGCTCAAGCCATTCTTCTCCTGTGAGAAGGGGCACCTAGAAACCAGAATACTCCATGAGTGCCCTGAGCTGCGACACCAAGAATCCTCTATGAAGATTGGAGACACAAATGTTCATTTGGTGTGAGCTTCAGGTTATGTAACACAAAAATAAAGATACATCTTCTTTCAAACAAGAGCCAAGCAATCATCTTGTGAGGCATAGCCTAAAAACAAACTGCTAGGACAAGTAGCTGTTGGTCGCTACCATGTTAGTGGGGCTGAGAATGTGCTCTAGGTATTAATCTAAATTTTTAAGTATCTACCCAAGTGGATGAAGTCTTTTGGACATAGGGCTCAACCTCTTAAACAGTACCCTTAAAATGATTAGAGCCCAAATTAGATTCTTTATTATTATTATTATTATTATTATTATTATTATTATTATTACCCACCTCTCTTCATGGCTTAGGTGGGTTACAGAACAATTAAAACACATAAACAATGCCCAAACACTACAAATACACATGTTAAACACACTTCTATCAAAGCTACACACCAAAACATATCTCTGTAAAATACATATTTAAATAAAGAAAACAGAGATTAAACAAAGGACACACATTTAAAATTCATGTTTAAAGACTGTCTAGGGAGGCCTACCAGTGGTGTCACTAGTGGAATACAGGGCTGCAGAAAATGAGGTGAAGGTGACTGCATATAATGTTTTTGTGCAGTGTTTCAACAGAAATGTATTATTTTTATTTTAAAAATATCTCCATCAATAGATATGATCACAACATTTTTTTCATGAGCTCAGTTTACATATCCAGTATCAATATACCCACAAGGCTAAAATTATATGCTAATTTATTCTTTGAACCTTCTAATATCAGAACTGCTATATAACCTCTAAAGAAACTTTAAGTCAAGTGGTTTCACCTGCACATGCTCCACACATACACTATTGTTTCTATTGTTGCGATAGTTACTGCTTTTGTCAAATTTCCTAGTATTTTAAGCTAAAGTATTGTGATATGTTCTGGTGCAGGAGGAGGTCCATGAAGGTGACACTATGAGTTACAACACTCAGTGACACCAACCCTAGTGACAGTATTCCACTCATATGGAAGCCACCAACCATCACTTACTAAGGATCACACAAACTAGGAGATGGTGCAACAGTCTGCTATTATCTGAGGCCGGTTCAACATATGCCCAATCCGATTGGTTGTGAGTTAAAGTCCACACACCTTCCCTCAAAACTGGTAGATGCCCTGCCAGATTTTCCACTATTTCCACTAAAACCACTATTAAAGTGGTGTCAAAGGTCTCCTGGTGCATAGAAAATTATGTGCCGGGGGGGGGGGGGGGCAAGGAGGAAAATTGCTCCTCGACCTCCCCCCCCCCCCCCCCGGACACGCCATTTCTACATGCCAGGAGAGCTCCAGCACCACTTTAAGGGAGGCCAGGTAAGCAATTCTTGTTTTTAAGGCTTTTTTTGGGGGGGGGGGTATTTATTTTATTTATTTGAGAAATTTATATCCTACCTTTCCCTGAGCACAGACCCAAGGCAGTTACAACAAAATAAAAAAATACGATACAAAAGTTAAAACAACCCATTAAAACATTAATATTTGAAACAGCAAACACAATTAAAACCATGATTTTGGGAGAGGGTGTCTGCTGTATTGGGTTTTCTGGGCTCCAGAAGCCTGGAATTCCCAAGACAGGATTGGGTTCCAGGGATCACATGATGTAATCCCCGGGCCCAATCCACACAAGAAAAGACCTGAAAAGACTGAGATTTCCAGGCATCAAATTAATTCAGGACAACGCAGGAAAATCCTTTGGCTGCCTCAGGTAAAAGTCCAAGAGGAGCCATATATTGGGCCCTGTGTGGATGGGTCCTGGATCTCCTTATAAGAACAATCTTTTCTCCACTTGATGAGAAAATTGGGACAATTGAAAAGGTAGAATAGCAGAAAATTAATTGTGACTCTACCTGCCAAATAGGAACACTTGGAATGATTTCATGTAAGATTATTACATGTATTAGAATGAGGCAGAAGATATCTTAATGCTGCATGTGGAGATTGTATTTTAACTGGAATAAGTCAGTTAGCAATGTTTCCTGCAGCGGTAATTCATGTATCATGTCTTAAGAGAAAGTGCAGTAAACAAGCAAGTGCTTAGAAGTGCCAATTGAATTCAACTAAATGGCATGTTTTGTTTTTCCACCAGTTCTCATGCTAGTCTAGAGACTAGCACTTTGGTTCCCTGCTGCAAATACAAATAGAATGGGAGAACAAACAATGGTGGAATGTTAAACCATAGCAGGGCAAAACAGCAGGTTTTGGTTTCACATCAACCTTTTCCACAAGGTACACTTTCAATTGAATTCTAATTGGCTGTTATAATAATTGCTGTCCTACTTGACAATCAATTGCTCACTGAAAAACCATTTTTGAAGAGATGACAGACAGCATTACTCGTTGCACAAATCACTGAAAAGCTTAAACATTTTTAGGTTGTCTGCTTGCTACATTACATTTCATTATGTAAATCAGATTGGGGTCTTCATATATTTTTGGTCTACAACTTTCATCAGTCCCAGCAAGTATCTATATCTAATGGTTGGGAGTGTTGGGAGTTGAAGTCCATCAATATCTGGAAGACAACCCTCTTCACTCTTGTAATATTATATCAAATGGGTGACTTATGTTCTTAATATCCATATGCCCAGGCATTAGAAGCCTATTCAGCCACAAAACGGACCATACATTGTGACTATTTTTTTTAAAAAAAAAATCATGAGTGCAAAGTAAAAATAACCTTAATAAACCCAAAATGTGTGAATTTTTTTGCACAAAACTGTCAGATTTTAAAGATAAAAATAATACAGAGCCTGGAAACATTATTTTGTTTGTTGTTGCTTATTTGTTCAGTCGCTTCCGACTCTTCGTGACCTCATGGACCAGCCCATGCCAGAGCTCTCTATTGACTGTCACCACCCCCAGCTCCTTCAAGGTCAGTCCAATCACTTCAAGGATACCATTCATCCATCTTGTCCTTGGTTGGCCCCTCTTTCTTTTTCCTTCCATTTTCCCCAGCATCATTGTCTTCTCCAAGCTTTCCTGTCTTCTCATGATGTGGCCAAAGTACTTCATCTTTTCCTCTAATATCCTTCCCTCCAATGAACAGTCAGGCTTTATTTCCTGAAGTATGGACTGGTTGGATTTTCTCATAGTCCAAGGCACTCTCAGAACTTTCCTCCAGCACCAGTTCAAAAGTGTCTATCTTCCTTTGCTCAGCCTTCCTTATGGTCCAGCTCTCACATCCATTGGTTACTATGGGGAATACCATTGCTTTGACTATGTGGATCTTTGTTGCCAGTGTGATGTCGCTACTCATCACTATTTTATTGAGACTGGTCATTGCTCTCGTCCCAAGAAGTAAATGTCTTCTGATTTCCTGACTGCAGTCTGTGTCTGCAGTAATCTTTGCACCTAGAAATACAAAGTCTGTCACTGCCTCCACATGTTCTCCCTCTATTTGCCAGTTATCAATCAGTCTTGTTGCCATAATCTTGGATTTTTTTTAATGTTTGGTACCATTTTGATAATCATCCAGTCAGATTAGGCCACAGTAGTTTCTGGGAGTATGAGTCCAAAAAGGTAAATTTTACAAATTCAAGAATAATCATAACACTGCAATCATATTTTCCTTAAAGCCAAAGGCAGATTATAGCATTATTTGACTCTTCCCTTAGCGATAGTCATATTATAGGTGAAATGGTGTTTTCTACTGAACGTGCTTCAACTATTTATGGTAGTTAAGGTGAGAGGGAAACAACTGTGTTTCTGTGATACTTTTGACTCAATCCTCAGGAAATTTAGCAGAGTCTGCATGCAACAAACAACCCTTAATTGCCTTGTCTAATTATGGTAAGACAAATGTCTTGTGTCTCCTTAAAAAGCCTCAGGATATCTCTTCACTTTTTGTTGAGTGGGTTGAATGGTTGAGTCTCCTTTGTGGAGAGAAAAAGTGGGGTATAAATAAACATAATTATAATAACCTTAAAAATATGAGGGATTTTCAGGATAAAGGTTATTGAAATATAGTTGCATTGCAAAAAGATAGATTTAAGTATACTTCTATAAGATAACTTTGTTTAAACACAGGCCAGTTGCAAGATTATACATGCCATGAGAACTGCCAACAAACATCTCCTAGAATCAGAGTTGGAAGAACATGAAGGTGGTCTAGTTCAGTCAACTATTCATGCAGAATATCCAGATGACAGCATTTATGATAAGTAGTTATTGACCCTCTATTTAGAAAGTTCCAATTGCTTATCTTTCCGTCAATTATAAAAACATATGTTCATTAGAAAATTGTCCCTAATGTGTAGTTGAAATCTCCTTTGTGATAGTTTGAACCTCTTGGCTTCATGTCTTGGAGCTGGCAGTTGTAGAGATGCCATGTGAAGCATTTTGTTAATTTAAAAATCCCATAGAGATTTGGGGGGTAAGGGGGGTGTTCGCCATGGTTTTTGACCCTTCTGGACTATTTTAAATCCATGAAAGGCCATTTTTTAAAAACAGCAAGAGTCAAACTAGAATCAGCTTTCTGTCTTGTCTCCAGGAACAAAAAACAATGAACAGTGAATAAAAAGCCTCAAGAAAACAAACAATAGTAAAATTGTTCTAGTTTTAATGTAATATTTAGGGGATACCACAGAGTTCCTGGGGTCCTCCAGAACAACCATGGGCTTTTCTCACCAGCTCTGATTTAAATATACTTACATTGCAAAAGGTGTAAATGCAAGTATACTGCCAATCTCTAGAAGAAAATAAAACAATTTTGTTCCATGATCTATGTGTTAGCCCCCAAATATTTAAATATGACTCTTCATATATTAACAGTCTCTTCTACAAGCTAAAAATGTCCAGATCATTCAATCCTTCCCTATAGGGTTTCTTGTCATATTTGTGACTCATCTCAGAGCAAAAAATGGACAAGGCAGTCTATGTGATGTGTGAATGCATTATGCTTTGACATTTTGGGGACACAAGGAAAATGTTTCAAACGGACATATCCACACAAAGGAAAGGCACTCAGCATCAAGATGCTCACCTCCAATCTGGACAGTCTCTCTGTACAAATTAGAAATCCCAAAGAATTGAATAAAAGACCACTTCGAAATCATTTGGCAAACATAGGTTTAAAGTGTTTATTCCTAATTTTGCTTTTAGAAGTCTCAAATAACCAATATCTCAAACACTACAGCCAAGAAAGATCAAGCAGGAGTACATGTCAGGTATAAGGAATTCTTACTCTCCTTCTTTCTATTTATTTATATTTACACAGAATGCCACTGGTTTGAGTGTTGAAGTATTTCTCCAGGAGCAAGGGTTCAAATCTCCATAGACACTCACTGCATGACCTTGGGCCTAATTGGAAGGCAATGAGTAATTTCCCCTGAACAAACCTTCCCAACAAAAACCTAAAGTGAAGTCATAAACTGAAGTCAAATTGCAGCCACATAAAAATAAGGGCAGATTAGTTATACACATAACTTACAGCCAAGAAGTGGCAAACTGGATTTCAGAGCAAGTTGCTCTGAAATCCAGTTGGAAAAATTGCAAATAAGTGGTTTTATAACCATCTTTAACAGATGAAAATATTACAATCAAAGTAAAAGCCTTCTTCTCTCGAGGAGACTCTTTAATCTTAAGGATACCTTTTACTTCCATGGAATCTTCTTCTATAGTCTAGCATGTCTGCCTATGGAAGAAGATCCCATGGAAGTAAAAGGTCTCCTCAAGCATGTCTGCCACCTAATGGCCAAGTGGCACAATCGCACCTGGTAAAGTAATGTAAAACAGTTTTCTCCAGGCAAGTCATAACTAAAATTAAACAGTACATTTAAAAATAGATGTGTACTCATCTATGTATTGTTTTCATGAGTCTGGGTTTCAAAATTTTGGAGCTATGAGTGAGAGAGAGATCATCCACCCACAGATTATACACTTAGGACCTCATCACACTAGATAATGAATCCAATTTAAATCCAGTTTCTGCCTCCTGCAGAATTCTGGGGTTTGTAGTTTAGTGAGGCTGTTAAAAGTGCCTCCCTAAACTACAAACCCCAGAATTCAGCGGGAAGCAGAAACCGGATTTAAACCTCTAGTGTGATGAGGTCCTCATTATAGACTGGACAACTTTGAATATATTGCACAATACCACCCCTATATCTGTGGGGGATATGTTCCGACACCTGCAAACACCATGGATACCTGATACCATGGAGAATAGTGAACCCTATATTTTGACTATACCTGGATTGGCAGCATAACATATAATCACACTGGAGGGCCTAGAGAGGCCCACAAACATTTCTAGTGGGGGAATATTTATTGGAGTATGGATAAGTGAAAATGCAGATAGGAATCCATGGATAAGTGGGTCATACTGTATATAATGCAAACTAAGATTTTCATTGTTTACTACAACTATGATGAAAAGGTGGGAGAAAAATATCCCCTTTTGTTCACAGAATTCCCTGCAAGTGTGAGAAAGCTGAAATTAGATTCAAAGATTTTGTTCTGCTGTGCAACACATTATAAATCTTGGTATACAATTACAACACTTTCATGTTATTGTAACTGCATTGTTTCATCCTATGGAATACTGTTATTTGTTGTTATGTGAAGTCATTTTATTAACTGCCAGACAGCTCTGGCTGTAATTCAGGGGAGTGGAATTTTGTTTTCTAACAGAAATTCCAAGGACTTCATTACAAACAACAAATTCCAGGAAACCATTGAATGAAGCCACAACAGTTAAAGTCATGTCAGACTACTCTATCTGTACAATGTAGATGAGAAAAGCAAGGCAGCACAAAATACACATGCAGTTGGGAAACAATAATTGAGGCTATTTCTCCTCACCCTTCAGTTTGGATGCAAAGCTATGGAAACATTTTTGTATGCTTTAGAAAAGATGAGTAATAAATCCAACCTGGAGGTGGAGAAAGTGAAAGGAACATTGCACATAGTACTGTCAATATATAACAGTACAGAATCAATAGCTATTAAATTAATTTGTTATTCATGATAGAATCATTAATCATGACAAACCTAATATCAATACCAACGATTGGTCTTGTAAGCCTAACACTAGTTATACCAGAGTGGGATAGTTTTTCTTGCTGTATCAACACTGCTCTTATTCAGTCATTCATTCCAGGGTTCAATAAGAGTATTTTATTAAATCAAGTATGAGCATGAGGCTGTCTTCCCTTAATCTCTGTTCTCTCTCCTCTTTTAATATATTGGCTTTGTTGCAAAAATCCTATCTTGAACCAAGCTAGCCTGAAGATCCTTCTGTCTTTGATCTTTGTCTTTATCAGGAAAGTTGGGTAGGATGTGATCACTGAGTTCCACAATCACTGGCAGACATCCATGCTACTTTTGAGAGTAAATGAATAGACAGATATAATGGCAGGTAGTTTTCATTCAGTACTTTGGGACTTCAAAACCCTTTTACAAATTGTTGAACCTGAAATACACTGGTACTTATTTCCATGAATTTATTTATTTGTTATTATTTATTTACAGCTTTTATATTTCACCCTTCTCACCCCGCAGGGGACTCAGGGCGGATTACAGTGTACACATATATGGCAAACATTCAATGCCATTTTTAACATACAACATATACAGACATACACAGAGGCATTTAACTTTTTCTGGCCACCAGGAAAGCTGTCGCTTTAATCGTCCATCTGCGATGCTGATGAAGCACTTCCGCATTCCCGCATACTTCCCCGCTGGAATGCTTTGCTGGAGTCTTCTTTATGGCCTCATAAATCAGTTAATTTAGCCTCCCCACACTTTAAGGTGGTACCTTATTTTCCTACTTGACAGATGCAACTGTCTTTCGGGTTGCAAAGGTCAACAACAGGCTACACACAATTGGTTGGAAACCCACTCCAATCCGGGCTGGCTTCGAACTCATGACCTTTTGGTCAGAGTGATCTTAATGCAGCTGACACCCAGCCAACTGCGCCACAATCCCGGTGCCACTCATATCCATCATTTGAAACTCATATCCACCATTTCATATACACATACCTGCGGGGAAATAATTTCTAGCAAATTCCTAGAGACATGATTTCCCCTGAAACAATACCATGTGGTTTTGTTGGAGGATCTAGCAATTTCTGAGAAAGAATACCTTCTGCATCCATTAATTCCACCAGTCACAGTTTGAAATTTAAAGAAAAAAAATCCAAAAAGGAAATTTTGATTTTGCCATTTTATACAAAGGGTATTTTATATAAGGAACACCATTTTACTGTTTGATTGTATTATGTGGCACTTGATCATTGGACCTGACCATCTATAGATTTTAGTATCCATGGTCCTGCAAATGAGATAATGTTTTGTCACACATATGTAAAAATTTCATTGAAGCACCACCACTTCTGTAAACCTCTATTTGCTATACAGTTATTAAGACCTTAATGTGTAATCTGAAGTTGAGTTAGAGCAACGTCCTGCCCCATCCTACTGGCATCCCATGGTTTAAGTGGGGCATCGAGTTCTTTCTCATGCTGTCACTACATGATCTCCTTCCACTCCTTTCAGGCCATGAGCCATCAGTGATGTGTCCCCTTCCTACATAAAGTAACCACCACTTGCTATTAAACAAATAAACTTGATCAATATTTGGCTAGTCTACAATCCTGAGATTCTATTAGTACCTTTATTTCATTATTACTTCTCCTCATTCAGAAAAGTATTGTGCTTTTAGAGTCACCTTACTCAACAAAGCACTCCAAAAATGGGGTCAAACAATGCATTTGATTTTGTTTCAAGTAATATTTTACAGGTTTACAATAATTCTTGCCACTTTCAGAGTTACATCATTTCCCTTCACTGACCAGGGCTTCCTCAAGTAATTTAATACACTTACTTTTCCTTATGACCTTTTCCATGCTCTTCCTTTATTAACATCTTTAACAATCTTATTAACCATCTTGTAACCTTTCAATCACCTATTGTATTTTATGTTGCTTATTCTATTAATCACTGATGGATTTTTCTACTTCCATGTTCATCAGAGGGTTACAGAAATTGCCATTACTGCAAACGGAGACCAATAAATTATCTCAGGCTACTTAAATCCTTTTTGCCATTTGTTTTACTTGATCTTTATACCCAACACCAATTTTCTATCCAAAAGTTTAAAATTTATTTGGTGTCCCCTGAAACAGGAAGGACAACAAGGCTGGCAAGAAGGAGGTACAGTAATCCCCCTTGAATGTCTGTTACCATGAACTCTATGATAAGACAACACAAAATTAAACAAGAGTGAGTAGCAGAAAATGAAACTCCCAGATTGGATGCACTCAACTAACTCCTAGGGCACAGAAGGCAATTATGACTGTTACTTATATTAATCGCCCAGCTAGACTCAAGTGAAAGGATATTAGACAGTTGATATACTTATAGGCGAGAGGAAAATTCATAGTTGCACAATACATGAAATGGGAGAAGCATGAATAAGTGGAAGCATCAAGGTGAGAAAAACTGGGATTTTACTCTATCTAGTCCAACTGTCTAGTCCAGTATTTCTCAACCTGCGGGTCGGGACCCCCGAGGGGGTCGTGAGGGGGTGTCAGAGGGGTCACCAAAGACCATCAGAAAACACAGTATTTTCTGTTGGTCATGGCGATTCCATGTGAGCCAATTCTATAGGTGGAGTTCAGAATTCTATAGGTGGAGTTCAGCCAATTTTATAGGTGGAGTTAAGAATGTTCTTTGATTTTAGTGAACTATAAATCTCAGCAACTACAACTCCCAAATGTCAAGGCCTATTTTTCCCAGACTCCACCAGTGTTCACATTTGGGCATATTGAGTATTTGTGCCAAGTTTCGTCCAGATCCATCATTGCGTGAGTCTACAGTGCTCTCTGGATATAGGTGAACTACAACTCCCAAACTCAAGGTCAATGCCCACCAAACCCTTCCAGTGTTTTCTGTTGGTCATGGGAGCTCTGTGTACCAAGTTTGGTTCAAATTCATTGCTGGTAGAGTTCAGAATGCTCTTTGATTATAGGTGAACTATAAATCCCAGCAACTACAACTCCCAAATTACAAAATCAATCCTCCCCCAACTCCACTAGCATTCACATTTGAGCATATCGGGTATTTGTGCCCAGTTTGGTCCAGTGAATGAAAATACATCCTGCATATCGGATATTTAGATTATGATTTATTAACAGTAGTAAAATGACTTATGAAGTAGCAACAAAACCAATGTTATGGTTGAGGGTCACCACAAAATGAAGAACTGTATTAAGGGGTCATGGCATTAGGAAGGTTGAGAAACACTGGTCTAGTCTATCTTGTCCCCATGTCTAGTTATTTTAACTAGTCACTCATGGGCTTGATTACATCAGGGAAACAGCAGTCCTCTCCAGAATCCTTCCTGCATCCAGAAAATGCAAAAGGTGGTGAACAGATTTTTTTTTCATGTCAGGAGTGAATTGAGAAACTGCAGATTGCTTCTAGTGTGAGAGAATTGGCCCCCTGCAAAGACATTGCCCAGGGGACACTCAGATGTTTTTGTTGTTTTAACATCCTTGTGGGAGGCGTTTCTCATGTCCCCAAAGAGGAAGCTCATCCACGCTCTCCCTGGATTCAAACCTCCAACCTGTTGGTTTTCAGTCCTGCTAGCACAAGGGTTTAACCCATGGCACCATCTGTGTGCGCCCTTGCCGCTCTGAGTCCCCCCTCGGGGATGAGAAGGGCAGGGTAAAAATGCTGTAAATAAATAAATAAATAAATAAATAATGGAGAACCGATAAGATTACCTGACCAGCTATCTCCAGTATGTTAAACAAATAGTATAAGTCTATAAATCTTGGCAGCAGAATAACAAGAATGGAATGATCCTGGATAAAGTTTGGAGTAAGCTTTCAAATTGTGTGTAGAAGACAAAAAACATTGTGATTTTTAAAATATATTTTTATATTGTTGCATATTGTTAGATTTGGATAAAGAGGTGCAGAAACTGGCTTCTTTCTTTGTGGTGTAAGAGCATATCCCTATTCATTCCAGGTTATTTCTGCCTCTGGCACCAACATTTTTATAACACCCAGGAACACATTCATTTTGTTACCTGTATGTTTCCATCTTTTTCTAAATTAGTTTATTGTTTTTATTTGAAATTGTTGTAAAGTATTCAAATAGTATCATTTGAAAATTCATGTTTAAGGATGGGATATATATATGTATAATTGCTGAGAATGACTGAAATCAGCATCTTACTAGTATTGTCTCTGAAGACAGTATCATGTGTTGGATGTTCAAGAATTTCCATTTATTTCGATTGACTGCACATCTATGAAGTAATTGTTTAGAAAGTGATAAGACACTGGTTGCTTCTAGTGTCTTATCTATAGCCTCAGACGGGCTATAGAATTCAATGCACAATGTATATCTATAGAGAAAACACATAGACAGGGAGGGGGTTTAGACAATTTGTCATGGGGAAGGAGAAATGATTTTTACTGTGAAAACATCTTCTTCACCTAAGTTCCTGGAGGGTCACCAAAAACATGTTCATTTGGAAAGCTGCATAACAGTCTACACTTGCATATATGTATGAATATAGGTCTCTTTCCTACCTATACCTAGCCTTCTCATCCATTTTGATCTAAATACAATTCCATCTTCTACAAATAAAGCATTAACATTATGAAGGTACAGGAAAAAATAGCTAGCTAAAATTTCATAGTATGAGTACATTTGCTCGTGCATTTCTTAACATAAAGAAAACTAAGGGCAGGATATGTTTGGGTTTTCTAAATATCTTGTCCTTGAGCATAAAAGAAACTGTGTGAAAGTTTAATTAGAGTAAAGCCTGTCTCAGGTTGACCAATGAACTCCCAAGGAAATCAGATTGTGTGTAACCATCAGTTTTGATAAATGACAAAAAGCTAGAGAGATAAAAACCAGGTCCTAACAGGCCCAATGAACCAATTTCCTATATACAATGCACTTCAACTGCATACCTCGGTTGTTTATATTCATTAAAAGGGATGCCTTTAACTTAACTACTAAACCAGGCTAAACAAACATGCAAATCACAATTTTCCGATGTTTGTAAATACCATCTAATGCCAATTCCAATACATGTGGTTGTAAAAGGTTTCTTCCAAACATGTCAGACATAATTACACAGAAATTTTACATACACTGTAAAAAAACAAAAAACATGGCAGCTCTTCCCCAATGGCTTTAAATTACATCTAACCATTCAAAAGAACCAAAGATTCAGTTAAATACTATATTACTGAAGTTCAAATTTACTGAGTCCTAGCAAGGGAGCTTTTTTTCATATCCAAAGAATGATGGATTTAATTGGAATTAAACTAGGCATTGTATAATTAAAAGCAACAAGCAATCTTGTAGGTGCTTTTGTAAGTTCAAAATTTGGTTTTTTAAAAAATATGCTATGGAGTTTTGCAACCCGTCAAATGTTTTCCTACACATATATAATTGGCATTGACCCTTCAAGAGCACACTTCAATGTTCTGTTGAATATTATCCACTATTTCAAGTGTAGATTGGCATAATACTTTGCTACTCTATCTTCCACCACCTTAAGATGTGTTGGGGTATAGTAAACTGGGAGCTATGGGAGTATAGCTCCCATAGTTCTCAAGCAGCATAGAATCATAGAATCATAGAGTTGGAAGAGACCTCATGGGCCCCCTGCCAAGAAGCAGGAAAATTGCATTCAAAGCACCCCTGACAGATGGCCATCCAGCCTCTGTTTAAAAGCCTCGAAGGAAGGAGCCTCCACCATACTCCGGGGCAGAGAGTTCCACTGCTGAACAGCTCTCACAGTCAGGAAGTTCTTCCTAATGTTCAGATGGAATCTCCTTTCTTGTAGTTTGAAACCACTATTCCATATCCTAGTCTCCAGGGCATCAGAAAACAAGCTTGCTCCCTCCTCCCTATGACTTCCCTTCACATATTTATACAAGGCTATCATGTCTCCTCTCAGCCTTCTCTTCTTCAGGCTAAACATGCCCAGCTCTTTAAGCTGCTCTTCACAGGGCTTGTTCTCCAGACCCTTGATCATTTTAGTCACCCTCATCTGGACACATTCCAGCTTGTCAATATCTCTCTTCAATTGTGGTGCCCAGAATTGGACACAATATTCCAGGTGTAGTCTAACCATTCTAGGTATGGTCTAACCATTCCAGGTGTGGTCTAACAGACACATTTGGAGTATTTCAGGCTGGATAAGGCTGCTCTAATATCAGTCAAGTATTTGGATTGGGTTTTACACCATAGGAATTCTTGATCAACTGCTTCAAGAAGCCCAGGCGAATGTGTATGCTGGCTTAGGCTTTTTCAAAATTGTAGTCCAACAACAGATGAGTATTCATACTTGACAACTAGTGCTTTAAAATAACAGGAATCATGAGGCACACAGTGTCACCATTCACCCCAAACAAATCCTGAGCAGTTTGAGTTGAAAATACCTGCACATTTGCAAAGTTGGCTAGTATCAGAATTAACATGTTCTCATGCCACAAAACAAAATACTATTCTTTCAGGAATATCCCCTACCAGGCATCTTCACGGGACTTTCCCTTTTAGTTTAAGCAGTCACTTTCAGCCCTTTATTCTTTGATTTTCAGATCAAAATAATATTATGAAAAGAAAATACTACTGGGACATATAAACTAAGAAAACATGAGTCCTGAGTAGGGCTTCTCTCTACCTGCTTTTCTCATTGGTATAGTCTCCCTATACCAAAAGGAGTCTTCAATCCTTGTGTCGTTCTTCCTAAATGTGCATCCATTGACTTCAATTAGACTCACCTCTGAACAGACATGCTGGGTATTGTCTATAATAAAAACACTGCAAAGGTATTGTTGGTACAGAGACTGGACTTTTTTTTTACTACAGCTCCTAGAAATTTCACTGTCTACACTAGTTAAAGAATTCTGGAAGCTGTAGTCCAAAAGCGTAGCTCTTCCAAGCTTTTTGTAGACACTGGCACATTTCTGTTTTTCTGGAAAGCATTCTAGAATATTTTGTACAGGGATGTGTAAAAGGGCATGGCCTTGTTTTGTCCAAGAGCCCTCAAAATTCTGTCAGCAAAGTTGCTGTCCATCATGTCCCCATGCAGGAAAGTAACAGTTGTGACAGGCAGCATACCCATTGGAATTGTTTTGGCGAAAAATATTTGAGCAGCTGTAACTCCCCACTGGATTTCCATTTCAAAAGAAGCAGCATTCAGAGCAGCTAGATGTCTGCTCCAGCCCTTTGTGGCCCCATCAAACCTTGTGAAGTGTTCCCTTAGGTAACGGTAGTTGAGATTTTCTGCACATCAGTGCATCTACTTATAGCAGTGCCCATAGTGATGAGCATGCAAAACTAGAAAGACAGAGGCACTTCTTCTGGTCTTTGAAAACACCAGACATCTGGAAAATACTCAGAACTAAATACTATGCATGCTGACATATCCTGAACAACAGTGGTAATGCTATCACCTATAAACTTAATCAAAATTTAATGTACACTGCAAACATACACCTTTATTCAATGCAAAACAGATTATTGGGTAGGAAAAGACTAGCTTGCCATTCCATAATCCCCTAATCTTGCAATAAAAATTGTGCTTTACTATCAATATTTCACAATAAAATTGTAACAGAAAGAATATGACATCGGAATAAAATATGTAACCCAAAATGAGTAAGCAATGGTATTTATTTAAGGAGAAGAAATTATAATTGACACAACTGGACTTAATGTCAGGGGGAAACCTTTACCTTTACCCCACTGTAAACTATGAAATCATGATCTTGAGATCACAGGTTCATACTTGAATAATCTTGCTATCTTTTTGTAAATCTTCCTTTGGTAGCTTTTTGATTTCATTTTATAATCTAGACTACACTGTGGATTACAAAAATTAGGTAATAGCAGAGCTTTCAAAAAATTAAAAGATTTCAAAGAAAATATTAAAATTAAAGGATTAAAATTAACAATGTTTACATTGTTTATAGACGTTTCATAGCTTTTCATGTTTTCAGTATGTTGGTATTTGACAGAATGGTTCACAGTATACTTTCACAGCCACTGAAAAGCATGAAGTTATACACTTGAGATGCTGTCCCTGATTTGTTTCCTTGTTTGGGTCAAATCAAGTGGGAAACTAGGCTGAAAACTGAACCTTTTCAAAAGCCATGGTATCTATAACATCAGTGGAAAAGCTCTGATGATCCAGTCTCCTATCACATGATCTTCATTTACCTGGGCTTTCCCTCAGGGTGGGGAGAGGGTAGCTAAATGCTACCCCAGGTCAATCCCCAGCCCCCCCCCCATTCCCCCCAAAAAATCTTATCGGAGGGGACTGCTGGCAGTGCAGGCCCCTCTGCACAATCCTCCTGATGCTTGAAAATGATGCACGAGGAGATGGTAGGGGTGGTCCTCCCTCCCACCTCCTGATGCTCACCCCTTTGGTAAATTTAAAGGAAAGAATGAGGGTCTAGAGGGGACTCCTTTGAGCTCTATGTGCCTGAAGGACTGGGATGGCTCTGGGGATTGATCACTGGGATTGCGGAACACAGTTCCGGGACTCAATCCCCACAAGCTCTGTGCCTTTTAGTAAGGTCTGGATCTGTTGAGGTGTTTTATTAATCCCAAGTAAACTGCATTTTCCCAATTTACTTTGGATTAATCCAGGTTTACCTGAAGCATCATTTGGATACCTCAGATAAACCCATCACTTATCATGGGTCTGGGGCCTGTATAGAAGGGCCCTCAGACTATGGTTTTCATGGTTTGCATATTTAAGGATTTTTTAATGCAATTGTGTGGTTCTTGTACTGTTTACCTGGTTCTCTCTATAACAGTCAGGCTATTTATGATCTGAAGTACATGATGAACTCCTGTCCTCAACTATACTACATCCTTCCCTTTTAATATCTCCAGTAACTACAGGAAGTGAAATACATTTCTCATTGAATATCCAAGGGTAATTTCAAAAGTAGTTTATGAAGAAATTTTTAGAGCTATATTTGTTCTGAAATCAGTTCTATGAGTGTTGAAGATGGCAATATTTATTCGGGTTTCTTAAGTAGAAATTTACATCCCACATATTTGTGGCTCATATGTGTTACAAAAACAATTTCCTCCGAGGCTTCCAGGCTCATAAATATCATCTAATAAAGTGGTTGATATTTGCATTTAAGACACCATTCAACCTTCTTTTTTTTCTTATGCAAGCATCAGCATTTTATTCCATGGTATTTTATGCAAATAAATTCAGACCAAGTGAACAGTGGGAAACTCAGCAATGATGGTAAAGCTTTTCTTCAGAGAGTTTGGTGGAAGGGAGCATCCAATGTGATCTCATCTCCGATAACTTTCCACAAATGGTCTGCATTTATGCTGAGAGACTGACAGAAATAAAATGCCTACCCACAAGGGAAATGATACTGTTTCTAACCATTGAAGTTAAAAGTAAAAAAAGGGAAGCTGTAACATACGCAGTACAAGTTCTAAATAAAATCTTTATTTAGGTCTCAGCATCGGAGCTGAAACATACTTTTCTGGAAACCACAGAAAAATGATACTCAATCTGCAACAAGTTATTTTGCAAATGGCAGAATGATTGATTATATATGTAATTAAATAAGATGGTGTTTCAGTGCTACCCCTTTCCCCTCAAATTCAAAATGGCAGCATGCTTGCTGTATTCTTGACTGCTTTCCTGGGGCTGGTGGTAGCTATAATTATTTTAAGCAGCAGAGCTGCAAAAATCCAAAACAGCTTCACCTTCACAGGAAAAGACAAACATTAAATATAAGAAGAGGGGGCAAGAATTAATGCAGCAGGAAGACTAGTTTACACTGAGACCAACTAGCACTTTCTGTTATGTTTCTTTGAATTATTACAACCCTTGAGCAATTATGAAGATGGGAAGTACAGGGTAAAAATGAAATAAAATTACCCCACCGGCAATATCATAATGTGGGTGAAAATACAGTTGGTTTGGGGTTGCTTGTAAAATCAGTTTGTCCATGTAGAGCCACTTACAAGAAGAATAAAGCAAATCAGCTAAATCCAACATATCAAGGTTTTCCTAACAAAAAGGAAATCTTTCTCCTGCCCCAATCCAAAAACAATTGAAGGATGTTCTGTTTCTTATTCTAATCTGAAAACAACTGAAGGAGCTCCATAAATTTGTTTACTATTTTTATTATATGATCCCACATATACATGAAGTCCTAGACTTGTATTACCAACATGGCTAATGTAAAAATAATCTATCACCGAGTCTCTTAGAAAATTTCTCAGAAGAGGTTTCCCATTGGCATATCTTGAAGATGAGAGTGTGACTGTTTTGAGGTTGGCCAGTGGGTTTCCATGGCCAAGAAGAGTTTCAAATCTTGGTCGCCCAGACTCTAATTCAGTACACAAACCAATTCACCACACTAGCTCTCAAGACCTTGCTTTACCTGGAAGTTACATGTTGCTTTCTTTTCCATGTGCATCTTGAAGATCACACTAGCTTGTACTATGTAACCTGTAACAGAAATTTTTGTCTTTGGGCTATTTTTCTGTGTCAGATAATATCTCTTCCATACTGCATCTCATCTTCATAGTCTTTTTTGAACTTTTAATCATTTTTTTCTATCTGGTTACCAAAACTGAAAGAGAACGCCAAATGAGATCATATCAACACTTGGTGATGCCATTTTGGTTACTGCAATATGTTGCTGTTTCATATTCATCTTCGTTTTCTAAATTTCATCCCCTAAATCCTTTTTATCGAGCCAACTATTCCCCATTTCATACTTGTGGAACTGAGGGTTTATTTCTTATGTGTAGCACTTTAATTTTATATAAACAAGCTTCTCTATACTTACTCCACACAACTGCTTGGCAAGAAAAGTAAAAATGATTGCCAAGCAAGATCAAACAGATTTTAGATACCATAATTCGCTTCAACCACAACTCAGTTAAGCTCAAATGATTGGATTTAAAGCAATTTACTGAGAAAACAGATTGAAATAACCATTCACTTTCACTGATTAAAAATATTTTAAAATCCTATCTCAATATCCATATGTGATAGCAAGAGTGACAGAGAGAGGAGAGAAAGATGTGTTTGCATTGCTTGGGGTATGTTTGCAATACACAAGGCACACAAAAAAATACAATGAGGGGTTCAGATAAGAGGCAAGCATAGTTAATGGATGTCTGTTATGGTAAGCCAAGGTTCTGTGGACAAGCTGGCATGATGCCTCCCACTTTCTGATCAATCCCACCCAAGACTAGAGCAGCTAAACAAACTACAGACTTCAGTATGTGGTTTGTGTAGCATGATGTGTTAAACCTGTAGGAGTTGGTTCTCTCCCAACAAGCCAGAAAAGGAATCCAGTTTTTTTCCTCCCACTAGGTTCTAGTTTATTTAGCTGTTCCCACTGCAAGTTGAAGTGATTGGGAAGCATATGCCACACTGGATCCCCTGTTTACTACCACAAGTCAAGCAGACCAAAGATTAGCAGGGGTAGGTTTGCATTTATTTATTTATTTACTCTATTTATATAACACTTTTCTCAGGGGGGACTCAAAGTAGTTTACAACAAATAATGGCAAAATTTGATGCCTCAGATACCTATGAAACCAAATCATAAATCTAAACCAAAACTATAACTATGTATTAAATCAATAAGACAATTAAACATAAGATAAAACAACATTTAGACACGAGGACACAAAAATTAAAACCACCCAATATAAACACTGAAATCACATGATCCAATCTCATAGACCAGGGCCATTCCAAATATCAGTTGCACATATTCCATATTTATTTCTTGTACTGTATCTCATTTTATTCTTTCCCTATGTACAAAACTATATATTTGTGTATACACAACCAATGTATAAAACCTAGAGAGTATTTTATTGTATGTCTACAACAGAGTAGCCCCTATCCAAGCTTTATGATGGGAATCACAATCCATTTGCAATACTTTAGACAAGGAGCAGAGGCGGCCCTAGGTAATTTTCAACAGTAAGCAAACAGTATTTTGGTGCCCCCCCCCCCCCCCAACCAATCACTGATATATATTTTCTGTTTGTCATGGGAGTTCTGTGTGCCATATTTTGTTCAATTCCATCATTGATGGAGTTCAGAATGCTCTTTGATTGTAGGTGAACTATACATCCCAGTAACTACAACTGGCATATGTCAAGGTATATTTCCCCCCAAGAGCGCCTCAAGAGCGTCCCTGGGCAAAATTAACTATACTGCGAATGCTTACTTTGCGTAATGGGTTGAGCCACCCCTGACAAGGAGGCACACTCGATTAAACATCATAGAACAGTTTGGCAGCATGTAGCATATTCTTATACTGGTCTACTCAGAAATAAATCTCTTTAACTCCAGAAATACAATAACATACATGAATATAATGTCTCCGTCAGACATATGTTTGTGTGGGGACACAAGAAAGGTCCTCTCATTGGTTGTTCCAACACTTT
The DNA here is from genome assembly GCF_037176765.1 of Anolis sagrei. NCBI lineage: Eukaryota > Metazoa > Chordata > Lepidosauria > Squamata > Anolidae > Anolis > Anolis sagrei. The sequence goes on along the minus strand of NC_090023.1, from coordinate 48,966,677 downwards.
GCTATATCTCTAGGGAGTTTGCTACATCTCTGCTGTTCTTAAACTTGCATACACTCATATTTTATGCCAGTAGGCTTTTGGCTTTAAAAATACCCTCAAATGTGGTATCTGTTCCTTCATTCTTATGTATATGCTTATATTTGAGATTGGCTTATTTATTCATTAAACTGTGGGATAAGAGCTTTTGTAGTTTGTACAGTTTGCTAAAAATAAGGAATGACATAAAAAATAAGAAAGGCCTCAAGGAAACCATAATGCATTAAAACAATAAAGATAGGAAAATATAAAACCCACCTTACACCACGTGGATGAAATAGAACATGTTTTGAATATATCATTATTAGCTTAACACCTTGAGCTTTGGTTTTAGTAGAAAGCCCAGGTGCAAATTCAATCAAGCCAACAACACAAAGCTATACTCTGCTGTGACTTTTTATTTAAACATATGTAAAATTCTAGGACAAAGTGCTTCACTGAAATACAAAAGACTATAACCTTGTATATCGGTCATTGCTTTACTGAAAAGTATTTGAATAATCCTTTTGGAATAGATGTAAAGAAGTGGCAGTGTTCAAAAACAGCTTTATGCTTATTTTCCTGTTGAGCTGTAATGCTGCCTTTGATATCTTGATTCTTTAGATATTTTCCAGAAAGCATTTAAATCCCCACAGATATCTTGCTTCATTATTATTGGTTTGTTGCATTGATATTTCTCCTTCCCACCAATGAACTCAAAGTGGCAAACCTGGACGGTGAAGCATGGTAGGTGGTGACAGTTTAGCATGAGGCAATTCTGTGGCAGGAAGGAGAGCTATTATCTATCTAAAGCTCTATGTCAGAGATTGAAACCATAGGGCACTCTATATGTTATTGTATTATAACTCTCAGCACCTCTAGCCATTGTAGCCAATGGTCACAAATGTCAAGATGCCCTGATCAAAAGGACCTGGGGTCCAATGACAACATGAAAAGAGACAGCTTTGGGGCAAATGTATGTGGAAGCGATGTACATGTGTTCCTATGTTCTCTTCAATACAGGAGTCTTTTCTGTCCCTTTTGCCTACTCAGAACTGGGCTGTTATCATTACTGCTTGGGTCTTAATCCTGGGAAAATGTGGGGAAGAAGAAGGAGGAAAAAAAGGGGAGGAGGAGGAGGAGGAGAAAAAGAGGAGGAGGAGAAAAAGAGGAGGAGGAGGAAGAGGAGGAGGAGAAAAAGAGGAGGAGGAAGAGGAGAAAAAGAGGAGGAGGAGGAAGAAGAGGAAAAGGAAGAAGAAGAGGAAGAGGAAGAGGAAGAGGAAAAGGAAGAAGAAGAAGAAGAAGAAGAAGAAGACAGTAATGTATACATTGCAGATAGTCTATGAGCAGTTTAGGCATAGAACTTGTTGTTCATTCGTTCAGTCGTCTCCGACTCTTCGTGACCTCATGGACCAGCCCACGCCAGAGCTCCCTGTCGGCCGTTACCACCCCCAGCTCCCTCAAAGTCAGTCCAGTCACTTCAAGGATGCCATCCATCCATCTTGCCCTTGGTCGGCCCCTTTTCCTTTTGCCTTCCACTTTCCCCAGCATAATTGTCTTCTCTAGGCTTTCCTGTCTCCTCATGATGTGGCCAAAGTACTTCAACTTTGTCTCTAGTATCTTTCCCTCCAGTGAGCAGTCAGGCTTTATTTCCTGGAGGATGGACTGGTTGGATCTTCTCGCAGTCCAAGGCACTCTCAGAACTTTCCTCCAACACCACAACTCAAAAGCATCGATCTTCCTTCGCTCAGCCTTCCCTAAGGTCCAGCTCTCACATCCGTAGGTTACTACAGGGAAGACCATGGCTTGGACTAGGCGGATCTTTGTTGCCAGTCTGATGTCTCTACTCTTTATTATTTTATCGAGACTGGACATTGCTCTCCTCCCAAGAAGTAAGCGTCTTCTGATTTCCTGGCCACAGTCTGCATCTGCAGTAATCTTTGCACCTAGAAATACAAAGTCTGTCACGGCCTCCACGGTTTCTCCCTCTATTTTCCAGTTGTCAATCATTCTTGTTGCCATAATCTTGGTTTTTTTGACGTTTAGCTGCAACCCGGCTTTTGCGCTTTCTTCTTTCACCTTGATTAGAAGGCTCCTCAGCTCCTCCTCGCTTTTGGCCATCAGAGTGGTGTCATCTGCATATCTGAGCTTGTTAATGTTTCTTCCAGCAATTTTCACCCCAGCTTTGCATTCATCCAGCCCCGCACATCGCATGATGTGTTCTGCATACAAGTTAAAAAGGTTGGGTGAGAGGATGCAGCCTTGCCGTACGCCTTTCCCAATCTTGAACCAGTCTGTTGTTCCGTGGTCAGTTCTTACTGTTGCTACTTGGTCCTTGTACAGATTCCTCAGGAGAGAGACAAGGTGGCTTGGGATGCCCATCCCACTAAGAACTTGCCACAATTTATTATGATCCACACAGTCAAAGGCTTTAGAATAGTCAATGAAGCAGAAGTAGATGTTTTTCTGAAACTCCCTGCCTTTCTCCATTATCCAGCGGATATTGGCAATTTGGTCTCTCGTTCCTCTGCCTTTTCTAAACCCAGCTTGAACATCTGGCAACTCTCGCTCCATGTATTGCTGGAGTCTTCCTTGCAGGATCTTGAGCATTACCTTACTGGCATGAGAAATAAGGGCCACTGTACGGAAGTTTGAGCAGTCTTTCGCATTTCCCTTTTTTGGTATGGGGATATAAGTTGATTTTTTCCAGTCTGATGGCCATTCTTGTGTTTTCCATATTTGCTGGCAAATGGCATGCATCACCTTGACAGCATCATCTTTTAAGATTTTAAACAGTTCAGCTGGGATCCCGTCGTCTCCTGCTGCCTTGTTGTTAGCAATGCTTCTTAAGGCCCATTCAACCTCACTCCTCAGGATGTCTGGTTCTAATTCATTCACCACACCGTCAAAACTATCCTCAATATTATTATCCTTCCTATACAGATCTTCTGTATAGTCTCGCCACCTTCTCTTGATCTCTTCAGCTTCTGTTAGGTCCCTGCCATCTTTGTTTCTTATCATACCAATTTTTGCCTGAAAAAATTTTGCCAATTTTTGCCTTACATGTCATAGAACTTGACATGTAGCTAAACAAATTGAAATAGAAGCAAGGCAACTGATCATATGAATAAGTAAAGTGTCACCCCCCTTCACTACTTGTATCCTAGATGAATGTGCTCAGATCTGTACTATTGATTGAAGAGACTTGGGTTTTTTGCTCTTACTCTCCTACATCTGCACTGCTGTAATTTATGTGAATTGCAGCTAATAATCAGTTGTGTTATGCTTAATCAGCATATCAATAATGTGCTTGGCAAAGATTGCATGATCTTATTTCCCAGACCCCTCCACAAATTTGAATGATTGACAGCATGAAAATTGCACAAATGCAGGTGTTGGTGCAGGATATTGTCTCTGTGGACTCTGCAATCAAGTAGAAGTTAATGGGGCTATTTCACTTTTTAATAGTTGTTTCTTTGACTTTGTGTGTGTGTGTGTGTGTGTGTGTGTGTGTGGAAGAAAATGGTCCAGACTCCCTAAAGACTTGAATGAGCTTAACCAGATAATCATTGTGATACAGATGCTAATATTATAAATGAGGGGAGATAGCTGCGAGGGAGAAAGAAACTATGGCATTCTTTGAGAGTGATAATATTGAATCCAGGTTAAAGTGCTAACACTGGAGAGTTATCAAGTGGAACGCAAATTTGTGAATACAAATAAGGGTAAAACACAACATGAATATTCATGGACTTTGCATAGCTGCAAATCAAGTCAGTAATGAAAAAATAACTTGAGAATCTCGAAGCAGCCAAACCAAAACCTACCTTTTCTGCTCTCAACAATTAACCCTTGTGTGTAGTGCAAATAAAATAATGTACACGAAGGATCTTTATAGAGTGCATTCAGCTGGGGAGACCGGAAAGGGGACTTTTTATACCAATGAAAGTAACCTGCCTCAGCATATTGGCACTTATGGGTCGTGATGGGGATATATTGCTGTGTCTTGGAACTTGGCTGGCATCATACCAACACCCTCATTTGTGAGTCACAGCTTTGAGTGTAGCTCTATTAACTTTGGCTTATAAATCACCATAGTGCTATTAGCAATGTTTCAATACGATGTGACATCTTTATTATAATGCTTTTCCTCTGAAGTTTAAGTTCATATTTTAGTTAGGCTTCAGACAGATGTGTATTCGGCAGAGTTTTAATTAATATAGTAGAAGTAAAATGCCAGGGAAATATTGTCTTTCCTGCGTACCTCTTTTCACTTTCTGAATACTACTTCCTTCAACAGCCCAATTTTTCAAACTAGAATAGATGAACAAGAAGAACTTAAACTTAAATATACTGTACTTCTGCTTCATTAAAATCTAGGGATGTTTTGCTATTCAATTCAATAAAAGTAACAGAGCACACTTGTCTTGGCATGAGAAATCTTGGTGTACATGAGGTTTGTAGAACACACATAGATAACTCTAAGATAATATGCATTGTACAGAGATTTAGACTTCTCTGATTCCAAGAAAGATCAATAGATAGAAACAGCATGCGCTGCTCAAATGTACCCAGGTCAAAACAGGTTTCCATACAACTAAGCAGTATGCTGTATGAGACATAACAGTTTCTGTAATAGCTTAATATGCATTTCTGTTTCCTATGATTCCCATGATACTCTGCTTCCAGTCTGTGCCAGCTGATTTGCCTCTTTCTGCTGTTTCCATTTGTGGCCAAAAGCCACAACAGAGAAAGAGAGCACAACCAAGGATTAAAAGCGCCTTCAAAAAGAGCAAAACTGAAAGTCTGCAAAACTAAACCAAAACTCAGTTAGTGATTGTGTAGGAGGCTAGTTTGGAACAATTACTCCATTTGTGGAGTTTCTTTCTAAAAGGTCCCAAATCTCCCAAAAATAAAAAAAAAATACTTATAGGTGGCAGCACATTGTTCGCTAGGAGTAGAATATGATGTACAGATCAAAACTATCAAAATGTATGAAATCACTTTAGTAAAGGGTTTGGAAAATGTATTTTATAGCAATAGATTCAACATGTTTTTTCAATTCTTCTAAAATTTGTTCAGATGGATTTGGTACTTTTGAAAACAAGCTCCACATTTGGCAGCAATAAAGAGAAGATGTACTAGTGTCTTGCCCTCTCCATTTCTGAAAGTAATAACATAATTTTTTTATAAAAAACAAAACCTAAAACAGTGTCTAACCCACAGTGCATAACTCTCCCTGTGCACATATGCTATTGGGTGAAGCAGGAATGCAAGGAAAAAAGGTGAGAGGAACAAGAGGGTAAAGATGAAAGAGTGAGAATGTCTGGAGTTTTGGCTTACAGTTTTCTGTGATATGGAAAGCTTACTGAACCAATTTTCATTCATCTACTTAGGCTGGGGAGTGGGAAGGGGCAAACAGCAACTGCCGTTTTGGCATTGCTGATAGAAAGGATCTTCCTTTGCCTGCTGTGCAGTGGGGGCTTGAGAGGGGAGAGAAACTCAAATCTTGACATCAGTTGTAGTAAAGAGTTTCATTTGCTTGCTTAGAAGGGGGTGTGAGGGGAAGAAACAGCTTGACTCTTGGAGTTTGGGTTTGAAAGGAGCTTCTATGATAGTTTAGGTAGGGTGGATAATCAACTTTCTTCGCTTGGCAAACCTGCTGGAGACAACACAATGGGAAAATGTGTTGCCCTTCCTACTGATGTTTCCTCTGCACCTGCTAGAAGGGGCACAGCAGGAGGCAAGCTGCTTCTCCTCCTGGTCTTCCCCCTGCACCTGCTTCAAGAAGACACAACAGGAGATCTGTTGCCTTTCTCAATCCAGATGTGCTTTTTATTCCTAGAGAAAACTGCTGGAGAAAGCACAGCACGTTTTAACCAGTTGTTCTGAATGCTACTCTGAAACGTAACTGGCATATAATCTCCACTTCTGGTCACTCTGAAGAATATCCACACATTTATCTAGCCAGAAAAAGGTAAACCATCTTTAAAATTAGTAGCATGTAAAATTGCTAACTCTTTGGTGACTTCAGTTCCATTGGAATGTATCTCTCTGTTATAAAATTATTCCCGATGGAGCTGGTTCCCTCCATTTGCATCAGTCTCAATTCACTTCACAGGTCCAGGAATGCAAAACCAACTTGAACTGAAACTCTCTCATAATACACAGTGTCCAGAAACAGACAAAAAGGCATGTAACTGTCAGTTACATGCACACATTTTAACTAAACAAATTTACAATATGCATACATTTTAAGAATACACACAAAAACATTTCAGTCTATGAGAAATGCATTTACAAATTATATTAGGAAAATGTGGACAGAAGCATGTATGTTGGGAAGAAAAATATGCATGGAAAATACATACAATTTTTTAGTGGACATATACTGCTGCTCCGTGCTTTTATATTCTAATCCATATAAAGATGAGGGAAAAAAGCCACAACGACAAGGCACTATGTTCTAGCTTGGTATGATGGAAGAAGGAGACTATGGTTAAAAGCATTATTTCCTTTTTTATGGACTAACTTACCCCATGCGATGGATAGGAAATCCAGCCCAGCTCTCCCTGAAATGCTTTTGAATCCAGCAGATTAACTGTGAAAAGAATGAAAAAAGATGAAGGAGTTTGTCTGCTTCTGTTCAGTTAGTTTTAGTTTGTTTGGTTTGGCATTAAAACACAACTTGGAATGTTCCTTCAAAAAGTAATTAGTTGTGATTGCTTTTCCAAGGCCCATAAAAATAGTCAGTTATGAAGACAAACATTTTGCAAACATTATTTTGTTGTTCAAATTAATTGAATTCTTTTTGAAATGCTAGAGATCACTAGCTTGCATTACTACATATTTGTAATGACTGAGATCACTCACAAATGTAACCAAAAGAAGTTACAGTTATGACATAAAATGTTATTCTAATTATGTGTTGTTGAAGGCTTTCATGGCCGGAATCACTGGTTTGCTGAGAGTTTTCTGGGCTGTATGGCCATGTTCCAGAAGCATTCTCTCTAGCCAGGCTTTGAAGCTGCTAGGCTATTAAATGCTAATCAAGATGGCCAATTACAACATTCACACTTGCCTCAAGCTGACAAGAGTTCTTTCTCCCACCCTGGACATTCCACAGATATGTAAACCTCACTTGCCTAGTTTTCAACAAACCTCACAACCTCTGAGGATGCCTGCCATAGATGTGGGCGAAATATCAGGAGAGAATGCTTCTGGAACATGGCCATACAGCCCAGCAAACTCACAGCAACCCATATTCTATGTTAAAATCACAACAGAACATAGTAAGGTTTCCATTATGGCAAATGGTAATTCATTATCTATTTGTTATTGCAATGATTTACCTCCAAAAGGTAGTTAAACTCTCGTAGATAAAGAAAGTAGAGCAATCAAAGCAAAACAAAGCATTGGAACTAACTACCTCCAAGTGAATTTCTGCAGGGTGAAAATAAAACTGCCCTTATCAGCTGCACACATTCCACTTTACCACTCTTCCCAAAATGCCTGAAACTTGGCTCCGTGTGTAAAAACTATATTTGCAGGTGAGTGCTACAAGAAGATTCAAATTGCAGTTTCAAAGAGAGTTTGCACTTCGCAACTATAATGTTGCGACCTCAAGTCTTGCCTTTCTACTTTCTGTGTAATTCATTTATGCATATCTTGAGTTTCTGGATGGTATATAAAGATTAGACAGGGGAAGAAATCCTCTACTTCAAGCTAAGTTTAGGGTGCCCCCCCCCCACCCCACACACACCTTTCTTAGATAACCTCCAGCTTTGTAAGAGTTTTCTAATCTTCCAACAGAAAAGGCCAGGTTGGATATTGTAAGGCATGTTTGAAATGTAAATTGAAAATTCAGTTAAGTACATTTTGAAACTCTGAAATCAATGCTGAAAATAGATTCAATAAAATATACATTTTAACAGCCACTAAAAACAAACAGAAACCCACACAATGATATCTCTCCTATTTCTCACAATAAGCATATTGATCCTATTACTGTCGAGTAATCACATGATTCCATAAAGGTCCATTCATTTTTCAATGGAAACTAGGGAGATGGAATCAATACCATAGTAGAAGAATAAAATTATTGTGATAGTTTCCAGACTGACAGAAATCAATACGAATTATTAATACATAAGCACGTAAATAGTTAGAGTTCTCTTCTAATATTTAAGATTTAGAGCCAAGGGCAGACATTTTATGGATTTCTTTTTGCATCGTGAATTTAGTATTATATTTGTAAATAATATTTGTTAAATCCTACTGTAATAAATTTCTCAACATTTCCCCCTTCGGCAGCCATTAAGTTGTAGTCTACTTCTGTGGGAGTGAGTCTCCAAAATGTAATGGGACTTGCCTCTGAGTAGTTATGCATTGGATTTCAGTGTAAGTAAAAAAAAAAAGATCTTTAGAATATTGCTTTGCTTTAAGACTTTTTCTGTGTCAAACCCAGAATGTAAATCTTATTTATTTATCCTTTTTATACCCCACCTTTCTCAACCCTGTAAAGGACTCAAGGCAACGATTCGATGCCATGCAAACTTACATACATAATAAAATAAGCATATATATTTTTAAAAATCATTAAAACATATCAAACCTTAACACAGAAAAACTGATTATTTTCTTTGCAACAGCGACCAGAATTGCATTTGCTAAAGTATAGAAACAAGAACAAACTCCTTCAAAGTTGGAATGGTTGGATAAGATAATGGAAATCAAGGACATGGATGAATTGACATTTTGGCTTAGACAAAGCAATGGGAAAGGAATTAAAAGAACATACTGGAAGGTTTTAGAGGACTAATGGAAAAATGAACACACCTAGCTCCAGCAGGGAAGAGCTCCTTGCCCCACCCAGCCATTCCACAGATATATAAACCCATTGTCCTAATTCCAACAGACCTCACTACCTCTGAGGATGCTTGCCAAAGGTGCAGGCGAAACGTCAGGAGAAATGCCTCTAGAACATGGCCCTATAGCCCGAAAAAACCCACAAGAACCTACTTATTAAATCTTCACTTATTTCATTTCCATGCATAAATATAAAATAAAATGGTTTTCTGTTTGCTAGTTAAAATCATAACAACCTTTGCTAGTAATTGTTTATCCTTTTTTTGGTAAGTTTTGTGCAAGTTTAATGAATGTGGGGGGGGGGGGGTTTAGGCAGGAAAAAAATAGGGGAAAAAAATCTCACCGCTTTCGGATTTTGATTTAATTTTCATTTGGGGATTTTTTGATGGGGTTCACTGGTTGCCATCATGACATTCTTTATTTATGGGGACAAAAATATTTAGAATCTTAGACTTAGAAGGGGCCCCATAGGACATTTACTCCAATCCCCAATCTAAAGCAGGAAATTCAGATAAAACATAATTTACAAATATTCTTTATGTTCCTCCTTTGAACACATGAAAAACATCAGGAAGGGGAACCAATGCAACTGTGGGTAGAAATGACAATCATATAATAGAAACAAAACTATTAATAATGTAGTTTGTTTTCTCTTCATTATTCTATATGGAGAGAGTTACATTTTCAAAAAAATCTCATATTAGGTTTATGTGTGGAAAAAATTGAAATGAAAACAATTCCAGAGTTATTTTTCAACCATTTAAAAACTGAAAAGAAAGGAACAGAAGAATTTTTAAAATGATTATTCTGTTTCTTTTTTTTTTTACTGCTATCTAAGCCAGTAAGAGAGAGAGAAAAATGATGCTGACAGAATATGGAACTTTCTAAAGAGGCTCTCTCTGTTTAAAGTATTTATGTTGGTTGCTTTTTTGAAGAAGGAAAAAAACTCAAGAAATTTCTACTTTTAAAAAATGCATCAAAAGAGATGGATGGAGTAAAAGAATGTTAGTATTGCTCTCACATGCATTTGCTAAGATGTAGTACAAGCCTCTGTTTTCCCCAGCCGTATGATATAATCAAAATATTTTGCTCAATAGGTGATAAGCATTTGTGTCAAGGGAATCCAAGATCTTATTCCTATCTATCACTTTCTATAAATCTTAGCACAAGACAATCTTGGTAATGCAATTAGATCAGAGTTTTTTTCCTCCAAAACAACCTCAGTGAGTTCTTCAAAGGCACATAAGAAGAAATGATTAATACAAATAGGCACTATGTCACAACACGATCCATCATTGTATTAAGAATCCGTGTAAAAGATTATTTAGCTAAATACAAAGTTTAATGGCAACAATGGATTAACTACAAAGAGATGTGATTTAAGTATTTGTTGGCTAAACAAACATTTTTAAAAGCAATTAATACGGAGTTAGAAAAGATAAATAACATATTACAGAAAGGCTATTGACCCACATAATCATTTTTCAAGCTGGATTGTACAGCACAGAAAAACGTAAGGAGATGTTGAATGATTATACATCGTGAAGCCAAATAAATCTTGAAGAATGATAAAAGTTTTAAAAAATTACATTACTTCAACGAAGTGGAATAGGTTCATAGGTTTTAATCTATAAGCAGCACCGAACAGTAGAAAGTTAGCATACCAATTTGAAAGCTTAAATCATTTTCCCGATTAACTATTTTTAAGATAGGCATCATGGAACAGTGAAAAATGTTTTAAAAACTGAGCTAGTTGCTTGTACATATATGATGGGGTATTATACTTTATTATATATTAGGGCTGTCCAACCACAGAAAAATTTGTTTCTAAACTCGATTCGTTTTTATGGGTTTTTTGCGTTTCGTTATTAAAAAGAATTCCAAATTTTTTTTTAAAAAAAGTTCGATATTTACGAAATTTCGGAAATTACGAAACAATTTCGAAACAATAATGAATTGATTCGTTAATGGCGGACACGATTGCGCAATACGCTAAAAACCCCTCCAAATGGGACAGGGGGAACTTCTGAAGCTTCCCTCTCCCTCTGTTGTTGACTGTTGGTGTGATAATTTTTTTTATCACTGATAAAACAAACGACGACTATAAAACTTGCACCAGACATACGGAAATAATAATGAAATAATAACGAAACAATTTCAAAACAATTTCGAAACAATTTCGAAACAATAAGGAAATGAATTGGAAAAATTCGTTTCGTTTTTTAGTTGCTCCTGAATGGTTCAATATCGCTTCATTATCAAAAAAATAACGAATTAATAACGAATTATGAAATTAACAAACGAAACCGCCCAGCCCTATTTTATATATATATATATATATATATATATATATATATATATATATATCACATTCTTACTTAAAATAACATTTTGGGTGTCAAAAGTATATACTAAAGTAGTTAACATATTCCTTAAATATCTAGAATGATGATTATTAGAGTACATATATAACATTATCACCCAATTGCTAGAAATAATTGAAAATGCCTGATCAGTGGGATGATACGTAGGACTATGACTCTGGAGACCAGATTTCAAATGACTGCTCAGCCATGAGAACTTAATAGTTGACCTGTGTGTGTGTGCATGTGTGAGTGTGTATTCTTTAAGAAGTTTAAAAAAGGACAAACAAAGGCAATACAAAGAAAGCAGATTTTCATAGTATAAAACCACTAAAACTACCTCACAAAACTAGCATATAACTACTAAAACTACGTTTAAGATAAAAACACTATGCGAGCACTTACCTACATCTACTAAACAAACAATTACACAAACTAACTCTATAAACCTCACAGTGTCTGTTGATTTTTGTTCTTTATTATCCCACTCCATTTTGGCAACACTATATGACAATACTTAATAATAATAATAATAATAATAATAATAATAACTGTATTTATACCCCGCTCCATCTCCCCCAGAGGGACTCGGTGTGGCTTACATGAGGCCATGCCCATCGATACAATACAAGCAATATAACACAAAACACAATAAAACAAACAAAATACATAAAATGCAAAATCAAAAGAATATACAACACAACAATATAAAATCAAACATTAAAAACACAGGGAATGTTAACTTCTATTTCTAAAACAAAAAAAATCCTCTAATTCATAAATCCAACAGTTGAAATTTGCTCCCAGCCACTTAGAGACCTTAAGCAAGTTCATTATCTTAGACTCAGAGGAACGCAAAGGGAGCCCTTCTCCTGAATAAGTCTTGTCAAAAAAGATCCACTTTAAGCTGGAAATTAGGTGATGGCACACAACAACAAAATGTCTAATTCAAAATGCACCCTAAAAATGAGTCCTTTCACATCAGAAAAATATGGAATTTTAAGTGATGTCCTTATTTCTGTTGAAAACTGAACATTGTTCTTCTTTTTTTTTTTTGTTTGGCATGCAGAACCATAGCATGTTTGCATTAAACTAGAAATCAGTGCTAAATCCATTTCCTAGTCCAAATCAGAATAGATCAGTTGAATCAATTGCTAAATAATAAAGGCAACATAGATATAAATCCCTCTGACCAAATGTTTTAATTAGGACAAAATACTCTAATGACTAGTAATTTTGAAACAAGATGAAAAACAGAATTCCTGGTGATTGTTGTATTCAATAAGACCTTCTCCCTGTGTGATCAAAATAACACAGTCTCTACATAAGATAAATGTGTTAACCAGCCTATAAGGAACACCAGTCTTTGCAGAAAAAATAGAAGCCCCCCTCCCCTCCCCAAAGAGTAAGTACCAAAAAATGCTTAGCAAAGACTACGTCTGTCGGTAGAGGCAGGGAAGAAAAGTGGTAAACGGAGTATCTGGAATCCTGAACAATTGCTTTCTGCATTAGCACTTGGTCCTACATCCATCTTGAATTAAATGGGGTGGTAATCACAGAATATGTGACTCTGTATGAGTATCTTTGTATACAAAAAAGGGAAATAAATGAAGCAGATAAATTCTCCAGTAGACATTAGAAAAATGTTGAATTACTAAAATAAAATGAAAACGAATATGGTATGACACATAGTTATCTAAATTCAATAGCCTACATGCAATGGTATTAAGAATTAGTATAGCTTTACATTAATGTTAACATACTATTCAGCAATGTATTCAATGGATCTACTCAAGTTGGGGGTTCAACTATTGTACTTAGATCTACAGATTCTCAATCAATGGGGCTATGTAGAGACCAGAGTTCAAATAGTTGCTCAGCCATGAAAACCGACTAGATGGGTTTCCAGACCTGTAGATCTAAGTACAATTTCTCAGTCCAGTCCTTTTTTTATTTGTCCAAGTAGCAAAAACGGAACAAATATAGCAAGTCTCAAATGATATGACAACAATGCAACAGGATAGAAAAGGAAAAGGTAAAAATCATAAGCCAAGGGATGACTACAGAGCCCTATGGAAATGTGTACCGCAGTAATCCTATTCATATACTTGACAGTAAATATGTATAGGTCTGAAGTACATGATTAGCAAAATCCAGAAACAAAAGTAACCCAGATCCTTTCCACAACAGGAAAGAAGAGCATAGTTTGTCCTCAACACATCAGCACAATTATGGCCCATTTCGTCATAACCAGGAACATTGCCTATTATTATAATGTTCTTTTTCTAAGACTTCTACTTCCACCATGGCTCCTGCGGGTTCTGTGGTAATCCAGCTTCACCATTGAAGCAAACTCAAAATAAGATCCTTTGGTATGAATTTATGTTGTGGTGTAAGGATCGGTCTCATTGGAAACTTGTAATAGCAGCTTTGTATGCATAACTGAATACCTGTGGAAATTATGATATTTCAGTTCAAAACACAATGACAGCAACAACATAGTTATGTTATTGCTAACCAGAGTGCAGAATATGTAACCTGGTGCTTCAACAGAAAAATGAATGTAAAATCTAAGGAAATTCCAGCATTAATTTACCAAGGAAACTAGATGTAATGTCAGGTATATCCAGAAGGTTTTCGTATTAGAAAGCAACAAAGGCTACCTGACCTATAATAAGACAAGGTTACAAAACCAACTTCCTTCCACAGAGAACAGTTTAGTTGAGACATTGCAGGCAATTATTGTTTTCTGCTGAGAAAATGAAACATGGAAAGCTGTGGGAGCCTATTCCCCTCTTGTAGTCCTTCACAAGAACAAAGAAATAAGAAACCTTGCTTTGCAGTTTTAAACAAAGCACCATTCCTTGCAATTTAAAAAAAAAACTTGGGGAACTGTGCTTTAGCTAGAATGACCAGAATATTATCACCAAATTCACTTCATGCATCTGATGGTGAAGATTCAGTCTACAAAAATGTATACCTCCAATTTCTTTTTCTCAGGGTCCTTTTTCTCAGGTTTCTTTTTCTGTCAGGGTAGAAACAATGCACTTTGACATAACTTTTAATGCCATAGTTCAATGCCATAGAATCAATCATTGGAGTTGTTTCACAAGATCTTTTACCTTTTCTACCAAATAGTGCTGGTTCCCAACCAAACTACAACTCCCAGGATCCCATAGCATTGAGCCATGGCAGTTCAAGTGTTGTCCAATTGCATTAATTCTACAATGCAGATGCACCCTGGGTCTCAAAGGTGCTACAAGATCCCTTTGCATCTTTAGAAAAATAAGTTAAAAAACAAGTTTAAGTTACTGTTTCCATTTTGAAAGTGTCTTTTGTAGCCACAAATGTATGCTAAGTAGATCCTATAAAAACAACAGAATAAAGAAATGTTGGGTTGGATCCAGACTGCTTTAGTTTCCATTTATAAAAACTTTAAAAAAATGCCATGGATAGTTTTTCACTGAGAACTTAATAAGTGGCATGAATTTGCAGTGCAAGTCTAAATGGAACAAAGAAGGAGTGAAGCATCAGATGTATTATCCACCTGAAAAAGCTGTCTACAGGGCTTTGTGGAGTTTTGTTAGAATCAACGGGATTAGAAGAGCAAGCTCCAGGCTGGCAAGGGCAATTTCTGCAGTTCTCTTGAAGGATTGGAAAGGGTTTGAATTCACTAGATCCAGAGTTAGATCTCTCATCCTTTCCTGGATTGCTTTGTCTGAGTGCTTCCCAGTCGCCTGGTTGACAACATGGCTTATTAGGTCCTGTAGAAAATTCACCATAATATTATAACTAAGTAACTAAATATGTATTTGTGCATAAAAGTGAATTTCATTGAACAGGCAAATTTTACAGTCTCTAACTACAAACATAAAAGTATAATGCTTAAATTTGCAAAACTAAAGTTGTTTTACTTTACATTAAAAAAGAAACTAATTCAGTGTAGCAGACATGGGTTAAGATTCAGGATTGCTTTAATGCAATCAATCCTGAATCTTTACATGTAAATGAGCTTAGTTTTAGAGGCATTATATAACTAATTTTAACAATGCACACAGAGATATTGTATTTTAATGAGACTTTAATTTGTAGGGTTCTGTAGGATTTTTACCTCACTCACATGCTATTTATTTTACATCTTGCCATGACGTAGCACAGGATGAAATAAACATCTGTTTTTTGAAAAGCAGAACCAGAGAGCTTGTTCATGTTTAAGGAAATTCCTTGCAATAATTAAGACTTACACTGTGAAATATGAAGACTGGACAATACTTCTATAATCTTTCCTTTAAAAATCCTTTTTCAATGAAGGGAAAGATCAAGATAATTGAATAGACTTTTTTTTTAAAAAAAAAAAAAGGTCGAGCATATGTGTCAAAATACAGAAGAGATTGGATTCTTATTAGGTGTTATTAACCATTTAGATGTTAATTTGGAAGCGAAATCACTTATAGAAAAATGCTAATAAGGGGAAAAACTGAGGCTTGCTATGAAAACCAAAAACTGAAGGTACCCATAATTGGAACATGTCATGCAAATCTGGGAAGCCCAAAAGGCACTTTGAGGCAGAAATCCAGCCAGGCTTTGGTTTTTGGGGTGGGACAATGTGGAGACTATTCACAAGCTGATATACATTTATAGACCACAGGGCCCAGCTTGCGCCCAGTTTTTTTTAATGCATTCTCTCAATAATGCAACCAACGTGATGCGCTTGCTTCTTTAAAGGTGACTCACTCTCTACTCAAAAGCATAGAAGGGGATCAACAATGTACAGCTAAACTTACACTGTGTTTTTTTTCCCAAAGGGACACACCCAGCAAGAGACAGGTTTGGACGTTGTGATTCTAAAGACATGTCTCTCACCCATTTTGCCTGGCCACCCACAAAGAAACATCTGCATGTGTAATGTCAAAAATATATACTATCCCAAATGTTGATGCTACAGAAATTCTTGCAAAACCAGCTCTGCATCATACTTTCCATCATGCAAGGGTTGCTGATAATCAACAGTACTGAATCGCCACCTTTAAGAAGAGACAAACTAAAAATATGATTCCCTCTCCACCTTTTTTCATACATTTGCATGGAAACCTAGGGATGTTCTTCATGTATGTGATTAGAAGGACCTGGAGTCCATCTACAAATGACCAAAGAATTTCTGTTGAATATAGTAATCCAGAACTCCATCGTTGTTTACCTCCCAACTAACCACATTGCCAGGACTGTGTCCAGTTAGGCTGCTCAACATCCTGTATTATAACAGACAGCCCATATTATAGAAGACCGCACTTCCACACTGTTATTAAAATTAGAACTGGTGATCCAAATGTCAGGGGTGAGGAGGTGCAGAAAATGATATGCTCATCACTATGTAGATTCTTTATGGTTCTTAATCTAGTGACAGAAGATTTTGAAACTGGCAATTTTCAAGCTCTGGATTGTACTAAGCAACTTCAGGAAGCATGCAGAACGTCGGTGGTTCTGAGATGCTCTCAGCTTTTCAACTTTGGCTCAGTGGAAGAGAAATCAATAATCAACACTGTTAGATTTCATATTTGTGCACATTACCAAAACAGGTGAGAATAAAACTCCACTCCAACATTTCTTAGATGAAAAGTGGGACAGATATGTCCAAAAATTTAACAGTGTGAAAAAGGAAGAACAAACAAACTAGGAAAAGCTGAAGCAATTTGCTTTTGCATGAACCTACTAGGGTAGAATGATGAAGAGGATTAAAGGGAGTAGTAATATTTGTATCCAGCTTTTTTTCTTTCAAAAGAGACTCAAGTAAAAAGTCTATCCCTTCCTCTTCTCTCCCGAAACTGCTTTTGGACTCCGTTTGCTGTCAATGATATAAGTTGAGGATACAGGGAGAAAGTGGAAGAAGGAAAGAGAAATTGTACATTTGAAAACTACTGAAAAAAATGAATAGCAGAGAAACAATCCAGATTGCCCACATCAAACTGAGACACTTGGAGGATGAAGTATCTGTGCCACAAGAGTGATGTTCACCTTTCTGCAAAGTCTGGAATAAAATTGATTTTCAAAAAAAAAAAAAAAACTGCATCACCCATTAAGAGAAATAAGTAACTCACCCAAACAATCACACATGGACTAATAACACCAACAATGCAACTTACAGTGCAAAGGAGTGTGCCTCTTTAACATGCAAAGCGCTTTTGTATGTTCTCCACAATGTGTACATATATCTCTGTGGTACATATCATGCAAATAACAGCAAAACTACAGCTTCTTTTTTAAATAATAGAATAGCCTTATTGTCATTGTACTATTACACCACTAAAATAAATTAAATTTCCTTCTGTCCCTGTATCTGTGTAATAAAAGTTCATAGTCAGTGGGATGCAGCAGCTATGGCTATCTTTAGAGAGTTCTAGTTGAGAGTAGATGGCCCTTATGATCTCTTCCAATCCTATAACTCTATGAACTCTAGGAAAAACTAATTCCAGTAGTGCCTACTATGTGGCTATTATGTGCAAAATGTATTGAGGCACAAAACAATGTGGAAACAGTATTTGTCCATTTTAAGACAAAGAATTGCTTAAGAATTTTGTATTGGGTCATTCTCAGACCTACTCCCAATAAATTGTAACAGATCTATTATATTCAGCCATTCAGCTACCTGACAGATACTTATTTTACAGACATTCATTTCATGTAATATAATAGCAATATGTTAGGATTTTTAATGACTTGTTTACATATGCCAATGACACAGTTTACTTCAGGAGAAAGTATCCCTACCTTCCCTCTTGATTAATATTCATAAAGTGCTAGCATTTTTTTCCTAATGACAGAAAGAAGAAAGAGAGAGTGAAAGGAAAGGGGGAGAAGGAATGGAATGGAAAAGGAAATGAAGCAATAAGATGACAGTCATATAACCACATATCAAATATTTCATTACAGGGATAAGGCAAATTATATTTTGTCTTTGTCTGAGACTCACACATCCATTCTCATTCTATGACCCAGAAAGCATATCTACTGTTCTGTGCTAACTCTTGCACATTCATATGAATTATGCTGAAATCATATGCAGACTCTACTGGGAGTACGGTTAAGACAAAGTTACTTCAGTAGATTAGTGACTCATTGCCCATGAAGATAACTGACCTGGATCAGTCAAAGGGCAATATGGCTCCAGCATCAAGCTATCTCCCTAACACTCTTGCGCAGAAAGAACAGCTGTAATTCAATGAAGCAATGTTATTTCCCCTCAGGAGCTGCTATTGATGTAGATAAACTATGATGGGCCCGGGCCAGAGGATTACGGAAAAATGTGGACAGCAAAAAAACTAAAACTATAAAGTCAAAAGAGTTTTATGGAGGGTCATGTTGCAAAAAATGAGATATGAATCTCAGAAATGGATGCATTGTTCCCAATATGAATTTCATATGTCTTCAAAATAAATTTGCCATATTGCAATCCCCCCCAATCAAAAAACAAAAAACAAAACCCAACCTCTTATCCAGGCACATCCCATTCTCATTAAACTTGTGCATCTTTTATATCCATATTTCTATCACGTTAACAGATGTTTCTTTAATCAGGCACTCCAAGTAAAAAAAAACTTTAAAAAATATATCCTTCAAACATTTAGTTTGTTAATTTCATTCCAGTGTCTAAATCTGATGTTATCATAGAAAATTGAAGGCAAAATAAAGGGAAATCCCAATTACTTGCATGCCAGTGAGTGCATTCACAACCTAATATCACAGGCTATCAAATGAGAAAAGCACAGAATTTTGTTCTTTAAACTCAATGTCCTTCCAAACGACTTGACATGGCCAATATTTTCCTGTTTTAGGATACAAGGCACCAGCTGTTGGAAAAGAAGAGTTGGTTGAAACAATGAACGGCAGAATGAATGAAGAATCACGGCACGTTTTTTCACTGCACCTGTTGCCTTTATTTCAACACTTCACCTGCCTTCCCACTCTTTCTTCCCCCTCTTCTCCGTTTATGAGAAAATATTTTCATGGCTCTGCTTAATCAAAGTCGGGATAATTTCTTGGCAAACCTGGAGAACAAGAATCCTTTCCCACTTTCAAGGACTGAAGTTGAGCGGAAGGGGACGGGGGAGGTGAACATTTGTCAATCCATAACTAATGGGCCAAGTCTGTGCAAGATGAGCTTCCCAAACTACAAAAAAAGCCAAAAGGGAGTGCTTTGGGCCTAAACCTTTTCAAGCCTACAGATTCCAAAGCAGATAAGTTAGTTTGGGGTTTTTTTTCCATCCAACTTGAATGTTAGGATGGGGAAGCATGAAAGCAATTTTCACACCAGTTCACGGTGTGATTGCTTTCCTTGGGGAATGTATGCATGTACCAATAGAGAACTTTGAAGCCATCTGATCTGAAAAAGTCTGTTTTTGTACCATAGCATGTTTCAATTATGAGTATCTTCATTGGGGGGCGGGCTACTGCACAGCAAAACTCAGTTTTCCCCTTTTAGCATTTTCCCACAATTTGCTTCCCAATTCACACCTAGTTGCTTCAGAGATCCCAGTTAGAAAGATATTTCTGCCTAATCTTTCACTGCCAGTATGAATTTCCTTCACCTAATGCAAAATAAAAAAAATAAAATAAAAACAGCAGGGGTGGGAACATAGGGTGTCCCAGAGATTTATGAACTACTTTCCCCATTATTCTTCATAGGCTATTCTGACATATATTTCTAGAAATCAGAATTGGGAAGGTCAGTGATTCACCAGTCCTGGATAAAAATCTCATGCAACTTTTGAATGACACAGATTGATGGCTATAATAAATGATTCTAATATCCTCTTTATGTTAGCTTCTGTAGTCTTTTATGATTTCATATGTTAATTGAGCAAGTGAGTTAATTATAGAATGCTCCTTTCACATTCTGTTGAAAAGAATTTCAGGTTAAAAAAACTTCCTGGAACCTTCTGCCCAACATGGTAGTTTGTTATACAATTTGGAGCAACTTATATGAGAACTAAAAACATTCTGAAACCACAGTTTCAAATACAACTTTACAGCCCAGTAACAGACAATCCATAAAGGGATTGTGCTCTTCTCTCACTGGAAATTCACAGGGTGTGTCAATAGTCAATCTATGTCTGAAGCTTTAGAAGTGAAATCCATTCATATCTCAATCTGCCAAAAATGCAGAAAACAAACTCAAACACCCACTACACGGTTCAATCACCAAGAAAGGGGACAGCATTAGACCATTGATCTCCCATGCAAGCAATACATCCTTACAGTTTCACAATAAACTTTTACCAGATCTACAGTGAGAAATGCCAAATGTCAAAGCTGGGTTCAGCCAAAAAGAGGGGGAACTAGAAATCTGTAACTAGAAAAATCTGATTTTCTTAATATCAGCCTGTGCTGGTTACTGCAACTCCTTTGGTCCCATCTACACTGCCATATAATCCAGTTTCTGAATCCTGATTATATGACAGTGTAGATCCTGTATTTGACTATGTATTGTAGATCATGATAAATATGTATCCCTGTAAAAAAATAGATGTGTCTCAATATTTTATTATCTTGCTGCTCTAGTCCAATTCTCTGAACAAGAGGATGCTGTTTCTCCATAAAATGGAGAAACAGAATGGTTTCCTACCAACAAGAGGGGGTACATTTTATCACCTTTTTATTTTATACTCAGAACATATCACACAGAATGTGGGATGAGACTTGGAGGAAGGAAGTGTGAAAATTGTAAAAAGGAACACTGACAATTTTAGAAATGCAGAAAATAGCAAAGACATGGAACACTGTTGAAGAAAGTTAAGGAAGAAAATGCAAAATCAAGGAAACAGCTGAATGATATAAAAACCAGAATAATGTTAACAGAATTTATGTAAATTAAATGTGGACAATGAAGACATTAAAATTGTTAAATATTTCCAATATATTGGCTCATTTATCAATAGAAAAGGAACTAGAGAGAAAAGTAAAACAGAATGCTGAGACTTAGAAAGGCAACTATGTATTTATGTAGTCATCAACATCAATGTTTTACTAATAAACTTAAATGGGACTTGAAGTCAATTTTGAACTCCACTGATAGGACAGGTTTTTTTCATCTTATGTGAGGGCTTCAGGGCAAGTTGCTTGGAACACACAAAATGTTCTCCAACAGAAAAGAAAAGCCTTGAGGCTGCTTCTGTCATATCACACAGCAACTGCTGCTTGACTCAACACAGAAAGTACAAGCAAAGAGAGATGTTGGGAATATTGTGAAATGACGAAAAATTTTATTAGCCTGTGTCTTAGTGGTAGTCCTGACTAAGGTAGAAAAAAATGATTCAGTGAGATTTACACAAGTGTTTGCAATAGTTGATTTACGTTATTTGGAGTTACTAATAAGATTCTGACTACTAGTAGTTTACACTGAATCCTTTTTCTTTACATTGTGTACTGTATAGCTGCAGTACTGCTACATTGGCAATGCATTCATGGTCAGCTTTAAGTGAGAACCATTACATGTTCTCATGTAAATATAGATAGGAAAGAGTCTTAATACCCCTGATATTTTATTATACTTTGTATTTTAAGCATAATACAAAATATTTTTCATAGATGTTTACATTTATTACAAAAAAAGGCCAAATTATGTTTCCTGTTGTGCTGTCATATATGTTTTAGGTTAGTTCTCTTGCATTACATTGCCTCTTTTATATTCTTTGTATTGTACTTCTGCTTTCTGCATTCAACCTTATCTAATCATTGTAATCATGACAATTTGTGATAATTCAAAAAAAAACTCAACTATTTGTACAAATCTTTATTTTTGCAAAATAATTTAACGACTTTAGTTTTATTTGATAGCTTTAAAATTTAGTCCCATTGATTAAAAAAAATTCCATGACCTTATGGGTGAATGAAGTCATGCTGAAAACTATTTCAAAAAAGTACTTCATGGACAAGGCTCAAACATAGTTATCTTTCCTGTTGTTGTTCTGCATTCAATTGATTTTGAATTATATTGACCTCATTTTAGGGTTTTCTTGGCAATATTTCTTCAGAGGCCTTTGCATTCCCTTCTTATGCTGGGAGAGTGTGACTTGCTCTGGGTTTCTATAGTAGAGCAAGGATCTCAACTTGTGGAACCCCAGATGTTTTGGCCTTCAACTCCGAGAAATCCTAACAGCTGGTAAACTGACTGGGAATTCTGGGAGTTGTAGGCCAAAACATCTGTGGACCCACAGGCTGAGAACCACTGGTTTGGAGTCCTATTCAAACACTTTTATTTGTATACCCATTGAAATCAAGGTGACTTAAGTTTTTCATGATTTGAGTGGGTGTCCTTTAAACCTAAATCTGAATCTGTGGCAAAATAGGCAAGTCATTCTTAGTTTTAGTCCTTTAGACTCGTGGCTCACTCTTGTTTATGTATATGTTTCCATGTTTTTCTTTGTATGTAGTACCCAAGAATAGCTCCTGTCTTTTCTTTTTGAAGCCAGCAGTTCAGTTCTTATTGGGCTTGTACCAGCATTTTCAGCTGTGTGCCCATGGCTAAAATACCTTCAAATGATAGGTAGGATGTACTGATTGTTATGCCCAGTTAGAACCACACATGAAAGCTTCATGAATTGCATGGGTGAGAAATCAGATTTAAAACAACCACTTCGGGACAGAGAAGTGATCTTCAGGGGATTGCTGAGTTATGGAGGAAATGAAATAGGGCAGAAAACACCTGCTCAGCATTGAAGGGAAACCAAAGAGAATTCACAGTGGGATCTATGAGTACACAGTATTTCTTGGATTCTCAAAGAGAAAAGGCATTATGAATTATAATGTAGCTGTAGCGAGAAAACAAGGTACTGGAAGAAGAACTAGACTACATTACAAAATTGTGGCAGACTGGATACAAAAAACTGAAATATCAAGTTTTCCTGTGTTTATCTTATCTTGCCTTAGTGAGGATCTTTCACATAAGGAAAGACGGAGAGATGGGTAAAATTGTACTTGGAAACGGAAATTTAACTTGAGCCATTCATTTTTTAAGTGAATAGCAAAGCACACATGTTCTGAATTAATTACCTCCATAAATTTTGTTAAACAATAAAAATAGCTTTTTGGTGACATCAGCATATTGGAAAATAATCATCCTGTTTTCCTCAACATGACACTTACGGGGAATTTCTGATTATATCAGCATGTTGCTTCCACTTTGTGTGTTCACACTGGAGTGTTTAGCTACTTGCCCTTATGGTTTCTTGTGCAGCTATGAAGAAACCAGGGACAAAGAGAAGCATTTTTGGTTTGGTTATAGATAGTTCAGTTCATGACTAAAATACTGGTATGTGCTTGAATGGATAGTTCTTTAAATTGAATTAGGATCATATTTAACAATTAGGTATAACTTTGTATGAAATGCCTAGTGGCTTTGGAGCAATATCACCTATTCTCCTCCTGAATAAGCTGTACGCAGAATATGATTCAATAGACTGTACATTTTTTACATGACACTTTTCAAAAAATGGAAAGATTTTTTTTTAAATTAGAGGTTAAATTGCTCAACAAGCTAAAGCTGCATTAAAATAGTCCAGGATCCTGAAATGTGCTATGTATTGTTACTCTAATATATGATTCAGTATGATGTCATTTGATTATTAAATTATGAAAGTGTGATTCCTTTAAAAGAAAATATGTACTTTAAATTGATGTCATTTTAATAATTTCCAAAACATTAGCTGCATTTGATTGTTGCAACATACACAAAAGGATGAATCCACTTTTAGCTAAGTACAGTTGGCATGGCATAGCCTTTCAGACCAAGTAAGGACTTCATCACACTAGAGAAGGAATCCACTTGAAATCCGGTTGCTGCCTCCTGCAGAATTCTGGGGTTTGTAGTTTAGGGAGGAGCCTTTAACAGCCTCACTAAACTACAAACCCCAGAATTCTGCAGAAGACAGAAACCAGATTTCAAGTGGATTCATTCAGAGATGCTGCATAATCTTGTCTTTTGCCTCAGGCAGTCAAATATGTTAGGGTAGCCCTCAGTATTTCAGTTCAGACACCCCAAAGTTTCATTTGACTGGTATTTTATTATTAATTATTATATCAAACTTAGTATTAATGTTACAACTGCATTTTTTTTAAAAAAGCAGATACACATATTAAATAAAGATTGCTACTTAAACTACTTACAAACATGCAAAGTGGCTTGTAAGTACAAAGGCTGCTATTTATTATTTGTTTGTTTGTTTTTTCATACAATTGTAGCCCATCCTTCTCACCCCCAAGGGGGGACTCAGGGTGGCTTCACAACAAGCACTATTCAGTGCCCTCCACAGTCATAAAATTAATTTAAAACAAATTCATTAAAATAGTTACATTAATAAAAAAATTGTTAAAATCACACAGGTTTAAAAATCAAAGTCCTATGAGCAACAATAAATTGTGTGTGCTGTTTCTAACAGGGAAAGTATTTTGGGTAGAGCAGTTGCTGGGTATGAGCCAACTGCTGAAAGAATCTGTCTCATTTTTATTTATGCAAATTAATTATAGTTGTCAAGTATATCTCTTTAAAACCTCTAATATAATGCTTTTTTGCAAAATTACAGTTTTGGATTAAATAAATATGAAAATCTATTCCTAAACATAAAAGTTAAAAATTAATACAAAGACTACATCTGCTTATTTAATAGAACTTTACTGTGCAGACCTCCTTTATTTCAGTGTTGAACTACTTTTAGGTTTCCACTGCTGTTTGTTTGGTGTGCTTTTATTCTTCTCCCACTTTTTTCCACACCAGATTAATGGGATTTTCTTCCCCGGTCTGCCCCGTAACAGCAGGATATACAGTAGTTTACAAAGAAGGGAAAAAAGTTGCCTAAAAGTTTTCATTTACAGTGTATCAGCTTGAATAATGTCTCCCCACGTTAAAGAATTAATTTGGTGTGGTTTCATTAATCCTAAACAAGGCTTGGCAGGCAAGGCCTTTTATTCTTTTGTCACTCTCCCAACAATTCCCTTCAAGCACAACAATCTGTACTTCTATATCTTCATTGCTTTTAACTACTCCATCCTTCATCTAGCAAACTTTGCAAGCAAGCTGAAATTTAAGAATTTGTGGATTCTGGCTGTAGATTTCAATCAATGGGAAGAGGCAATCAAAATTATTGCAATGAAAATTCATGTTCTGCCTTTTTGATCTACTTTTAATTTAATATTTAGTTTAATATTTGTAAGATTCTATAGGTAAAGCTTAGCCAAAGTTAGGCATTTTTAAAATATTCTGATTTCATAATTAAATATGCATTTAAAATATCTCTGATTGAACTCTCCCCAAAATTATTTTTAAACAAGCAAGGAAACAAATAAAAAACCTGTTAATATTCTCGAAAACCTTGCAACAAATAATATATTGTAAAACAACAACAACAACAACAACAACAACAACAACAACAACAACAAGGAACAGATATTTTCCCACCATGTTGCCAACACAGTCCTGTTTTTTTCCACTTTGACCTTGACTTTTACAAAGTTGCTGTGATGCACCAGTTAAACCAGTTAATGCCACATTTACATTGGAGAATTTGCTGCACTGCTGATATCATGAAACTTTTTAAACACTCTATGATCATGAAACTTGTCCAGTGTCAAAACTTCTACGATTTAGCTTATTCCTGTTCCTGTTTCCTACTTTGGGATTCAAGGCAGCTTAGAACATGAAAGGAAATCTAGCTAAATAATAATAATCACCCCATAGGAAGTTTTTAGCTCTTGAAAATTATAAATTTGTTTTCTGAACATCACTCTGCATTACAACCTCTCTTATTCTGAAGTCAACACCCTTAAAATCAATTATATATCTCAAAGGATATTGTTAGAATCATTATATTTAAGGCATAAATCTTTGAATGAATGGTATGGTGAATAAAGTGACCTTTGAAAACCTCTTCCTGGTAGTAAATTCTAATTACTTTTAATAGAATTAATTTCTAAGTGAATGTGTAGAAAATATTAGTTTGTCTTCAGGTTTACTTACTGGAACTAAACTCTTGTGGACACATGTGTACTGTGCTATGAAAATAACTTTAAAAGAAAACATCAAATACTGTGGAACAGAATTTCAATTAAAACAATTTTGACTTATTATTATACTTTAACTCTGATAAGATTTACCCCTTGGGGCCATCTTTAAATATCCATTATGAACAGGGAAATCAAAATGAAATCAGAGGACAGGTTGTTATATAAATACACTTTTAGGCTGTGTAATCGAACGGGTGCCTAACAGGAGTCTTAACTTTCAAAAACGCTGCCTTTCCCCACATATTTTTTTGGAAATTGCTCTGGAGTGACCCTCTCTTGTGACAAAGTCCAGGATGCTGGCAGAAAAAAAGGAGGAGAAACATCTGCATCTATATTTCAATCCATGTAGTGATAAGTGTTATAGAAAGAGTTTTGCCTTTTGCTTCCAAAAGTTTCCTTGAAGGAAAGTTGTATAGTTTTAATATAATCAGAAGCATGCGCACTCAACAGAAATAATCTCCACCACCACACAGTATTGTCCTGAGAGGTAATGTTTTAATCCCAGCATTTCTGTCAAAATAAGTGGAAAGATAACATTCAGTTATGCCAAATATAATGGAGGCAACCTTTCTTTTCTGTTCTTTTTCTTTTTTTGTATTGTCTATTCTGAATGATTTACACTTTGATGGAGAAAAAAACCGTCTTTTTAAAAGGATATATATATCTCACACATACACATACATACATATATAATATCTGAAAAGTTTAGGTATGCCTCTTAATGACATTGACTACCATTTGCCTAATTCTTCCCAGTTTTTAAAAACATATGAACCTAAGCATATAAGATTCATACTGGCTTTCTTAATATTTAACATGTGTTCAGTATTTTTAAAGAAAATGTGCCATACTTGGGGACTGATAAATTAAACCAATCTTACATTAGGAACTATTACTGCAGAGAAAGGAAATACTCAGATTGTTAAAACATACAAGTCAAGTCTTGTAATGAGAACAAGCAATCACTGTGTGTGTGTATGTGTGTGTGTGTGTGTGTGTGCGCGCGCGTGCGTGCGTGTTTCATAATAATGACGTCTTCGAAATGCTATGATGGACATTATAGAGCACTCCAAATTACTTGTTTTGACTACTTAAATAGGGTTGAAACCAACAGTAATGCTTTAGATCTTATTTTTGCATTCTTCAGTTTCAACAACCTGACAAGTAATTGTTGTTTTAAAGTAACCACTCCCTCATAAACGTACATTGAGTTTTGTTCTTTAAAGTGACACTTGCTAAACTGTATGTCTCTCAGGAACTTCACCATTTTGAGTGAAGATCTGTCATGCCATCACACATAACATCTTCTTGAAGCATTGTGAAACCACTGCATTTGGGGTAACTTCATTGCTGGGGTTAAACTATGTGGCATTGGGTGTGTGAGTGGGTGGACAGACTCAGAGTGAGCATTTTAATCATATTGAGTTCTGATGGATGCTTACCTTGTCATTTATGTGATATTTTTAGAGTTTTGTTCTCTGTTGCTTAAACAGCCTCCATATTTTCCCCACCCACAAGCTTTGAGGAATTTGGAGAATACAAATCTATGAGCACAATCTATTGGCAAATTAAACCAAAATGAACAGACAGTGTTCATATTAACAAGAACATAAGAACACTGATGCGCCCTTAACTTTCTACAATTTGTTTATGCCTTTCCAAAGGACTATCCAATAAATAAATAAGTAAGCAACATACAATATTTATTGACATGATATGTTATGTTTCAAAATGCACTGCAAAATACTGTCGATTAAGAACCATTTTCCATTTTTAAAAATCAGTTTCTAAGACTTTATTTAAACCAAGTAATGAAACATTATGACTGAACGCGGGGAAGTAATGCAAACGGGCCGCAGCGCCCTATCGCTCGGCCACTTCAAAGTGCGATGGCTCATGACATCACTGAGAAGAAAATTAATATTTTGAACTGCTAAATTGTGTTTACCAAGGGGAAAGATGTAACGCAACCGCTGAACAAATGTTCCGGTCCGGATAAGCACAAATGCCGAAGTCGTTTAAGGGAAAACTCGCACACTGTAAACAGAGAGTCTGAAATACTTCTCGCTGTTTACTGAAATGGAGCCTGTAGGTAACCATGAACAGATGTACAGTCCTGGTGTCTTTGGGGTTCGTTGTGTTCATAAGAAATTCTTTATGTGCGATTGGAGAGGTTAAAAGAAGTTTCCTGTCTGCACAGTCAAAATATTATTGAAGCAATTCAAGTTGTCAGTAAAAGCTTAAACAAATTTGCTGATAATCCTGTTAATGACCTAGGTCAAGTGTTAACTGTTGCGGGTTATAAAACAGTTAAATTAAGGTTGCTGGTACCCTAGGGCAAATCGTATCATTACAGAAATGGATTAGGAAAAAAACTATTAAATTATAGAGTGATAGCGCTCTTTGGGTTTACGATTTGACAAGAACGGTTTCCCCAAAGTCATCACAACACCTTCCAGAGGAAAAATAAGGAGAATTCTCCTGTTTAAAAAAGTCCACGTCAAAGATATAAAATGGGGAGTTATGGATTCTAAAAGGACATACTTCCAGCTTGAAATGTCTGTACCTATCAAAAAATCTATTTAAGCCTGAGCATGGAGCGAAATCCATTCATTATTCAGATGTTAATTCCTCCTGACATTTTCCTGTGGTTGAATAGATGGCTCACACTTCACAACTCAGCCAGGTTTTTTATATTATTTTTTAAAGGCAGAGGTTGCTAAAAGGGCTTTAGTTCTACATGCACACACAAATGAAAGTGTGTGTATGTATGCTTGTGTGTGGGGATTGATAAAAATTACCTGTTTTATCACTTCTTGCTTTAATTGGAGCTTCTATTCACAGCAACCACCGCACAAAAACAGAGTAGATGCAAACTATTAACCACAACCTGAACCTTTAAGCTAAATTTAAATATGGTAATTATTTTAGTACAATATCAAAGTATTCTAAATGTGTCAAATACGAAGCAATACAAGCCAAAACACACACTAAACCTATGTTGCTGTAGGATGAGCTATATCCCTTCCCATAAGTATACATAAGAGGAAATAAGCAAAAGGGATTTGTTTTGGATTTTTTAAAGGGGGTTTGTTCTGCTGTGTCACATAAACATGGCTGAAGACACGTGAAGACTCCAAAATTTAAATCGGTTCAATTATCCCAAAGATTCTGTGATATAGCCGTAGTGGGTAGCAGAAATAGGATGGGTTAATTTATTCTTTTACATGTCTATATGTGTGTCCGCAAAAATAAGTCCCACTGAGTTAACTGGGGCTTACTTTCACATAGGTGGATATACAATTACAGCCACAGTGTATGATTTAACCCTCACACACTCAAAATAAATCCATACATTTTTATATTAACAAATTTGGAAATATTGCATTTGAAGTTTGTTGTATGCATTCACAGATATTATTTAAAAGAGAGGAAATCATTCAAACGTATGGGGGGGGGGGGCGAGCCTTTAAAAAGTTCACTTGAAAAAGTCAGTTTGTTTTCTGGAAGCCCAAAAGTACTCTGTTGATTTAAACAGAGACACATTTTTCCTGTAATTCAGCTTCCAAGTTCCTTTATAATTGCGTAATTCTAATTACATAATTATAAAATTGGCTGCTTTCGACAACACTTCAAAGTTGGACAGTTTCAAGCCACTGTGTGGTCCATAGTAAAGATTAAAGATAGGAACAAAAATTACTCCCGGCCTTCAACTCCCCAACCCAACATTCATGATATCACACAAAAAGTGTGGAATATGCACACACACTAAATGATAATAATTATACACACAATTAAAAAGAGTTATCCTAATGGCATCTTCTTTGAACCACTATGTCCCTCTGACCACAGTATGCTTTCAGAAAGGAGCAAAACAGATACAAAAATTAAGATATCATTTGTTTATATATTGCATACATGGTCTTACTTGCTATTTAGTGCCTAGCCTATCACACTTTGCCAGTCAAAAAGCTATAGCTGCTTTACTGCCCTATTGTGCTCATTAGGAATGAGTTTAGCTGCTAAGAGTTGCAGCCTTTCCAAACTGGCCTTTCCTGATACTCATGCTTCCTTAACAGAAAAAGAGACTATAATAAGAAGACAGATACCATAGATCAGCAATAAAAGTTCTATTAATTAATATTCCATCCTTTCGTGTATCTTTTTAAAAAAGAGAGAGCATTTAATATGTGCTTTTATAAAGAATAGAATTATTTAAAAAAATATGCTTGCTTTCCATATGAGGTGTGTGTATTCACACACACAAACACACATTTTAAATCTGCATCACCCTCCCCGCCCCCAAGAATATACATCTTTATGACTTTAAAAAAAGATCATTGTGGGTGCCAAGTCACCTCCAAACAAAACTATTCATTCTGTTCATTTGCTTACTAGCAAAACAATTAAAACAAATTGCTTAATGAGGAAGACTAATCAGGCAAGTTGAAGGTTTCGCACAATTATTTAATACTACAAGGTCCATCCACTCTTTTGGCTTTTGAAATTGCATGTAAGTCGGTGTGCTTGAACACTCTTGTGTCAAAGGTTGAACGTTCAGTGGTCTGATTACTGCACTCAAAGAGTTACTGGGTGTGTCTTTTAAAGGAACATCATATACACACACACACATACATACATATACATACACACACATATACACACACGTACACACACATATACATACACACGCATATATACACACATACGCTCATCTTCAAAAGGCTTTAATTCTGTTCCCCCACCCTCATCATGCTCGACACCCTCAACAATAGTCTGTGATTGAATAAATGCTTTCTGATTGAACGCCTGTAAATTGGTACACACAGAGCATGCAAGGGAAATTGACATAGTTAAATATGCTACACCAAACACTGGTGACTTTTACAAGAAAGAGCTCGATTTGGTGATTCCCTGAAGTTTTTCATACCAACCAACTTCATTAAGGCATGGCATAATTTATATATGTCTGAAAATCCTGGTATGAATCCCAGAAATAAACCAAATTTTAAGGGACATGAGTTTGGGGGCTTTTTAAAATTTCTCTGTAGATTTATAGGTCAGAGAAACAGACACACTGTTCACTTGGATGCCTGCAATCGGTTATCACAACAAATAGAAATAAGAAAGATGCCACTGAATAATATAAGAAGCCAACACAAGTTTGTTAGAGAGAGAAAGAAGGGGAAAGATTGCCTATTGTTTGATTTTTTAAGAATGCACTAATTGTCTTATTCAGCCAGATCTGTTGCCAGAACATTTAAATGATATAGAATGCATGCCCTATGTCCTCCCTTTCATGATATGTGTGTGTAGATACATACACAAGAGAAATCCTCAGAGCATTACGGCACCTCTTCCAAATAAAAGAAAAACCTCTCTAAACCCCAGGGCAAAGGCTTCCCTGAGGTGGCATCTCTTGGCAGGGCTTCTATGCTGAGAATCACCAGCCCACCCGCCCTTCTCATTAGAGGCAGGACCCGGCACACACTTGGCACACAAAAGCCATTCAGCCAGCCCTTGGCATTGGCCAGGGCTATTGAAATGCTGAGTTTACCTGCATCCTTAACCTTCTTCTGCCTCCATAGATGCCAGAACCGGTCAGCATCACTCCTAGAGTAACCTCTCTCTTACACGCACGCAATCACAAATACACTTACATACAGAGAGCCAGCAATAATAATAATGATGATGATAATAACATAGCAAACTCTTACTTAACCAGAGTTCATGGGGAGTGATAGATGGTGGATAAATGCACCTTCTGTTTGCTTGAGAGCTACTATTAAAATAGGCCTAACTGATATTATACCAATAATAATAAGGACAACAATAATAATAATAATATAGGAAACTCTTACTTAACCAGAATCCATGGGCTGATAGATGCTGGATAAATACACCTTCTGGTTGCTTGAGAGTTGCTATTAAAACAGGCCCAACTGATACCAATAATGTTAATGATGACGATAATAGTATAGCAAACTCTTACTTAACTGGAATCCATGGGGAGTGATAGATGGTTGGATAAATGCACCTTCTGGTTGCTTGAGAGTTACTATTAAAATAAGCCTAACTGATATTATACCATACCATATCTGTATTGCTATAAATATTGAACATCATTATTATGGAAAGACAGAATGGCAAAGCAAATTAGGATCAGTAAAGACAAACTTATCTTAATGGAACAGCTTTTAAAAAAAGTATTATATCTTTGAATTGTTTTGCCCGTTGCTTGAGAGTCCTGGTTAACTGAGAGATAATGACGATGATGAGGTACTTAATATAACAGCTTTTTTTTTTAAAGTATTATATCTTTGAATGGTTTTGCCCATTGCTTGAGAGTCCCGGTTATCAACTGAGAGATGATAATTATATACTTAATGTAATGGCTTTTAAAAAAAGTATTATATCTTTGAATGGTTTTGCCCGTTGCTTGAGAGTCCCAGTTAACTGAGAGATGAAGATGAAGATGATGATGATGATGATGTACTTAATGTAATAGCTTTTTTAAAAAGTATTATTTCTTTGAATTATTTTGCCAGTTGCTTGAGAATCCTGGTTAAATGAGAGATGATGATGATGATGATGATGTACTTAATGTAACAGCTTTTTTTTAAAAAAAAAGTATTATTTCTTTGAATGATTTTGCCAGTTGCTTGAGAGTCCCGGTTAACTGAGAGATGATGATGGATGATGATGATGTACTTAATGTTACAGCTTTTTTAAAAAAAGTATTATTTCTTTGAATAATTTTGCCAGTTGCTTGAGAGTCCTGGTTAACTGAGAAATGATGATGATGAGTATTATTATTATTATTATTATTATTATTATTATTTCTGCCCCGCTTTTCTCTCTCCATCGAGAGCCAAATCTGCTCATCACCCTAATAAGAAAAAGAACAATGCCATTCTCCAAACTGCCAATAGAATTCAACTTTGCCCAGAAGTGCCCATCCTCCTGGCTAACAATGGAGCGGCACCTTGATGCCATCGCCTCCAGCGCAAAAGAGAGAGAGAGAGAGCAAGAGAGAAAGGGAAGATGCAAAGTGAGAGGTCTGTGGGCGGGATGCTGTGTGGCCCTTTAACAAGGCACGCGCGCCTGGCCAGGTGTGCCTCCAGGGCTCGGGATGCGGGGAAGTTGGGGCACCGCGCCTGGTCCTGCCCCTGCCGGGCTGCTCACTCGCTCGCTCGCTCACTCACTCGGCTTACCTTCGTTGCTGGGATGCGGGCTGAGGTCCGCCCGGCTGAGGAGCGGCAGCCCGCTCAGGAGGAAGAGGAAGGCAAAGGCGCGCGGGCGATCCATGGCGAGGGCAGCCCTGGACGCATATCCTCCTGCCGCATGCCAGGGGCGCGAGGAGAAGTTACCATGCTCCGCGCGCCGAGCCTGATGTCAAGTTTGACACTGGAGAGAAAAAGGAGGAGCCTGCCGGGCTGGACCCAGGCTTGGGAAAGAGGCAGGCAGGCAGGCAGGGAGGCGACCGCCGGGTCCTAGCGCCCTTCTCTCTTGCCCGGATCTGTCCAGCACACCAACAACGCCAGGCAGACTGAACTCAGGGCTGTGGGTATTATTCAGCCACATCCATCCCTTGCACCAGGGGTCCACAAACTTTTTAAACAGAGGGCCAGCTCACAGTCCCTCAAACTGTTGGAGGTCCGGATTATAATTGAAAAAAAAAAACATGAATGAATTAGAATAATAGAATCAAAGAGTTGGAAGAGACCTCATGGGCCATCCAGTCCAACCCCCTTCCAAGAAGCAGGAATATTGCATTCAAATCACCCTTGACAGATGGCCATCCAGCCTCTGTTTAAAAGCTTCCAAAGAAGGAGCCTCCACCACACTCCGGGGCAGAGAGTTCCACTGATGAACGGCTCTCACAGTCAGGAAGTTCTTCCTCATGTTCAGATGGAATCTCCTCTCTTGTAGTTTGAAGCCATTGTTCCGTGTCCTAGTCTCCAGGGAAGGTGAAAACAAGCTTGCTCCCTCCTCCCTGTGGCTTCCTCTCACATATTTATACATGGCTATCATATCCCCTCTCAGCCTTCTCTTCTTCAGGCTAAACATGCCCAGCTCCTTAAGCCGCTCCTCATAGGAATTCCTATGCACACTGCAAACAACCTTTTAAAATAATACAATAATTAAAATGAAGAACAATTTAAATAAATATAAGTTTATTAGTATTTCAATGGGAAGTGTGGGCCTGCTTTTGGCTGATGAGATAGGATTGTTGTTGTGTGTTTTCAGTCAGTGAGTCAGTAGCCTTTATTTCGGTCAACAAACCATCAGCTAAGTCAAGTGAAAGTAGGATGATGAAATACAACAATTAACAATTAATAACATCACATTTGGCTTATAATTAATAAAAACACTTGTGTGTTTTCAAGTCGTTTCAGACTTAGGTTGATCCTGAGCAATGGCCAGGTAAATTACCTTGGAGGGCCGTATCCGGACCCTGGGCCTTAGTTTGAGAACCCCTGCCTTACACAATGCTGCCTAAAGATTGTGAATGGCTACTAATAATAATAATAAGCCATCAGAACAAATGCAATTAAGGCCAGGATTGAATAATCAGCAGATGACCCAAAATGCAGATGGTGCAAGGAAGCTGTTCAAACCATGGACCATATCCTCAGCTGTTGCAAGGAAATCGCACAGATGGACTACAAACAAAGACACAACTCTGTGGCCCAGATGATTCACTGGAACTTATATCAGAAGTACCACCTACAAGCAGTAAAGAATTGGTGGGATCATAAACCCGCAAAGGTTGTGGAAAATGAACATGCAATACACTGGACACTGTGATTGTGGAAAAGAAAAAAAGGCTGGATTATTGATGTCTCAATTCCAGGTGACAATTTGCAATGATGATGCCACCAGTTTGTGAAGATTTTGTAAAGATGCCACCACTTTGTAAGAGTTTATTAAATTGATAACGTCGCTAATAGCTAATAATATTGGTCTTTCTTCAAGATGTGGCATGACTTAACTTGGAAAGGATTTGCAACAGAGACCGGGCTTTATAAGAACTGTAACAAGTTTATTGAAATGTAGCAGAAGCTTGATAGTTTCAATGTTTCTTGACTCTTAGAGGCACATATCTTCAGAGGTTATATTTATAACATTCCTTAAAACAACTCTGGAAAGGACTCTTCCTCCCACTGAACAAGTTTCAAACTATTTTTCTTCTAACTGTGTTTCTTTCCTTAATAGATTACTTCAGATACAAGCTTATTCTTCCTTTGTGATATTTCTGTTGCAATAAAGATTCTCGCTCTTGTTCATTTACTCCTTCCAGCTGGATAGCACTGGAGCCAACCCTTCCTGGTGTGCCAAAGCCAGGAGGCAAATGGGAGCATCCAGAGTGAGGAAAGCTTGAAATATTTTGTACAGCAGTAGAGTTTTCTATTGTAAGCAGGTAAGCATAAACTATAGATAGGACTGAATCATCACTGCCAAAGTGGAACGAAAGTGCAATTGCCAATGTAGTGTGAAAGCACCATTGAAGTGGCTTCAGCTCTCACTTGCTCTCAACTGAGTTTACTGAGAGAGTGAGCAGCGGAGTTAGGAAAAGATATGTCCTTTTACATGGGAGATGATGGACCAAAGGATAGGAGAATGAGGGGCCAGGTAAAGATCTTTTCATTTAGGTGACCCTATGGCAGGCATGAGCAACATTCTAACTTGGGGCTGCATGATAGAGGGGCAGGCCAGGAGAGAGGGTGTTCTCCCCAAGTCCCCACTCTTCCCTTTCCTCCCCTTCCTCTTCTCTTTTGGAGGCAGAAAGTGAAGGAAAGATGTGAAAAGTTTGCATCCCAGAGGGGTTAGCCTTAGACAGGAGGAGATGGTGGATGGGAAAGAAAAAGTTAACATGTTTACAATCATTAGACTCCATATTGCCTACTCCTGATATAGAATATAGAGCTTAAAGAGACCCCCAAGGGCCATCCAGTCCAACCCCCTGTCAGGCAAAAAGGCACAATCAAAGCACTCTGGATAGACAGCCTCTGCGGAAATGTCTCCAGAGAAGGCAGCTTATGCTACTGTCCAACAGCTCTTACTCTCAGGAAGTTCTTCCTAACCTTTTCAGTCAAATCTCTTTCCCTGTCATTTAAAACTATTGCTCCCTTGTGCTATGGTCTCTAGAGCAGCAAAAAGTCAGGTTTCACCCTCTTCCTCCATGGAACACCCTTTTAAATCTGGAAACATGGTTCTCATGTTCCCTCTCTAACTTCTCTTTTCCAAACATCCCCCAGGGGGAAAAGAGGAAGGAAAGAGAGAAGGAAAGGAAGGAGGGAGGAAGAGAAGGATGGAAGGAAGGGTGGAAGGGAATTGAGAGAGGGGGAAGGAAGAAGGGAGGAAAGACAAAAGGGAAGGAAGGGAGGAGGGAGGGAGAAAGAAGGAGGTAAGGAAGGGAGGAAGGGAGGAAAGAGAGAAAAGATAGGATGGTGTGAGATAGGAGGGCCTGAGAAAAGAGCATAAGCAACTGCATCTAGCCCCTGTGCCTGGGTTTGTTCATACCCGCCCTACGGTATTTAGGTCTTTTGGGGCTGACTTTTGTCTTTCTATGTTTTAAACACATTTCAAAATATTTTGAATCAATGTCTAAATGGGACAGTTTCTTTAATAGTTCAAAAACTTTTTTTAGTTTTTGCTGTGTGCCTTTAAGTCATTTCTGACTTATGGTGACATTAAGGCAAATTTATCATAGGCTTTCCTGGGGCTGAAAGAGTGTGATCCACCCAAGGTCACTCAGCGGAGGATTGAATCTGGTCTCCAGAGTCATAGTCCAACACTCAAACCCCTACACCATCCTGGTTCTGAGAAATGTTGTCTCAATTGTATCTTGGTGAGTAGTTTAAGCTCAAATCCTGTTTCGCTCCCAAGATAAATTAAAAAATACATACTTAGCTGAGCTAGGAACCAGACCAGAGATCCTACTTGCTGGGTAACCAATAACCAACTGGCAGGGTGCAGGAAAAGAGGCACCTGCCTTCACTTTTTTTAAGGGCACCCAGTTGGCACTCCTTTGAAGAAAAATGCCAAAGAGACAGAGAAGGAATAATCAAAAATCACTCTCAGCCACCCATATGGTAAAGCTCAAGAGATAAAGTGCTTTCCAGGGAATCCAGATGTGTGTTCTGTCCTTGGCTGGGGGAAAGGGTTTGAAACTCCTTCCAGGTTCTGCTTCATAGAATCATAGAATTATTGAGTTGGAAGAGACCTCATGGGCCATCCAGTCCAACCCCCTGCCAAGAAGCAGGAAATCACATTCAAAGCACCCCTGACAGATGGCCATCCAGCCTCTGTTTAAAAGCCTCCAAAGAAGGAGTCTCCACCACACTCCTGGGCAGAGAGTTCCACTGCTGAACACCTCTCACAGTTAAGAAGTTCTTCCTCATGCTCAGGTGGAATCTCCTTTCCTGTAGTTTGAAGCCACTGTTCTGCACCCTAGTCTCCAGGGCATCAGAAAGCAAGCTTGCTCCCTTCTCCCTATGACTTCTCGCATATTTATACATGGCCATCATGACCCCTCTCAGCCTTCTCTTCTGCAGGGGAAACATGCCCAGCTCTTTAAGCCGGTTTTTGTTTATATAAAGAAGGATAAAGAAGGCGTGGTTCTTTGGTTATTACCTGATGTGTTCCCTATCCTACTGGCATGCTAGCTAACACAGCCAATGATGAGCATGATGGGAGTTGTATGTAATTCAAGAAGATAACATGTTTACAATAATAATGCTTTATTTATAACCCACCCTATCTCCCCGAGACATCTTTGTTGTTGTTGATTTATTGTTTTATCATCAATAATTTTTAAAGGTGCCACTTTTCATCCTCCACATTTTCTTACTGTTATTTATTCAAAATAAACAAAAACGTTACACAGCGGATGGGAGGTGTAGTTCTTCCTCCATTAAAGACCAGTTGCACCAAAATAAGCTCTTCAACTGCATGTTTGCAATTTAAGATTAAGTCAGGCAGGTGGAGAGCAGTGTTTCCTGAACTGCATAGTATGAGAAAGAAACAGTAGTACCCCCCCCCCCCCTTCCGCAAA
This sequence comes from Anolis sagrei, assembly GCF_037176765.1. NCBI lineage: Eukaryota > Metazoa > Chordata > Lepidosauria > Squamata > Anolidae > Anolis > Anolis sagrei. The sequence continues at coordinate 48,928,319 of NC_090023.1, read as the reverse complement.
TCCATTTCAATATCTCCTTATCTCAGCATGGGCTAAGAAGAAAAGGAGAGGAAGGTGGTTTTATCATCAATGAAAGTAGAAAATCGATAATGCATGTGTTATTTATTTACAAGCACTAGGGCCCTCTGGGGATGCTAGCTATCCACACTCCCCCTGGAATCCTTTTATTTTTAGCCCTTGTGGCTCAGACACTCCATTTAGTTTTATTTTCCCTTGCTTCTAGCATGACTTGGTATTAGACCACAGAACTGAAAAGCTGGTTAGACACACTGAAGGACATTCAGGGCATTTACATTCTCTGGGTTTACATCTGTGTTGTTCTATGAGCTCTGCTTTCTAATCATGTTGGGAATCATCTCAGTTAAGGACCTACAAAAGATTATTCGAATTCTGAGAAAAGAAAGAGTGTAAATCTTCTGAGAAATCATAGCTCCCATTTTGAATTAATGTTCATTCATGTTGTAGCTTTTTCTTCTTCCACTCATCTTCCTCATCAAGAATGTAGCACGCAAGTTGGAAACAGACAATTGGAATATTTCTATTATGTGTACAAAGTGTCACTTTGCAATATGCTGGGAACCTTCCAACAAAGCATTTGTAGACAAAATAGCAGGATGGGCTTCAGCAATGATGCTAGTGCAATGAAATGCCCCACTGCTGCATCTAGGAAAGCATTTGTAGAGTAAACACTATTAGACATCACTCTTCTGCTAACTCTGAAAATACACAACCTGTAGTGCAATGGGCATTGTGCTAATATAGGGTTAGGCAACTGTGTCCGAATGTGAATGGTTTTCATTCTACAACCCCTTCCCACAGCAGACCATAATGTTTGTCATGATCCATACATTTCTTGACATCACTTATGTTAACTTTAGACATGGATGTGCATATGTGTATTTTGTGTGAGTAGAGTAAAATAAAGCAACCCACACTCCCATGTTATAATAATAAATAATAAAACTTTATTTATATACCATTCTATCTCCCCGAGGGGGACTCAGGGCGGTTTCCAAGCAACATCACCAAAACATACAGAGTAAACAGCATAACATAAAATTAACAAAACAGCATAAGCATAAAATTATCACAATAACACATATACATTTAAAATAATCCTGCCTGTTCACAGCAATTAAAAGGCTGGGCCAAGGCTAGTGTAAACTCAAAATATGAGGAGACTGGGAATTAAGTACAGTGCTATAACGGGCTAACAGCAATAGCAGGTATGGGTCTGTGGCTGTTCATTTCCAGGGCTTATTAGAGGGATGGCTGGGGTAATAGGTAAGAAGTATAAGGCAATATTCAACAATGTTTGGGGCTGGGCTAGAACTGGTCATTCTCAAAGGCTTGCTGAAACCACCAGGCCTTCAAGCTCTTATGAAAGGAGGAAAGGAATGGGACCTGTCTTATTTTCCTTGGAAGGGCATTCCATAGGCGGGGAGCTGCCACCAAGAAGGCCCTCTCTCTCATCCCCACCAGCCATACTTGTGATGGTGGTGGGGAAGAAAGGAGGGGTTCCCTGGAAAATCTTTGAGTTCGCACCGGTTCATAGAAGGAGATGCAATCGTGAAGATAGACGGGGCCCAAACCGTTTCGGGCTTTATAGGTCATAACCTGCACCTTGAATTTGGCTCGGCAACTTATTGGCAACCAATGAAGCCATGTTCTGAGGCATTTTGCAAGCATTTTTTTTGTCTTTTCTGGCAAAAAGACCTACTCTTTTTAATTTGAGCAGGGCGCTGAGGTTCTGGAGATTGTCCTGGTGGTTTGATGGGCCATTAAAAGGGGGTAGAGGAAGCCACATACTGGCTTTAGGGCTCACTTGTCCCGTTACTGTTTGAATTCAGGGATAAAATTAGACAAGTACATTTGTGTTATGAGAGGATCACATTTTCTCCAAACAGTTTTTTTTCTGTAAGTTTATCAGTCATTTAACCATGTGTTCAGAACAATTATGTAGGGGTATAAAAGCAATGGCTTATATTAGAAATGCCTTGAAACTCTTTTGACTCCAACTGTAGGCTAACATTTAAATGCAATCCCATGCATATTTTGTAAGAAGTATAGACTTACTGAGTTCAATGAAGCTTATGCTCATTTCAAGTGATATACAATTGCAACCTAAGTCAATGTGTCAATTGTATCTTCTCATGTAAGATTATCATTTTATGGGCTGGATGGAGGAATAAGTTCCATTCAGTTGGTTGGGACTTACCCCTATGTAAATAGGCTGCCTGTGGTGATACAACTGCTTTATTACATACATGGTTTAACACTACCTGACATTTTTACTATGCTATTGCATTTCAAAAGCTTCCAAAACTCAGTTATGGGTGGAATAAGAAAAGTCAGTTTCTGCTGAAAAGCTATGACTTGAAACTTGAGCAGTCACTTAAGTGCCCCATCAACTTTCCAACATGTATTCTTCCCTTCCCCCTTGACTAACTATAGGAACAACATAGAAAACTGATGCAGAGGGGAGGGATAATTTTCACATCATGAAACATAGACATAGAAAATCCAGTCTACATAGTTCCATCTGTGATTATTGTTGTGTGGCTTCAAGTCCTCTCTGATTTATGGTGACACTAAGGTGACACTATCACTGGGAGTTTTGGGGGTGAGTGTGTACTTCACTCAAGGTCACCCAGATGATTTCTATGAACAAGGAATTGAACCTGGTCTCTAGAATTGGAGTCCAATACTCAAACCACTAGACCAAGATGCCTCATCTATGGCCAATTTACAGATTGTATAGAAATCCAGTGCTAAGTAGACATCTAGTTTCTCTTTAACAGCCATCAATGAATGAGAGTCCCCCAACTTTAGAAGTAATATTTACAAGCACTAGGGCCCTCTGGGGATGCTAGCTATCCACACTCCCCCTTGAACCACTCTGAGTTGCCTCTGGGTTGAGAGGGGTGGTATATAAATATGGTAAATAAATAAAAAATAATAATATATATATTCTAGGTAAAGGTAAAGGTTTCCCCTGACATTAAGTTTAGTTGTGTCCAACTCTGGGGGGTGGTGCTTATCTCCATTTCCAAGCCAAAGAGTCACCGTTGTCCATAGACACCTCCAAGATCATGTGGCCAACATGACTGCATGGAGCATTGTTACCTTCCTGCCAAGGTATTGTTACCTTTCCGCCATTTGCATGTTTTCAAACTGCTAGGTTGGCAGAAGCTGTGCGTAACAGCAGGAGCTCTCCCTGCTCCCCGGATTCAAACCTTCAACCTTTCGGTCAGCAAGTTCAGCAGCTCAGTGGTTTAATCTGCTGCACCACCAGGGGGTCCCAATCTATTCTACTACCAAGGAGTTCTTACCATCAAAAAGGTGTCAAGTTATTTGAAACCATATATTCTGTCTTCTGGAATAGATGAGCATGAGCCCCAACTTCATTCAGATGTATTGAATGTGGCCTCATAAATGTAACTAAAATATACTTGATGTTATTTTTTTAAGCTGTGATATTAATTGGATGCCATATCTTCATTACTGAAAAAAGAAATTACAAGTGACTGTTCAGTTCTAACTAGTTAGCTCCAAGTTCTGAATCACAATAAAGTTTCATATTGAACCCACATTAAGGAAACTACATATACATTATCTACAGCTATTGAATATTTAGGAAGCCTTGTTATCCTTCTCCACAGCAGGCTCTGTGGCCCACATTCAAGGTTGTGTGAATTGGACTGACCCTTGTATATACAATGATCACAATTCAATGTCAGCTGGACCTGTGGTCCGCATTCAAGATTGCGCGAATCCGACTGGCCCTTATATATACAATGATTCTCATTCAAAGTCCACAAGTTGCACAAGAAGTCCCTTTAGCAACACAGCATTCAGCCTCTTGTTGTCTCACTGTGGGGATTCGTTCTGTGGGACTGGGTATAAAAATAAGGAAGATACAACAACCTCCTGCCAAGTACCTGCCAATAAATCACAAAAGCAAGTCCCCCCAACCCATCTCATACATACATGCAGCTTTCACAGTTCCCTAGGGAGCCTTGGTATAAAGGATGACATAACTCTCACAAAATCTGGGCCTCCCCCTTCGACATTTCAGCCATTCACAATCTGATAATACTCCCTTACTGCTCTTTTCCCAGCTTACACACAATTGCAGCCTGAAGTAATGCTATCAAAGCTCAAGTAACTCAGCGGCAAAGGTATTATAGAATTTGTCAGTCTCACTCCCTGTGCCACAGAGAGCAATTGTTGTAGCCTTTTATGCTTCAGGAAGTTGGCAATTTGGCAGCTTAAGATAATAATTCACACCCCAGGAAATTCTTATGGTCCCTTGGAAATGTCCTATGCAAACTAGAGCATATTACATCCTCATCTTTCCTGCACACTTGGCTGTGTGTAGTCCATTGGTGCTAAGCGTTTGTTTTGTGGAGCTGATCACCCTCTCATAGTTTCCACTTGGAAAGCATGTTTTTAATAGAATTCATTAAAGGACTGCGCCTTAAATCCTCTGCTTCATTTATCTAGTCATATAGGCTTCAAATGAAGTCATTCCAAGGACTGCTACAGGAAAGATAAATGCTGTGCCTCCTGAGATTCATTAAGGCTGTTCTATATGTCTGCCAGTTTGGGAACGGCGGGGCGGCGGGGGGAGCAGTAAACACTCAAAGCTTTTCATAAGTCAGAACTTCATGACCAACATCTGGCCTGTATTCATCCAATACAGGAAAGGGAAAAATGTCTGCTCCTCTGCGTGCCCTTTCACTCCTTGTAGTGCTACTACTTACGCTCTTTATATTCATTTATGTACTTACACTCAGACCCTCATGTTCTCTGTGTTTAGGGGCACAGGACTCTTATGAAAATGAAAAACTACCCAAAAAAATCCAACTCAAATTGCTATTTTTTAAACCTGAGATGCAGTTGAGAGAACTCCTCACAAGTAATTCCTAAATCTTTTAGCATGACTTTATGGTTGACTTCTATTGGAGGCTGACAGCATTGGAAATAAATCATTGAGGGTCAAATGCTATGACTCGATGCCTGAATGAAACCAGTGTTGGCCTCCATCAGGCCTCCAAGGGGAAGACATTCCACATTTGGGGTGCCATGGCTGAGTGGGCTGTCTCACACATCCTCACGCAGTATATTGGTTGCATCAGTGAAACACAGATGAGGGTGCCCCTGGCAAGACTTACATCTAGAAGCAGGTCTGTATAACTCTAGCACTATGATTCCACTGCAATGACTGGCTACATTCTATAGAATCCTGGGGTTTGTAGTTTGGTGAAGCCCTAGAGTTCTTTGGCTGAACTTTAGATCTGTCCCTGAACTGCAAACATCAAGACTCCATAGGACGTTGTCATATCAGTGAAATCATAGCACTATTTATTTGTTTACCATATTTATATCTCACCATTCTCACCCTGAAGAGGACTCAGGGCAACCTTACAACAGGCAGCAATTTGATGCCATACACTTACATATTAAAATAAACAATTACAATTAAAAACCAAACAATGGAAATGTAAACCATTAAACTTCCATTACAATTTATAGTTATATGTCATGGTTTTAGTTATATGCTTTGTTTGTATGTATGCTGGCATTGAATTTTGCCATGATTTGATGTACACCGCTTTGAGCTCCCCCCCCCCCCCCCGGGTGAGAAAAGCAGTATATAAATGTAGTAAAGAAATAAAGAAATAAATACCCTTGAGCAAAATGTCTGGTTGGGAAAGAAAAGCTTCAAATTCTTAAGGGGTACTGATCACAGATCCAACTTTGGGACTAGATTCAGAATGACCCTAGCAGCCAGGCAAGAGTACAATTATGCTCTTTCCCTCCATTGCAGATGTCTATGCCATCTACAGCTAGTGCGGTGTAGTGGTTTGAATGTCAGATGAAAACTTTGAAAACAGATTTCAAATCCTTGCTAAATGACAGAAACCCACCAGAGGCATGTCACACTCTCTAAGCCTCAGAAAAATGCACCCCCCCCCCCCCAGAGCAAATATTGCTGAAAAAATCTTGTGAGAATTTGACTTTAAGCTTGCCATAGGTGAACATTTCACAATGTTTTCATGGCAATATTTGGGTTGCCATAGGCTGGAAATAACCTGAAGACACACACAAACAATGCCACCTCACACCAGTTCCATCAGGTTTTCCCATTAAGGAGAGTTACTTTTTTCCTTGCAAAATGCTTAATTTTTTTTCATAATTTATTTTCTGGGGAACAAAATTATGCTGTGCTGTACTATATATTTCATTCAGATTTTAATATTAACTTCAGTTCTTCTAGCTTGTTTAATCTAGATTATCCATAGTTCTGTATTCATCTTCTGGGAATATTGCAGAAGGCAAGTTAATGCTTCTGTAGAGTGTTTCCATACAGATTTTTTTGAGTTCCACTCAACATCAGAAGTTGAATCTACCTGAAATCTTGAGGAGTTTCCAACAGGCAGCACAAACAGAGAGAACAATAATCTGAATAGGTATAAATCAACTTTATATATGTACATCTAACAATGGAGCAAAAAGCAAAAAAGAAATAACCCTATGTTTCAGAAAATATAAGGCATATCTTCCTGAAGGAGTTCATGACAACATGTGGTCTGTGCTTCTTATAGAAATGAACAAAGTTTGTGAATTTTACTTTCCCCTTCACACTGACAATGTTAGATATCAAAAATCAATGATATTTGAAAGGTTATTTTAGTCATTATCCTGTATAAAGGGATTTTTTTTATCCTCCACATTTGTGGATGTGTTTAGTTGCAGATTTGATTAATACATTCTCTGGTGAAACTTCAGGAGAGAAGGCTTCTGGAACATGGCCATACAGCCCGGAAAACTCACAGCAACCCAACCTCTAGGTCCTTCAGTGAAACTCTGCTGTCAAATTCTGTCAGATGTTGACTACACACTTGACTGAAAAGCCTAAAGATCCCAGAAAGAACACTTCTCCAGGCATTAGTATGTCCTCCAGTGCAATTCAGTGCTGAAGTTGACCCTACAGATGCCTAGACAAGTGTTTTCACAGGGGAAAAAAATGCTTTTTAATTTGTGTCCTCCCCCCCCCCCCATTTTCATGGGGGTCATGTATCCATTACCGTACTGAATATGTAGGACTGACTGTATTATTTACTTTGATTAGACATAATCTGCTGCTCTTGTATGTCTCTGAAGAATAGGAACGGGGAACTTTGAGGTGTTCTGCAGTACAGGATAATGCAATGTATCCACTCTAACTTCCATAAAACCATTCTGGTGGTGAAACATGTAGCTGCGATTTATGGTGTCCTACTGATATATACTCTCTCTCTCTCTCTCTCTCTCTCTCTCTATATATATATATATATCCAAGATTAAAACCCTTACTAAATATGAACTTTATATTGGACATTTTTCTTCCTTTAAAACAGAAAGTGAGACCACTTTTCTGGAAATGCAAGATCGAAAATTCTGAACACATGGCCAGAGTGCTGTGACAACATGCCTGAATACAAAACAGGAAAGCAACTTTCTATGTGATGAAAAATATTACAGGATTATTAAAAGTAACTACAGAAGTGATCAATCACCTTGTCCCTTGGGGCTCAAAGTCACAGTCTGATTCCAAAAAGGCTTTTTAATGTCTACAGAGCTTGATTTGCACTTTTAATTAATTGCACCACACATAGTAAGTCTCCGATAGCCAAGATTTAAAATCTCTGTAAATGGCACTATTTCTTTTCTTTTTTCCCCCCTCTCTCTTTTTAATTAAAACCTCAGGATTCATTTTTAATTCTGAAATGGTGCTAGTGGGGAAATGTAAGTAATAAAATTTTTACACAATCAGTGCAGTTCTACCTGGTTTGATGTCTCTGTACTCTTTGCTAGAGGGATCACCTTTAGCAATATTGCACCCTCACATAATGGCTACTTTGTGGTGACTATTTATAGCTAATGTGGAAGGGCCATGTGTTATCATTAGCTGAAAAGGAAAGGTAGTTGAGAAAGTCAAGCTCTTGCCAACTAAGGCCCCTTCCGCACAGCTATATAAAATTCACATTGAACTGGATTACATGGCAGTGTGAACTCAGATAATCCAATTATTGTGGATTATCTGCCTTGATATTCTGGGTCATATGACTGTGTGGAATGGTCCCAATACTAGTGTAACTTCCCATTGTCATTGTTGTGTGTCTTCAAGTTGTTTTCAACTTATGGCAACCCTAATGCAGAATTTTGAGGGGCTGAGAGTGTATAACTCACCCAAAGTTACCCAGTGACTTTCCATGGTTGAACCCTCATCTCCAGAGTCCAACATTCAAACCACTATACCACATTGGTTCTCAAATTCTCTCTAGCTTTTATTACAGCAGTATGAAACAGTTTTTGTAATGAGACACAGTGGGAGTAGAAAAATAGCAGGGGAAATTGTCTCCATTGCCAGTAGTTCAGGGACTGGTTATGGTGTTGATGTTATGTGCTTCAAGTTGACTCTGATATATGATAATTCTATCATACTGTTTTCTTGTCAAAATTTATCAATAAGTTTACCACAGCCTTTATGTAAGACTGAGATGGTATAATTTGCCCAAATTCATCTAATCGTTTCCATTATTGTATAGGGGTTTTTTCCACTGACCCCGTGGAGTGGTATTCCAACATTCAAACTGTACCACATTGGCTTTTTGACTGAGGGAATTGACTTCCCTTGCCATTCCATGATCCATCACTATGATGTTCATGCCAATTTTATCCCTGATTATGTATTGCTGCCTTAGGATGAATCTCTACTGAAGAATTAGTGCAATTTGACACCATTTTAATTACCATAGTTCAATTCTATGGAAGCCTGAGAGTTTGGTGATGCATCAACAGTCCTTGACAAAGAACCAGAAAGACCTTGTGAACCTACAATTCCCATGATTCCATGGGAGTTAAAGTGCTATCAAACTAATTCTACAATGAGCATACACCCTAGGGTGCCACTGCCACACATAATAATATATTTATGCAGGCTAAATAGGATTATGACTGGAGAACCAGGTTCGGCACCAGTATAACAACCAAATTTGAATGTGGCTCTGTGTGTGTGTTTGCAGGAGGAACATTTTGAACCAAGATTATGTCAAGAAAGGAAGACTCCTTATTCTTAATGACCACGAAGCATTATACCTTCTCCCAAATATATTACAGGAAGTCCCCAAGTTACAAATATCCAAATTACATAGGACTCATAGTTAAGAACGGGGGTGAGAGAAATCTACTGGTTGGAAGGGAAATTCTCTCCTGAAAGAGTTATCATGGGGAAAAGGTGTATCCACTGAAGCTTTATCACCAATCCCTGTTTCTACAAAAAAAGCCATTTTTCTCAAAATTCAGTTATCATAGAGATCGAAAGAGTGGTTATTCTTCTGAACAGGGGCACAGATAGCAAAACAAATGCCACAGGGGTATTATCCTATGTCACCCAAAGCTTGCTTTTGTGTGTGTGTGTGTGTGTGTGTGTGTGCCTGGAGTTACACTAAAAATTCAGCTTAAGAACAAATCTACAAAACCTATTTTGTTCATAACATGGTGGCTGCCTGTTTGTGTTTCTCACTCATATTATACAGAAGTTTATAAGATTTCCAGCAGGAGAATAGAGTAAGGGCAACGCTTGGTAGATCTACTTTTACTACTGCAACTCCCAGAATCAATAATCTGGCTGTAAGTGTCTGGGAGATGTACTTTTAAAACTGCCAAGTTCTTCACAGGTGAAAGTATTGCTCCCTTTTTATTCAGCACATTCCTGAGCTACATTGGTCTCCATCACAGCTTTTTTTTTTGTCCTACATACACAACCTGCTAAAGTGAGCAAAGAAAATCTTAAAGCAGATGCTTATAAGCAGTAATATAAACATGACAGGCTAAGCATTGGTGAGAATTAAATTATAGCAGAGAGTGGAGTCCTTTACCCCCACAAAAAATGAATTATAACCAGTGCTCTCTTTAATTTAATCAAGAGAAAAACAAAAGAAAAACCCAAGAAATATTTTTTCCAGACAGGAATGGAATATATTACAAAGCAGAGCAAAGTAGGAATATAAAGATATTACTGTTACTATGATATATGAAAAAAAATGGGGACGTGGAGAAAAAAGTATGAAAAGAATTAACTTAGTTTCAAAATAAAATCTCAGCAGGTAGTCATGTGAGAGTGTGAAAAGGTATGGATGCTTTTGGAGGGATTCTGTAACTCTGCAATGGGGAACATACTTTCTGAAATTGTGAAGCAGGACAGTTAATGAGAGATGGATGAAAGTATGAATCAATCAGCTGCACCCCTTTTAATTAATTCATTACCATTCTTCTCAATCTCTATACTCATTTCCTTCTCTCAAATGGAGATAGAGAGAGAGATTTGTATTCTTTCCTTTTACTGTTCCACGTAGAACAAAAAACTGCAATGTGTCACAGCCCTAAAATTGTGCACTGTTTCTGAAAACTTTATCTTCTCTTCTTTTTCAGAATAATGTGATACAGTTATCTAGCAACTGAAACACTTTTTTGTAATCTCTATCATTGTTCCATTTGTCTTCTGAATATTCTCCTTTGAATTTGCCACATTCTGCCATCATTTCCTTTCTGTTGGACAGGATGTTTATATTACAAAATTTAAAGCTTCAGTCTTTTGAACACATAATTGGCATGTGTAGGTTTGTCCATAAATCCAAAGAATATTGATTTCTACTTCCTTATTCATGCTGAGATGTAATGAAGGATTTTGGAAGGCTTTCACATTCATTTTTATTATGCCATTTTATTTCCCACATCCACAAAATTTTATGGAGGGTGCATATGATGTCATTTATCTCTCATTTACAATCTTCCTGGGTTTTTTTTTTTTTTGCCACCAATGCTTTCTGATAGATCCATCTAGAAACAATCATAGTATTTTCCATGTTTAACATGTTGGCAATTGAACAATATTCAGTACTTAAAGAGTTAAAGATTTTTTAAAGAGGTAGTAGCAACAAGGTAGGCTTAAGTCATTTTCAGTGATCCAGAGTTTCCTAATCTATTAAACATATATCCTAATTTCTCTGTGATGTAAACTGATATGCTTGGGGATGTTTCCCTTTTTCTCTTCTTACCACAGTTCTCTCTCATCCCAAAAGTGAAACTTTTTTAGGGGAAGTGTGTAGTAGTATTAGATAGATTTCCTATCTTATGGTGCATCTACACTACAGAATTAATGGAGTTTGATACCACTCTAAGGGTGCTTCCAGATGTGCCTTAAAGTCCACACACTTTCCCCAAAACCCAGGCTTTCCTGGGAGAGGGAGGTCCCCATGCCAACCTGATAATTACCAGGATGGCATGGTGCCATCCCAGCCCTTTTCCCAAAGCCCTTAAAAGAAGAAATAACTTACCCAACCACCCTTAAGATAATCCTGGAATATTTCTGGTGCATAGAAATGACACACTAAGAGGCGGGAGGGGGGGGGGAGAGGAGGAAAAACCTGAAAAACTGAGAGGGCTGTGTGGATTGAGCCTGGGGATTGCATGATGTAGTTCCTGGACCCAATCTGCACTGGGCATATATCTGGCAAGGCCTGGATCTTACCAAAGATCCGAGTCTTATCAGATATCTAATTAATTTGGAGCAGAGCAGGGCTTGCATCCTTTGTTCCTAATTAATTAACTTTTACTAGAGGTATCTCTTGGATGCTTCTGGTAAAAACCCAACAGGCCCTGCATTTTGGGGGGTGTCTGGAAGCACCCTAAGTGCCATGGCTGTAGAATCCTGGGATTTGCAGTTTGGTGAGACAGAAAAGACTAATGACCTTATAAAACTACAACATTGAGTCATGGCCATTAATGTCATGTCCATCTGCATTAATTCCATATTATTTTAAAATAAATCTTTGTTTCATTAGTCATTGGTGTTTTTGCTCCTTAATTAGACTTCTTTTAATTACTGTACCCTCCATCATAACATTGATTTTCAATTTAGAATATCCCTCCAATCATTTTGTCACTCTTTGATTTTGATTTTCACTGTTGCTTTTGAGGAATGGGTGACATTGTCATCCAAGTGAAATATGCACCTTTCTCTGCTACATGAAATCTCCCCTGTTTTTTTAATCTGTTCCATTAACAACTTGGCCAGGATCAAATACTTCAAATTCCTCTTTTAACTTTTCTCTGAACCTCCACCTTCCATCTTTCTGTCTTGCTTGGTTTTCTACTTTCAGTTTCTCTTCTGAGTCCATAATGATTAGAAGAACCAAACTGCTTTTGTGTATTGGTTTGGGTGAAAGAGGTCTGGAGGCACACCTGTAGAGAACAAAAACCATAGTCTGTCGCCATTTTGAGAACAGTTTTAGAAGTTGCATACTATGTTTGTTTTCCTCCTTTAATCTCCTGTGGCATCATTGTATAAAGTTTGGAGCACAAAAAAATTACATAGATTTTTGTCTTTTGAAAGCACAGTTGCATTCCCATGAGAAATATGAGTCACTCGCTAATTTAGTCCTGCTGAGCCCGATTACTGATCTCCTTCCTCTGGTCACATACAAAGGCTGTTTGTTTTCTTTTATCTTTAAAAAGTGTCAAGAGAAGCCTGCCTTTCATATAACTTTCTAAAGGTCTGATATGTTCAAAAGCTTTAGGAATTTTGTTGGAACAGCTATTAACTTGTGCAACCTATTTGCACATCCCCCTCCCCCCCTCAAAAAAAGACTGGTGTTTCTGTGTAAACTTGAATGAGTTGTAGGATTTCGTAGATTGGTTTCCTGATTTTCTTCATGCATTAAAACATGATGAGGGTAACACATAAGTAATAATTTTATAAATATAACATATATCCTGCTCTCAGGCTTATAATCCAAAAACAAATGAAATGAAAGGGGGAAAGAGAGAGGGAAGGGGACAAAAATAAACTCAGTCACTAGATATTCTGAGGTTCCTAGATCGGTGGCTAGATTGTGAGAAGCTCTTCAACACTTGCACCAAAACTTGGAAGAAACCAGGATATAAGGGGAGGTGGCTAAATGATGTTAAAAATTCCCACTGATTTGGATTAACAGCTAAAAAACTTGTGTTTAAAAGATGCACTTAAAACTTGATTTCAGCCTGAAAATGCACATATTTGCATGACTATGAATCCCTGCAATCAAAGAAAACACGTTATTTTGTCTGCATACTCTGGTGTGGACTGCTCCAGCACATGTGCACATTTTAAAATCCCAAAACAGCTGATCAGAGCTGTAAACAAATGGAGCCACAGCCACACAGGTGTCTAAATGAAAGCACAATGGAAAACAATTATAATGAGACCTCTCTGCAACCTTTCCATTGTTGTGGTCTTTATGAAATTAAACAGATCTTGAATTTATATTGGGGTAAGTAGCAATAATAAGGAATCTGCTTGTGTGTACATTTAGATATCTGCATGAGTGTCCCTCATCCAACTTGCTATGAATGAAGGTGTCAGGACAGCAGGGGACCATTTACTAGTACTGACAAGTCGGTGTTTGGACTTGCTGTCAGGTCCTATGAATTTTTGCCCCAATTATTTATCCCGCATTTTGATGCTATCTGGAAGTGCCCTCATAAGTCCAATAGAGCGCTAATGTCCAAATGATGAGTTTTTCAGGAGTGCTGATGATAGTCCTAACTTCCTTCTTCAAAGTAAAGCCATTATTTTATCACTTGTATGTCAATGCTTCTGGGAGTCTTCTTCAAGTTAGGTGTTTCTCCTTTTCTTACAGACTATTGTCTAACAGCTGGGGCCCCGTCTACACTGCTATATAAAATCCAGATAATTTGCTCTGAACTGAATTAAATGGCAATGTAGACTCATATAATCCTGTTCAAAGCAGATAATATGGATTTTATAAGGACCTCAGATGGAGAAAAACTCTTTGTTGTCACCCACTTGAAGCAATTACTATTCAAAAGTTTAAAAAATGTAGAGAAAATGGAAGTTCTTAATTTCTTTTTTTCTTCTTAGTTTCACAAAGGTCACAGAAGAAATAATAGTGGTATGGCAGCATGAATTAATTAATTCTCATAACTATTTTTTCTTTAAAACATTAAATTAATTTAAAAAAAATTTCACAGTATGGCAGCAATCCTACAACAGTGTGGCATAGTAGTTCATCATTTAATTAATTACTTACTTACTTATTAAAATATTTAAATCCCATCCTTTATCAAAAGATCTCAGAGCAGCTTACATAAGCTTACAAGAATAAAAAAAATAAAAATAAGCAGTTCAAAACTGGTTAGTTATGTTTTCAATGACATAACTATAAAACATGTGCAGTCTAGATAAAATCAGTTTGGACCAAAGACTTAATACAATGCCAAGTTTTAACTTGATACTGAAATTATTCTAGCATTGGGCCTCCAGAGGATGAGAATTCCATAACAGGGGAGTTGCCACTACAAAGACCCTGTTCCATATCTTCCTACAATGTATCTTCTCTATTGATGGGACATAAAAGAAAGTCCCTCCAATAGATCTCAGCTTTAAGGCAGGAATATAGAGAGAAAAGCCCTCTTTCAAGTTTCTGTTGCAGTGGTTCTCAACCTGTGAGTCCCCAGGTGTTTTGGCCTAAAACTCCCAGAAATCTCCGCCAGTTTACCAGCTGTTAGGATTTCTGGGAGTTGAAGGCTAAAACATCTGGGGACCCACAGGTTGAGAACTACAGGTTTTGGGCATTGCATCTTTTTTGCCAGCACATTGAATTCAGAACAGACTAGTATTGGCAGCCAATGCAATGCAATTCCTCTAGAATAGGTGTTATGTGATATCTGAATGGAATTCCAGTGAACAGTATAAACTTGACTGTTTAGACATCCTAAGAAATACATTTAGGCATCCTAAGGCAGGCAAGTTACCAAAAGATTACAAATGCAACAAATAGTAGCATTTTCAGTGACCCAGTTTTATACAATCTTAGGAATTTGGGAACTGAATAAAAAATATTAGGGGTAGCAGCATTCTTATTAGAGGGCAAAGTCTTCTTCTTCGTAACGAAAGAAAGAGAGATAGAGATACTATCTTATTTTTCTTTTATTGAAATTGGAGCAGCTTATTCTCCCTCACTATTTTATCCAGACAAGCACTGTGGAGTAAGTGGGGAGGAGAGATAGTGACTGGCCTGAGGTTAGTGTAGTTCCTGGATGTGTGGAGAGTTCAGTCTAAATGTCACTGCCACTTCAGACATTTCAAGGAAACAGCAACAGAGCAGACATGACTGGTGCTTCCCCTCCATATGGCTATGGTTTGGCAAGTTTGCTCAAGTCATCTGTTCTTCAGGAACTTTGATATGATGCATCTGGAGATTTGCCTGTTTTCAACATATTAATTCATGGGATTAAACAGCAGAGGATCATCTTTTACTTGGAATATAGATTGCATTTTTCAGAGTGGTGAAAGAAGCTGCTTTCTGGAACAACATCTTCTGATCTGGATACTATCAATGCTATTTGCACTCATACATCCCCAAATCACATACATCCCCAAAGAAGTTGTGGTCCCCTAGAACCTTAGAGCATTCCCAGGTTTAAACAGCAATCTGTTATAGATGCTGTTCAGTGAGCCGACTGTATGTAAATATTAATCCATCCACTTTGCCCTTGTCACCTGAAATGTAAATAATATTCTTAAGAAACCTAGAGCCTTTCATTGATTTGCACTTCATTAATTCAAATTTTAAATGATAAATAAACTAGTCTCCAAGCACAGTGCTTTTTATGCTTTCTCTCTCTGGATTTCAATTTACACACAGATTCTTAAAGCAGCCACTGGGAGGCCACTGATAAAGCTGATGGATGGTAAAACCCTTCTCTTCTTGTCTGGGTGAAGTAGCCACCAAAAAGTTGCTCTGCAGTATCTTTCCTCATTCACACTTCTTGTAAAATAAAATAACATCTTCTCTTTTTTGAGCCATAGACTTCCTTCTCTCTGTCAGTGGTGCCTTTGTCTGCCATTCCCACACTCCAGGCCCCAAAAGCACATTGCTGTCTTCTCCCTCCTTTGTGTTTTATGGGCGAACTATTTCAGTGCTAATGCTGCCAGATGGCCCTTGTTTTCAGGGACACCCATTATTTTAAATGTCTGCCCCAGATTACGGAATATCACATCTTCACAACAACACATAATGGACCTCCCTTATTTCCAAACACTGTAGCTCTATAGAAAGCGACAGAACAAACACCACAGCTCTGCAGCATCCTTTATTATTGAAAATGTCGATCTGGCGACTTTTGTAAGTTCTGTAGGTCTGCAATCAAGAATTAACACTGCTCCCTTATTCAGCCCGAGAAGCCAAACTGTCAGACCCTGTGCCCTGATTGTTTTCTGCTATCAGAAAACAAGAACAGTTTCTTTCCTTGTATGTATTAAAAGAAAGGCCTAATTGCCCAAAATCTTGCCATGTGGGGAGTCTTTTGCAACTAACGTGACATTTGGGATGACTCACTCAAGCCTGACACAGCTCGTCCTGCCATGTAAAATGAATTTCCATTCTTTAACTGAAAGATACCATCCCAAGAGCTGTTAACAGATCAGCTTCCAAAACAGAGGCCTCTAAACATATCACTGTGGCTTCCAAACATTGATTTCAACTATGATTCAACTTCAAATTCCAATATAACCAACAACCAATGCTTATAGGAGCTGTCACCTAGCAACACCCTGGATCCCAAGATTAAGTATTGGAAACATAGAAGGTATAAGAAACAAGAGTCTAGAATGGGTTTGTTATGATGGGAAGATACTTTTACATTACATTACAAGAAAGCACCAACATCCACCAGAGGCTCTCCACAGAAAAGGAAGGATAAGGAGATGCCCTACTACCCATCTGCACTGAACATGATCCAGTGTCACTGTCCAGCCACCTCACTGTCCCTCCCCTGTATCATGACTGTCTTCATCCACAACACAATACCTACCTTCTTCTTGGTGCTTTGACTGATGCCAACATGACAAGGAGGAAAGGATGAGAGAAGACAAAGCCCCCTCTTCTCTCCCTTTCCTTTCCCCTCAGTGCAGTACCTCTTTGGCTGACATCAGCCTGTGCTGGGGATAAGTTGGTGCCATATCTCAGCTGGAGATTGCCACAACATGGGGAGTGAGGCAGGGGACTGCCATCCCATGTCCCTCAGCTGGCCAAGCCTGAGGACAGGGGTTGGCAATCAGGATACAGTGTTCCCTCGCTACTTTGCGGTTTGCTTTTCATGGACTCACTTCCCAGTTTATGAATGGTTGCCATTGCCCAGAGTGGTGTTCTTATCCTTCCTCCTGGCAGTGATGGAGTGTGGACACACCCCCTTGGGAGTGAGGCAGCCAATCAAGAGGGATTGCAAAGCAAACAGAAATAGCTAGCAAAAAAAGTGTGCAGTGCCTATAAATCTCTCCTCGCTTCTGCCTCACACTCGGTGCGATATACATATATAGCATCCCCACTTCATGGATTTTCACTTTTCACGGGTGGTCATGGAACATAACACCTTCAATAAGTGAGGGAATACTGTAGTTCCATTTGGGAACCATCCCAAATTTCCAGATTTCCCTTAAATTGGGGGATAGCCCAAATCGTGGGGCAGGATTCAGGTTTTCCTGTAATTTAGCCTAACCAAGGTAAAGGCTGTGGTAAGGTGGTCTTTTGCTGAATAGCCCAGATCAGCCCCATGAAGCATTTAGTTGCCACAGGTCTATTTCCTAACCAACTAAAGTGTTCATTGTAAAAATGCCCTCAGGCTGGATCTACACTGTCCTATATTCCAGGATCTGATCCCAGATTATCTGATTTGAACTGGATTATATGAGGCTACACTGCCAGATAACCTGGAACAGGAAGATAACCTGGGATCATATTCTGGGATATAGGGCAGTGTAGATCCGACCTCAGTCTATGGAACTTATACTACAAACTTTTTTTCACTCAATCTCAAAGATGCTCCAATTTTCCTTTGCAGACTGATGTTTTTCAATATTATCTGATAGTCATATTTGTTTTATATGTCATTGTTATAGATTGGTTTATGTGTAGAGAACAGTGTGTTTGTGTGCAGATTTTGGAACAGTAATACAAGGAGTGTATTACTCCTGTGTATAAGAAGAGAAGGCTGAGAGGGGATATGATAGCCATGTATAAATATGTGAGAGGAAGCCACAGGGAGGAGGGAGCAAGCTTGTTTTCTGCTTCCCTGGAGACTAGGACGCGGAACAATGGCTTCAAACTACAAGAGAGGAGATTCCATCTGAACATGAGGAAGAACTTCCTGACTGTGAGAGCCGTTCAGCAGTGGAACTCTCTGCCCCAGAGTGTGGTGGAGGCTCCTTCTTTGGAAGCTTTTAAACAGAGGCTGGATGACCATCTGTCAGGGGTGATTTGAATGCAATATTCCTGCTTCTTGGCAGGGGGTTGGACTGGATGGCCCATGAGGTCTCTTCCAACTCTTTGATTCTATGAGTGCCCAAATCACAAACATATGACTTACATATGCCCCATAGTTACAAATAGGGTGAGACAACAGGAAGTAAGAGGAAATCTACCCCAAGGAAGGGAAATTCACTTCTGTAAGCCAGATCATGGGAAAGATGTGCTTCCACTGAAGTTTTATCACCAACCTTTGTATCCATGGCAATCAATTTGCAAAATCCTATTACTACAGGGACAGACAGTAAAACAAATGTTACAGATCTTCCCTATGCTTTCTATAAAAAAAACCCAAACAAACTTAAAAATGTATCTGGTCTGACTTACATATAAATTCAACTTAAGAACAAACCTACATAAACTATCTTGTTCGTAACCCAAATGTATTGCACGCAATCCCTGAGTTGCAAACATACAACTTAAAAATTACTCATAGTTAAGAACAAGGGTGAGACAAGAGGAAGTGAGAGAAATCTATAGCTTGGAAGGGAATTCACTCCTGAAAGAGTTATTATGGGAAAAGGTAATTCAGCTGAAGCTTTCTCGCTAATCTTTGTTTCCACAACAAGCCATTTTTTTCAAAATCCAATTATCACTGGGGCACAAAAAGCAAAACAAACACCACAGGAGTGTTAACCCTTCCCTACGCTATCCAAAGTTTATATATATGGCTGGAGCTACACTTAAAAATGTATCTTTTCTGACTTACATACAAACCCAGCTTTAGAACAAGCCTACAGGACCTATCTTGTTCACAATTTGGGGACTACCTGTATAAATACAGCTAAATACAAATAAATAAAACATGAATTTGTTTCCTGATTTGAATTTGTTTGTGTATTTTCCTTATAAAGAGAGGAATTCAACATTAACATCTGTATTTCCAGCCACAAATGGTGCCATTTGAGGAAGTCAGACTTTTCTATTTGTGCACATACCATTTGATTTGTCCTTTTTACAATTGTTGAAAAGTATACCTCTCCATCTGATAGGGATGTTCATTATTTTGCACCACAATGATAGCATTTTGATACTAGTATAACTATGACTCCATTCTATGTGCTTGGGATTTATTGTTTCATGAGGTATTTAAAATGCTCTACCAGAGACCTTTAATGCCTCCTCAAACTATACATCCAAAAATTTAATAGAAAGCAGCCATGATAGTGGTTGGTATCATCGTGGTATCAAGGTGCAGTGTAAAAGAAACAACATGTTAAGAACTCTCATTCTAAAACCAAGGATATTCAGAAACAGAATGAAGACAGATTGAAATTAAACACACACAGAAAATCAAATCTTTTAGTGTTTTATATGGAATTGCTAGTTGGGAGAAAAACCTACTTAGAAGCTCGGACACATACCCATCACAAAAGGATCTTTGACCTCTGAGGTTGGTGGATTGGTAGTAAAAACTGAGCAGGTATCAAACCTGAAGCAGTGCTTCTGAAGCCTCATCTCCCAACTGCAAATTGGAAATACCTTCCTGGTCCCCTCCATCAACAAAGAAGTCCCTTGATGTTCGATTCCACTCATCATCCCTCTGAAGCCATTATCAGACAGCTGAGATCAGGCTAGAATGAATGAGCATGTGCCTGATTGTTAACATGTCAGATGTGTAGGGAAGAGGGGGTAGGGGGTTGAAGAGCTGCATTTCTTTCTTTGCTGGGAGTCATTATTAGGGAAGCAATTAATTCATTCTTGAGATGCATTGCCACACTGAAGAGATCTTTCCATGACAAAGCATCAAAACTGTACCATTCATTTGGGCAATTATTGGCATTGTTTGCATTTTCAGTTGTGAAGCTTGTCAGCTGATAATCTGTTTTCTCACCTTGACTGAATGGATGACCTAACCACAGGCACTAAACACACACATCTCTCTGTAATATCCTCCCATTGTTGAATCCAATAAAAAAAATTGCTGCTGTCTTTAAAAAAAACACCGCATTTTATTTTGTGAAATAGTAATATAATGATAGAGTTGTTGGTGGTTAATTTTTAGAGAGCAATATATATTTGCTTCCACACCCAAAGTTTCATTATTTAACCTTCAGCTCTTTTACATAATGCCATTAATTAGGTTTTTAATTGTGACAGATCACGACAATTTGGAATTTGGCTACTCACCTTGCCCTTGATTCCCCACTTAATATTTTTTTGGGATTGGGTTCCTGGGTCTGAAATGTGGATCTGCAGTTGTGCTGTTTTGTGGGTTCTTTATAATATAGGTATTATCTGACTCCACATCAGGTTGGATAAAAACAGCCATATACAAATGCAAGTAAATTAAAGTAAACAATAGTGTATTAATCTCTGAATACCTATTATTTCAAGGCTTTCTAGAACAAAGGTTGTCCTGCCTCTGTGAAATGCCAAAAACCTCTCATAGAATCATAGAATCATAGAATCAAAGAGTTGGAAGAGACTACATGGGCCATCCAGTCCAACCCCCTGCCAAGAAGCAGGAATATTGCATTCAAATCACCCCTGACCCCTCTCAAAGACATCATCTACACTGACCATTTAATGAAGTCTGAAACCAGTATTGAGGAATGTGGTTTTGTAGTGCATTATATAGGAAATCCTGCACTTTATGCCATTTGTAAATTAGTACTGCCCATTCTCTAGTAGCATTCCCTACTTTTTATGGGGTATTTTATTTTAAACTGAGTTCGGATTTAATTTTTTTGTAAGTGATCTTTTGTGAGTGTTGTTTTATGTTAAATTGTTATTATTTTATTGTAATTGTTGATGTATTTTGTTGGCACCTTATGTGTTTTATGACACAATTGTGTGCTGTCTGTGAGCTGCCCTGAGACCCTCCAGAGAGATGGTGGCAGGATATAAGTTTTATTAAATCCTGGAACCTGTTGGAGGCCTGGATGGTGATACACAAATTGCAGGTCACTGATGCAAATTAAGGGTTGTCTTTTGCATTCTTTTGTGGTAGCTTGTTGTCTGGCTGCTGCAGCTGGAAACTAGCTTTGAACTGTATTAAATTGTCACTGTAGGTGGGGTCTGATTCAAATCATAATCTTGTAATTGCCCACCTCCCTCCTGGAGACAGGCCACTGCCTTATGTAACTTTCTGTTCATGAATAGCCCCATTTACAGCCTCCCTGAGCTAAGATTGTCTATGATCAATGAGATCTGAGTGCAGCCAATCACTAAAAGCAGAAATACGAAGATCTCAGTTATGCCTGATGAACCAGTACATGATAAATAATCATTTAATTACTCTGTATACTTATGTGTAAGTCTATTAAATAATAAAAATTCTAGGTTGACTTATCCACTGGTCAATGTAAGTACTGTACCTCGACTTATCAAAATAATTAACCATCCACTTCTTGGAATTGACTGGCAAAAGGTAAGAGATCCATTCTGGGGAAGCCTATCACCAATTTCCTCTACATTCTATGCCTTAGTGTCACTTCAGACCTTTTTGAATACTTGCACAGGAAAAAGGAAGTAGTCAGGGATAACTGAGCCCTGACATGGAGGTGGTGCTTTCCCCTCTCTGTGGAATGATCATCGACTTATCCATGGGTCATATCAAAATCCATACATTTGGTTCCCAAACCTGCCTTTGAATGAGGTTCATTTATACATGAGTATTAGGGGTGTGCACGATTTCATTTTTGTGTACCAAATTCAACTTATTTGGAGGATTGAGTTGCCAAATGCATGGAAATGAGCCTGGTGGGGGGCAGCCAAAGCCTTAGTTGGAACAGATCACAGCAGTCAGATCTTTATGGCTAATAGGGGCAATGGGTCTGAGTGGCATTTTTCCAGAGGCAGAGTCGTGTAGGCAGGGCAGCTTCACTACTCAGAAAAACTGCCCCTCCTTCTTTGATTTCTTCCCTGAGCTGGCAGGCTCCTTCATCTCTTCCTGAAGTCCCTACATGCCCATTTGAGACATATGGGAACTTGCTTTCCCAGCAGCACTTTGTGTGGTGCAAGCATTGAAAGAGCCTTGTGTTCCCTCCAGAGGCATTATGGGAATTTAGTTTTTTTCTGTATTTGTTTCTCACTTTCTTTCTCAGCCAATCAGAAGCCTGCTTGACTGTGTATGTCCATTCTCCTCCCCTCTTCTGGTGTGCACTTAGGACTTCCATTCCAAGAACCCCATCTTGTGGATTTATTTTCTTTAAAAATGTTATGATAAAAACAACAAAAGTAAAAAATTAATGGTTTTGTGAAACATTCTGAAAGTTGGCAGGCTTGCAGTAGACGATGTGGCTTATTAGTGAGGTGGGTTTCATGCTGATAGGCCTAAAACAGATGGAGGGATGAGCCTCTAAAGTTTCCCCATTGGTACCAATGGACTGAATCTTTCAAGCATGAAAACAGGAACCCCTCCTGAATTCAGGAAGTTCCCTAAACACAAAACAGGCAGGCAGCCAAAAACCGGACCCCAAAAACGACATGGGTTTTTGCCAAATTGCACACCCCTAATGAATATATAGGTCATATAATTGACTGGAACATGGATTCCATGCTTCCAGTATTCCAGTGTCATCCCAGATTCAGAAAAAAAAAGAACTGTCATCTACAGCCAAATTCTATGATGTGACTATATCTAGTCTGACTTAAACTGCTAACTTAAGAGTTCACATGGGACATTTCTTGGGTCATCACATCCATCTGATGAAGTAAAAAGCAAATGAGTGAAGGCAAACTAGTATTCATGCACAATAAACTGCAGGACAAATACAGAAAAGAGGTAGTACACTACTTGTCACCTACAGTTCCCAACAATGTCAATGTAGCAGTAAGTTGTAAAGTCCCTTTTGGATATTGGTGATTTGATGCTTCTCTCTCCTAGGGTTTGGTTGCATACTTGCTTATATAGATTCCCTTCCCACAATTAAAAGTGTTACTGACCATCAAAAGCATCAAACATCTCCAGCCTGCTCCCAAGACTCCTTGTGAGTAGCCAGCAGTCCAGGCCTCCTCCAGCAGGGTGTGGCTCAGCAACTGCAAGGAGGCCTCTACTTCCATAAAGCTGAGCCCACAGGACTGCCAGGGACTGAGTCCAGGCAATTTTAAATTTAATCTGTGGAAATACACCAACTCTACGGCCTGGAGTGCTTTTTGTACTTTATTGTGACTAAATGAATTAGATTGTTAAATTGTTCTTTGTTATCCTAGTCTTCTGACCATTTAGTCTGTTGGGACTAATTACCACTCCATCTTCCGGATGGTTGTATAGAACGGAGGGGACCCTCCTCTGGTGGGTGCTGGCTGGTATTCCACTGGTCCTCCGGTAGTTGGGACTCCTTGTATCTGGACCAACTATCTGTTTTTACTGGTACATGGTTTTATTGAAGAAAACACTAACTTTGGAGCCTCTTTCCAACTGGCTCTTCACTAAGTCACTTTAACATTTAAGCACTTTATCAGCACCTTATAGAACTTGATTACAACTATTGAACCATTGAATTGTTTTATGTATTCCACTCCTATTGCTGCTTGGATTAGAACAGGATGGGAGGAAGGGCCTTTCCGGGGGAGGGGGGACTCTGACAGGGGAGGGACCTGCATTCAAATAGTGATGGGGAAGGAGAGATATGGGAAAGGGAGATTTAAACAATCAATTCGACCCAAAATTTACAATAGAACATTTGCTGCCCCAAAACGATCTCCTGACATGGTAAATCTGAGTACTCAGGTTGTCAGAGCCTCCAACTTAATGGTGGTGCTGTTAAACGCCAGGTCTGTAAATGGAAAAACCATCACCATCCAAGATTTAATCCTTGATGAGCAAGCAGACCTGGTATGTAAAACTGAGACCTGGCTGAGTATCCCAGCTTTGCCCGCCAGGATACTCAGTGCAGCACCAGCTGAGATCTGGAGGTTGGGGAGGGAAGGGTTGCAGTAGTCTATAGGGACTCTATCCCCTTGATCAGGTGTTCTATCCCATAGTCTACTATGTTCGAGTGTGTCCACCTGAAGATTGGTGGCCGGGACAGAATAGGGATTCTGTTAGTGTACCATCCACCCCGATGCACTTCAGTCTCCCTACATGAGCTAGCTGAGGTGGTCTCGAGCCTGACGTTGGAGTCTCATTGGCTCATAGTGCTGGGGGACTTCGTCCATGCAGAGGCCACCCTATCAGGAGCAGCTCAGGACTTCATGTCTTCCATGGCAACCATAGGGCTGTCCCAATTAATATCAGGCCCCACTCATTGTGCTGGACACACATTAGATATGGGTTTCTGTCAGGGATGGGAATAAGGTGGTGGTGTAGAGGAGTTAACCATCTCTCCATGCAATGGACCGACCACTTCCTGATTAAGTTTAGACTTATTGCACCCTTTTCCCTCTGCAGTGGTGGAGGACCCATTAAGATGGTCCAGCCCAGGAGACTTATGCATCTAGATGGATTCCTGATGGCTCTTGGGGATATTCCTGCCTCTTTGGTTGGTGATTCTGTTGATGCTTTGGTCACCCACTAGAATAGTGAAATGACTAGAGCAATTGACACGATTGCTCCAGAATGTCCCCTCTCGAGTAGCTGAGCTAAACCATCTCCTTGATTCACTGAGGAGCTGGCAGCGATGAAGCAAATGAAGAGGAGACTAGATAGTGTGTGGCGGAAAGAGCCTAGCAAGTCAAATCAAGCATGGCTGGATGCCTATCTAAAGGCATACGCTGTCGCAATAGAAGCCACAAAGAATTTTTTCTTTGCAGCTAATATTGCGTCTGCAAAGAACCGTCCAGCGGAGCTGTTCTGAGTAGTCAGAGGGCTGTTAAATCCCGTCTGCCAAGATGGGATCCCTGACAACTCAGCAGCCCGCTGTGAAGCATTTGCTCGGTTCTTCGCAGACAAAGTTGCTTTGATCCGCTCTGGCTTTGACCCCAGATTAAAGGCAGTCTCTGAGGATGTAACACGAGCACCTGCTTGTCCAATTTTGATGAATTCATTTCAATCTGTGCAACTCGAGGATGTGGACAAGATTCTTAGAGAGGCGAGGCCGACCACATGCATCCTAGACCCCTGCCCATCCTGGCTGATAAAGAGGAATAAAGGACTCCACCCAATTAGACAACTTTCGACCAGTTTCCAATCTCTCCTTTTTGGGCAAAGTCCTGGAACATGTGGTTGCTTCGCAACTCCAGGGATTCTTGGTAGACACTGATTATCTAGATCTGGCACAGTCTGGCTTTAGGCCGGGACATGGTACCGAAACAGCCTTGGTCGCCTTGGTAGATGATCTACGCCAGGAACTAGACAGGGGGAGTGTGTCCCTGTTGGTTCTGCTGGACCTCTCAGTGACCTTTGATACCGTCGACCACGGTATCCTTCTGGGATGCCTCAGGGATATGGGACTTGGGGGTACTGTTCTGCAGTGGCTCCAGTCCTTTCTGGAGGGTTGGTCCCAGAAGGTGTTGCTGGGGGACACCTGCTCGTCCCTACAACCATTGACTTGTGGGGTCCCGCAGGGTTCTATACTGTCCCCCATGTTGTTTAACATTTACATGAAGCTGCTGGGAGATATCATCTGGAGTTTTGGGGTCAGATGTCATCTGTACGCAGATGATGTTCAGCTCTATCACTCCTTCCCACCTGTTACTAAGGAGGCT
Source organism: Anolis sagrei (assembly GCF_037176765.1). Lineage (NCBI taxonomy): Eukaryota > Metazoa > Chordata > Lepidosauria > Squamata > Anolidae > Anolis > Anolis sagrei. Next base: position 48,902,310 of record NC_090023.1, on the reverse strand, counting down.
GTGCAGGTCCTGAACCGGTGCTTTGCTGTTGTGTCGGCCTGGATGAGGGCGAACAGACTGAAACTTAATCCAGACAAGACAGAGGTACTCCTGGTCAGTCAAAAGGCCGAACATGGGATAGAGTTACAGCCTGTGTTGGACAGGGTTACACTCCCTCTGAAGACACAGGTTCGCAGTTTGGGAGTGATCCTGGACTCATTGCTGAGCCTGGAGCCCCAGGTCTCAGCAGTGGCCGGGAGAGCTTTTGCACAATTAAAGCTTGTGCGCCAACTATCCCCATTCCTTGGGACTACTGCAATGCTCTCTACATGGGGCTGCCTTTGAAAACTTCTCGGAAGCTCCAATTAGTCCAGCGGTCGGCGGCCAGGTTGTTAACTGGAGCTGCATACAGGGACCGTACCATTCCTCTGTTGCACCAGCTCCACTGGCTGCCGATTAGCTTCAAGGCACAATCCAAAGTGCTAGTTTTAACCTTTAAAGTCCTGAATGGTTCTGGCCCAGATTACCTATCTCCTGCTTTGAACCATCACGAAGCTTAAGATCATCAGGAGAGGCCCTGGTCTCAATCCCACCACTCTCGCAAACACGCTTGGTGGGGATGAGAGACAGGGCCTTCTTGGCAGTGGCCCCCCATCTGTGGAACTCTCTCCCTAAGGATATCAGGTTGGCTGCCTCCCTCCTGTCCTTGAGAAGACAACTGAAGACCTGGCTCTGGGGCCAGGCATTCAATTAGAGGCCAGCGGCAATAGGAAAAGGAAATTTGGATTTTGCGATATGGATTCTCCCGGCTCGGCTTGGTTTTACTGGCACATTAATCCATTAATTTATTGTTAAATTTCAGTGATGGTGATGTACAATGTTTTTAAAATGATTTTATTGTGAATTGTAAGTTTTATGGTATTTATGCTGTTAGTATCCTCTGATGCTCATGTGAGGCCGCGCTGAGTCCCCCTTGTGGGGAGAAGGATGGGATATAAATATATGAAATAAATAAATAAATAAAAGCATCAATATGGAGACCACATCCATCATCAAACCCAAATACCACATTTGACATATCTAATACACTATCTATTCATTTGATCATCTTTCAATATGATGCAAACCACAATTTTTGCATGATACACAGACCAATTTTAATGAATAGATCAAATGAACAACTGGATACAAATCTGACATCTGAAATTGTAATATTCAGAAACTTGTAAAAAAAATTCAATTTAACAGGATATTTGGTTACTGACTTTAAAAGGATGTCCTTGACCACAGGAACATCAGAGAGAAGTTCCAGATTTCAAGTGCTGAACTACAACATATACAAAACTTCAGTTTTAAACATTTGTGTCTCATAGAAGCAACAGTTTCCTGTTCCACTACTGTTATTAATTATTTCTAAATGTGAGGATGATTAAAAAAACCAGTTTCTACTGTTGTGGATGCCTGCTGTGGTCATTTCACATACATTTACTGCAGCTGAACTGTTCAAACCCTTTGGGGTTATTGGGTTTTATTTTGTTTTGGACTACCTCCTATGCCTCCAGAGCACTGATGCTCATCTCTACTGGAAATGAGGAAAAGATCTCATGGACTAGATTGAGACCAGTTCTGTGGTAAATATAATCACTTTCTTGGCCTCAAACCAGACCTGTCATTCTAATCACCTGCACAGTGAAACCAATCCCTCCCAATCAGTTCCAAACTGACCTAAGTGATCAATGTAGATATTCCCATTCCTAGAAAGAGCTGGATTAAACCAGGCATTGTCAAAACATATGTAGCCCCCGGTGGTGCAGTGGGTTAAACCACTGAGTTACTGAACTTGCTAACCAAAAGGTTGCAGGTACGAATCCAGGGAGCAGCATGAGCTCCCTCTGTTAGCCCCAGCTTCTGCCAACTTGGCAGTTCAAAAACATGCAAATGTGAGTAGATCAAGAGGTACTGCTCTGGCGGGAAGGTAACTGAGCTCCATGCAGTCATACCGGCCACATGACCTTGGAGGTGTCTACAGACAATGCCAGCTCTTCAGCTTAGAAATGGAGATGAGCATCAACCTTCAGAGTCAGACACAACTGGACTTAATGTCAGGGGAAAACCTTTACCTTTACCCTGTCAACATATCACTTAGAGACCAAATGAGATGCTTCACCTCATCCATTTTTCCCATCATCCTGCCTTCCCCAGCAAATGTACAGTCAATGCATCTTGTGGTGCCTCAAAAACAGCTTTCCTCTCATTTTCCCATATCCACCCATCACCCCTGAGTGTTACAAGTGCTGCTGCTTTAAGCATTTTTTTTACTTCCTCTTCATTGTCACCTTCATTGAACACAGGGATAATCTCACAGATATTCTTTTATCCTCCACCTTAGAGCCATTGTAGCTGCCACAAAGCACTGGTTCATCTTCAACAATGCCAGGGGAAAGATGTAGTCTCCAAAATGTCCATTGTTCTCCAGTCCCATACATGGTTCTACTTTGTGGTTCTACCCAAAGGTAAGAAAGATATATATTGAAATTTTGTTTATATTATTAATTCATTTTTTGCTAGTAGTGATGGCAAGGAACTATGTTGGATGCTTTCAAATATAACTAGGCATTCCCAAGAGAACCTAGATATATGGTTTAAAAATTGAGAAAGAATTCAAGAAAGAAAACAGCTATTTTCAGGAAGCTAAACTGAGCAACCATTTTTCAGCACTTTTATAGAGGAGGAGTCATATCTCAATGGAAAAGTACTGACTTTGGAAGGAAAGGGTCACAAGCTTAGTTCAATATTTCAAGTTGAAAGAATCAGGTACCAATTGATGAGTCTGAGCATTATCAGTATGTTGAAACGATACTGAATACAGAAGACAGGGCTAGACAAAACATGCTTTTGATGCTGTACAGTTCAAATATTTAGTTACTGGACATCAACTCTTCAAATTTGTGGTCCAAAAAGGAATATATTTCCAGCTTTGATGGTATACAACATATGTTGCCATGTTCATTACACTCCTTATATCAGATTCTGTTGTTATTTACAAAAATATTAGTTCATTTTTGTCTGGACTATAGCATAGCTAAGCAAGCTTTTATGTAGGTAAATTTCCCATACTTTGGAATGGATAACAGAATGAAAAAGGAATCCATTAGCTCAGCAGGCAGTTTATATGAGCACAGTATACATATGCTGGTTGAATGAACTTGTGAGACAGGCCACTTCTTTGAACACCAGGCATCAAATTAGTGCGTGGGAAGAAAACCAAAAAGATTGTCTTATGGAATCTCCTGTTAAGAAAAGACACTGGGGCTAGGATACAAATAGTTATTTTGGCAAAAATCCCAAATTTGCACATAACTGCTTTGAACTGTAGACCAGTTTGGCCTTATATTATATTTGAAATTATTTGTCCAGGATGCTGTTAGAACTAGCTGAGAACTTTTCTGAATTTCAGCTTGTGTAACTGATAGATTATTTTCAATTCTATTATTGAAAACAGTCAGAAAGGGTTACTCCTGAAATTATATAGCTACCTGAGGCTTGTACTCCTGTTTTTTCCCAGTAATGAACTTATGAGCATTAAAGATGAGCTGACAATTGAGATAATGGGTACTGGAGTAAGTGATCAGCCCTATTCAAACTACTGTGAGCTAAGTCAAAAAGAGCACAGTCTATCTAAATTCTTACCATAACAGTTTAAGCTTGAATTCCTTTTTTGAGCCATAGGTTGTTCATATGTGCCTACAAGTCACCTGCCAGCCTATGCTGACTTCATGAAGTTCATAGGGTTTTTTTTAAAGAAGACCCAATATTATGCCCACACAGCCAAAATACATTGAAACGTGCTTCTCAGATGCTGTGGAGAGTCCATGCAACACACAAATGGATTTGCCACAGAAGAATTGCATCCGATCATTAATGTGAGTCTTTACCTGCCACTGGAAAAGAAAGCAACGTTGCCCCAGTTGGGTCCTCCAGTACATCTTTATTCTTGGGTAGACATACAGTATATAGGGAGAACTTTCCTTCAAATATTGAGGAGCCAAGCCATTGAAGACTTTGAATGTCATCACTAACACCTTGAATTCAGACCAGAAGTGTATCGGCAGCCAGATTAGTTCCTTTAAGAGTAGCACTATTTGTTGTGTTTGTTTTACTTTCGACAGCAATTTTGCAGATGTCTTATGTTTAGATATGTAGCTAACTGAAAAGTCAAGAGTATGGGCATGGAACTACTTTGCAACAAATAGTCAGAGACAAGACTCTAAAGCAGGGGTTCTCAAACTTTTTCAGCTGTGGAGCCCTTTTTGAAGCAAAACATAGAATCATAGAATCATAGAATCAAAGAGTTGGAAGAGACCTCATGGGCCATCCAGTCCAACCCCCTGCCAAGAAGCAGGAATATTGCATTCAAATCACCCCTGACAAATGGCCATCCAGCCTCTGCTTAAAAGCTTCCAAAGAAGGAGCCTCCACCACACTCCGGGGCAGAGAGTTCCACTGCTGAACGGCTCTCACAGTCAGGAAGTTCTTCCTAATGTTCAGATGGAATCTCCTCTCTTGTAGTTTGAAGCCATTGTTCCGCATCCTAGTCTCCAAGGAAGCAGAAAACAAGCTTGCTCCCTCCTCCCTGTGGCTTCCTCTCACATATTTATACATGGCTATCATATCTCCTCTCAGCCTTCTCTTCTTCAGGCTAAACATGCCCAGTTCCCTAAGCCGCTCCTCATAGGGCTTGTTCTCCAGACCCTTGATCATTTTAGTCGCCCTCCTCTGGACACATTCCAGCTTGTCAATATCTCTCTTGAATTGTGGTGCCCAGAATTGGACACAGTATTCCAGATGTGGTCTAACCAAAGCAGAATAGAGGGGTAGCATTACTTCCTTAGATCTAGACACTATGCTCCTATTGATGCAGGCCAAAATCCCATTGGCTTTTTTTGCTGCCACATCACATTGTTGGCTCATGTTTAACTTGTTGTCCACGAGGACTCCAAGATCTTTTTCACACGTACTGCTCTCGAGCCAGGCATCCCCCATTCTGTATCTTTGCATTTCATTTTTTCTGCCAAAGTGGAGTATCTTGCATTTGTCACTGTTGAACTTCATTTTGTTAGTTTTGGCCCATCTCTCTAATCTGTCAAGATCGTTTTGAATTCTGCTCCTGTCCTCTGGACTATTGGCTATCCCTCCCAATTTGGTGTCATCTGCAAACATGATGATCATGCCTTCTAGCCCTTCATCTAAGTCATTAATAAAGATGTTGAACAGGACCGGGCCCAGGACGGAACCCTGCGGCACTCCGCTCGTCACTTCTTTCCAAGATGAAGAGGAAGCATTAATGAGCACTCTCTGTGTTCGTCCACTTAACCAATTACAGATCCACCTCACCGTAGTTTTGCCTAGCCCACATTGGACTAGTTTCCTTGCCAGAAGGTCATGGGGGACCTTGTCGAAGGCCTTACTGAAATCCAGGTACGCTACATCCACGGCATTCCCCGCATCTACCCAGCTTGTAGCTCTATCGAAGAAAGAGATCAGATTAGTCTGGCATGACTTGTTTTTGATAAATCCATGTTGACTATTAGCGATGACTGCATTTGTTTCTAAGTGTTTGCAGACCGCTTCCTTAACAATCTTTTCCAGAATCTTGCCCGGTATCGACGTGAGGCTGACCGGACGGTAGTTGTTTGGGTCGTCCTTTTTTCCCTTCTTGAAGATTGGGACCACATTGGCCCTCCTCCAATCTGCTGGAACTTCTCCCGTTCTCCAAGAACTCTCAAAGATGGTTGCCAATGGTTCCGAAATGACTTCCGCTAGTTCCTTCAGTACTCTTGAGTGTAGTTGATCTGGCCCTGGGGACTTGAACTCATTAAGAGCGGCCAGGTATTCCTGGACGACTTCTTTCCCAATTTGGGGTTGGATGTCCTCCAATCCCTCATCCACTCCATCTTGCTGAGGTTGAAGACTCTCTTTTTGTGAGAAGACCGAGGCAAAGAAGGCATTAAGTAGTTCTGCCTTTTCCCTGTCCCTGTCAGCATTGCCCCATCTTCTCCTCGAAGAGGTCCTATCGCCTCCTTGTTTTTCCTTTTTCTACTGACATAAGAATAGAAGCCCTTTTTATTGTTTTTAATGTCCCTGGCAAGTCTGAGCTCGTTTTTTGCTTTAGCTTTGCGGACCTTTTCCCTACAGGTGTTGGCTATTTGTTTGAATTCTTCCTTGGTGATTTCTCCCTTTTTCCACTTCTTGTGCATGTCTCTTTTGTGTCTTAGCACAGTTAGAAGTTCTTTGGACATCCATTCTGGCTTCTTTGCACTTGTCCTATTTTTTCTCTTTGTTGGCACGGTTTGCAATTGCGCCTTGAGTATTTCACTCTTGAGAAATTCCCATCCATCCGTAGCTCCCTTGTCTTTTAGTATCTGTGTCCACGGAATGCTGCTCAGCGTTTTCTTCATTTTTTGGAAATCAGCTCTCCTAAAGTCCAAAATGCGGGTTTGACTTGTCTTAGTTTCGGCCTTCCTTTGTACCTCAAATTGCAGGAGCACATGGTCACTTGCCCCTAAGGATCCTACCACTTCGACCTCATCGATCAGGTCCTCCACATTTGTTAGGATGAGATCAAGAGTAGCCAATCCCCTTGTTGCCTCTTCTACCTTCTGGACCATGAAATTGTCTGCAAGGCAAGCGAGGAATTTGTTGGACCTTGTACTCTTGGCTGAGTTTGTTTTCCAGCAAATATCGGGATAGTTGAAATTGCCCATGACTACTACATCTCTTTTCTGTGCCTGTTTGGTCAACTGTTGGCAGAAGACTTCATCAAGATCTTCCTCCTGGCTTGGGGGTCTGTAGTAGATGCCTACAACGACATCTTTTTGAGTCCCAGTTCCCTTGATTCTTATCCAGATGATTTCAAGCTGGTTTCCCAGATTGCTGTCTTCAATCTCTTCTGCAGCATAAGAGTTTTTGACATATAAGGCTACTCCGCCTCCTCTCCCCTTTGTTCGGTTTCTGTGAAAGAGGTTATACCCCTCGATATCTACATTCCAGCGATAGGAGTCATCCCACCAGGTTTCAGTGATGGCTATGATATCATATTTGTGGTGTAGTGCTAGAAGTTGGAGTTCGTCTTGTTTATTTCCCATGCTCTGTGCATTAGTGTAAAGACATGTGAGCCCCTGGGATCTTCCCTTGAGCTGTTTAATTGGGATTATTGTGCTTTTGGTACTTGGTCCTTGTTGTGTTTGTGCAGCCCTCCGTTTAGCCTTCTGGCGATTCCCAGACATTATGGGTAAAGTAGTGTTCGCAAGGCTGTTGTCCCCCTCCCCCGGTGGACCTAGTTTAAAGTGTGTCTAATGAGGTTTGCGAGTCTGTGAGCAAAAAGGCGTTTTCCTACTTGTGTGAGATGCACCCCATCCCTTGCCAGTAGGCCATCCTCCTGGAATAGCAGGCCATGGTCGAGGAAGCCAAAGCGTTCCTCCTGACACCATTTTCTAAGCCAGTCATTGACCTGTACTATTTTTCTGGCTCTTGTGGGTCCGTGTCTTACAACAGGGAGGAGGGATGAAAAGACCACCTGTACATTACATTCTTTTAGCATTGCTCCTAGAGCTCGAAAATCATTTGTGATCTTTTGAAACGTATGCCTTGCAGTATCATTGGTTCCTACATGAATCAACATGAGGGGAGGACGGTGATAGGGCTTGAGGAGCCTGGTGAGCCTCTGAGTGATATGGTGTATTTTTGCCCCCGGTAGGCAGCATATTTCTCGAGCCATCCCATCTGGTCTGGAAATGACAGCTTCCGTTCCTCTAAGGAGGGAGTCACCTACTACCAAGACCTGTTTACTTTCAGGAATGACAGGGCCCCTTTTGTGCAATGTAGTGTGTAGGTCTCCAGAAAAGTGATCCTGTTGGTGTGAATTGTGTAGGTGAAAAGTGTTGTCCTCCTCCTCGACATCCCCGGTGCATTCGTCAAGGACAATCCATTGAGATTCGTCCAAGAGCCTATGGTTCTCCTGTATGTGTTCCTGTTGCTCCTGGTCTATGGTTGGGGATGGTACCCCTGCATGATTGTGCAAGTGTGAATGTTGTGAAGTGTTGTCCCAGTCAGGGCTATCCCCTGCACACTGATCAAGGATGAGCCACTGATCAGTATCTAAGCCATTCTGGTCTTCCCCAATATGTTGTGTTTCTTGGTCAGGTGCTAGTTGTGTGAGAATTTGGAATCTATTGTGTAACTGCAGCTGAGCGGAAGTATTCTGAGGAGGCTTTTGGGTCCTATGTGTCCTTCTAAGGGTGACATTTCTCCAAGCCTGAGGGTTGTCCACATCTGAGGTGCTGTTCTGTTGAGCCTCCCCGTAATGTTGGTGTGATATAGGCCGCGTGTCTAGGCCAGTGTGGTGTGTGGTGTCTAAGAACAGCTCAAGGTCCTGAATGTCCTTAAGGGTCTTAATACGGTCCTCGAGTTGTCGTATCCTGTGTTCCATGCGAGTGATCTGTGTACACTTGGGGCAGATGTAATTGAGTAATTGTAGTGTGAAAAAGCTGAACATGCCACAGCTTGTGCATGAGATGGGAAGTTTTCGTGTTTGTTCCATCTGGAGGTTGCTAATGACCTCCTCTTGGTGTGTGTTTGATGCTGTTGTCTGTATGCAGGGGTGAAAGTATAGGTTACTGAGTGTACGAGTTCGCGCACATTATTGTGAATAAATAATTGTTTATATGTAATATAATATAATATGTAATGGATACATATCAGACATGGGCAAACCTTTTGACCAACATAAATTTAATTGTATTTCAGTGGAAGACCCTAGGTGCCATCCAGTCCAACCCCCTTCTGCCAAGCAGGAAAAGTGCAATCAAAGCACCCCCAACAGATGGCCACCCAACCTTTGTGATGATGATGATGATGATAATGATGATGATGATGATGATGATGATAGCAGAAACCCCAGAGGCCATCCAATCCAACCCCTTTCTGCCATGCAGGTAAAACACAGTCAAAGCACCTCTTGAATGGTGGGAGGGAAATCCGGTTTTGAAAGCATGGAAGACAATGAGGAAAGGATCTGGGCAGTGAGGGAGGTAGAGGGAGGGAGAAGAACAAGAAAGAGGAGGGAAAAGATTGATAGGGGGAGGAGGAGGAAAGCATGGAGCCCCTCAATATGCTTCGCAGAGACTCAAGGGCTCTATGGAACACATTTTGAGACCTAATCTAAAGTATTTTCTAATCACACATAATTATGCCCAGGAGCCAAGGTACTAGTAACTTGCTTGTTAGGCATTTGGCTACATCCCACAACTTGGAAAAGTTATATTTTGGGCTAAAACTGACTAGGTAAGCTAGGAGTTGTTAGGAACTCTAATCCCCCAAAAGTGCTTTTTCAAGTGTTATCGTGATTTTGAAACTCTGTCCTACTTATTTGAACATTTGATTTAAAATGTTTGTTTGATTTGATTGTCTGCAGATTCTGCTTCTGCTTTTAAACTTTTTTCAAAGATGTAAAATTCTATTTCTGTTCTTCTGTTTCTATATAGATTTTTTTAAAAGTATAACAGTCTGTTAAGCTGTCAAAAATACCAATGAGGGCAAAAAAGTGGCACATACATTTTAAAAACAATTTAAACAAATTCAGGATGTCACCAAGCCATTTATTTCTTGGCTTGAAATGGAATTGGAAATGTCCATGTCAAATATGAGACACTGATCACAATGCCATAATTCTTCTCTGGCGCCAACTAAAATTGGAGTTAGAGAAGAATTCTGCATCTTCCAATACACCAGAAACTTCCAAGCCCATTTTCTAGTTAACCACATACAAAAAGCTCTAACAAAACAACGACAACAAAACAACAGCAACAATATCTTTAAGTTGTTATGAGTGAAGAAAATGAGGAGATCTTCGTGCAATAGGATTTGGAAAACATCATACAAAACACAAATAGATCTGGGAAATGTAACATCCCTACAGGATGGGGAATTCAAATGTTAGGAGTTCCTGGAGAAACCACAGCTCACAAATTGCATTATGTATGTAGTAAGCAGCATAAGAGATGCCAGGGAAGAAAAGGCGTTGCCTTCTTCCTTTCTGGACCAGCAAGAATGCAAGTGGATAAGCTTAGGAGAGATGCCAGCAGTCTTGATGAATTGGGATGAGTAGAGAGCTGAATTGGAAATGTTCTTTCATTGAGTAGAAGGAAACTGGAAGTTTGAGTGGTAGGAAGAGTTTCCAGTATCCCCTTTATGGATATGATATTGGATTGTGTAGTGGCCTCCTGGATCGTAGGCAATTCTGCATGAAACTGATGACCTAGATCAGGCATGGGCAAACTTCAGCCCTCCATGTGTTTTAGACTTTAACTCCTAACAGCCAATACGTTGGTTGGGATTTCTGGAAGTTGAAGTCCAAAACAGATGGAGAGTCAAATGCCCATGCTTGATCTTGATCCATTACAAGCTGGCTTCAGTCTTGATTGTGGGACAGAGACAGCCTTGATCACTGTGGCTGTATGTTAATAGCAATAATCTATATGTTATTGTGGTATTTTAAAAACGGAGTTGTTTAGGTAGAGATATTATCAACCCATCTCCTCCCAAATATGTGATGCTGATTCTATATTTAGTTTTTTCACTACTGAACAGCATGTATATTTCAGTGTTGGTGACAAATGTTTATAGGCCAATACAATTATGTACTGGCATGTACTTTCATCTTTTGGTACCTTGATTTAAAATTCAGTTTGTTTCATGATGGCAGTGATTTGTAGTCTTGTTGAACATTTTCTGGTTTCCTGAGGACTGCCACCCTGCTAGCTGATGTAGCTATTTATAAACAGATCACATGTATGAACTGGGCCTCAAGATTCTTTTTAAAGGCATCAAAAGAAGACTAGACACGCCACCTTTTTCCAAATTCCAATATGACTTGCAAGTAGAATTATCCTAGACAACTATGGAAATCTACCGTTGATGAATTTGTTTTAGGCCATTATTGTCCCCAATGACATAGTCTTAAACAATTGATTGATGGAGCATAAAACTCTGTTTGCTCAAGAAAGTGGGACTGCCACCTGCTCTTTCCGCCTTCCTTTGAAAGTGTGTTTTAATTTAAAAGAGCTTGTCTAATTAAATTCACTGTTAGTGACAAAATTATCTCTTCATTGACAAGCCCCCTTAGCAACTCATTTATATTTTGAGGTCCATGTCTGCAAGGAAACGAATTACAGACATGGGATTAAGGGGAGGAGACAGTACGTGTGTGTGCAAAGCATCAGTCTGTCTCAAGCAGTTGTTTGCTACAGACCGAGACAAAAGTCCTAGGAATTGCAATCGTTGGGTTTACTACAGAATTTGGTCTTGGTGCATACACCAGAATTCAATTAACTATTTCAGTATTATCACCATTTACTGACATTTGAGGAACAGTAATAATGCAATGAATGCTATTGCCAATTATTTGTTGTAGAGTTTTCCAATTATTTGCCTTAGGAGATTACTTTCAAATCAGCTTTGATCTTCCAAGGTCAAAGTTAGTAGTTCTAGTCACTTTCTACCCAATAAGGTCACATCATAGATTTTCGTGGCTTTGATACGTTATTGTTTATTGAAATCACAGTGTTTAACATGTTTTAGTCCTGTGCTTAATAGCAAAGAAAACATTCTTCATGTTATGGTCTCCTCCTCCTCATTATTATTATTGTTATTGTTATTATTTGTGCCAGGGATTCAAAAATCTCTTTATTAAGAAGATCAAGGAGGAAGTATTTTTGTCTTGTTTGGGAACTCATCTGGTTAAATGACTTAACAAGCATAAAAGCTTCTTCCATCACATTACTTGTGACCTGAGCTTTTCAAATAGTGATACCGGGAACTGAAACTGGGGCCCCTTCTACACTGCCATATAATTCAGGTTATCAAAGCAGATAATCCACATTATATGCTTTGAACTGGATTATATGAGTCTACAGTGCTAGATAATCCAGTTCAAAGCAGATAATCTGGATTTTATATTACAGTGTCAAAGGGACCTCAGATCTTTAGCAAAAGAAATAAAAACTACCTTTCCTGATCCACAAGAGAATGAATGAACAGTCTTCCCTATTCAGCGATGACTTGTGTGAATCTATATCCTGAATTCCATCTTGGAAGCAAAGAATTGGCTGGACATATCTTTTAACAGGGTTGCAATGCATGCGTATAGTTCGAATTGCTAGTCGGTGCACAAAACCAGTTAATCAGATCAGACCCCTATGTATTGGCATAGAAAAACAACAACATTGCAAAGAATAAAAAGAATATTAATTAAATGCCTAAAATTATTTTCTAAAAAGTTTCCTATTAATATATTAACATCTGATCATCTTTCAAAGTGCGCATTAAAGCAATTGTTTACACATCAGTCTCTTGATTCTAAAGATTTCTCCAACTCTTAATTTGTCTTGGCTGTAATCCTAACTGTCATGGACTCTCAAAGGCTTTATTGTAATGTGACTGAAAGATGCAAATTGCTCATTCCTTTGGTGCATCCATCTACAACTGATAAGTGAATGTCAGCAGTTCTTAGTAAATGCTAGATCCAAAACACTGGCTCAGAAACAAAATTCCTTGTGGCATTTCCCTATTTTTTAAACTTTTTGAAATTGGGATGATATCTGGTTCCTCTCTGCTACACACACACCTTATGTTATCATCAATGTTACAGATATTACTGGCTTTTGTAAAACATGTTCTGAGCCATCATAGGCAGTTTTGATTATACTGAAGTCATTTCATCAGTTTGAAAAAAAAAAGGATATACTCCAAAGGGTTGCAGACAATTAATGGAATGCTTTCCCTTGTAATATTTCCTCCTGCGCAGGGCTAATTTCATTTTAACACTATGATTTGAACACCAGACATGCAATTACTTTCTGTTTTGGAGTGGAAGCCCTTTAATTCAAGGTCATATTACATGAGCTTTATGAAGCATGATGAAGAGACAGCTACAATTCAACAAGACTAGTTAAACCTTTAGTCTCTGTATCTATTTTCTTCTTTGTTTTGTTTTTTACAAAGAAAATACCCTCAGAAGTTTTCAAAACAGCCAACTAATAGGCTTGACTCTCTCTGAAACAAAGGACAGCTCATTTTCTGTCTTCAGTTTGCACATGCTAGCTGTAATTCACTTTTGCTCAAGTTAATAGCATCTCCTAAGGTAATTAGAAAATATAATGAAGTGCAGTTTTAGAATTTCACCTTGGAGCTCCCTCAATTAGTTAAGGAAAACTAGACAGGAATGTCTAGTAGTTTAATGTTGTATAAACTGCTCTAATGGGCTATTTGGAAATGGCTGCTTTTAGATCAAGACATCTGGTCATGTATCCCTCATTTAAAGGAATGGGAGGTATCTTAAGAGAAAACATCTTTAGATATAACCCAATAATTTGGAGACCAGCTGGGGGCATATTCCTATTAATGTTATCATAGTGGACTGTTACCAGTGAATAATATGTCAGCCACATATTATACAGGTTCTGAATTTATGGCAACAGTGTTCAAACAGTTACTTAATTAATTTGACAGATACAATATAGTCTTCCACAGAACGTATTATGCATACTCCCCCCCCCCCCCATGTTTATTAGGTTTGCGTGCAGATCTGTTTTAGCCATTTTCCTTCAGTCAATCTGGCTTCTTCGGCTTGGCCAAATGACTGTAATGGCAAGGGCCCAGCCATCATGGTTTCACATTGGTAACAGGACCACGTGGCAGGTGATCACAGTTCCTCCTCCCCTTTTCGGGAGCACATGGTGTATGAAGAGGCTGCCGTGTGTTGCTCGCATGGGATTTTCCTGTGAGCCCTGCCTGTTGGGCCAATCTGAATAGAAGAGTGATGTGAGATGTCTTACACATTGCTTCCTTAACCCCGTTGCTGAAACCCAGACTTCCTTGAAAGGAAGAAAGAAAAGGGTCACAGAAAGGATGCTTCCTTAACATTGCTGAAACACAGGCTCCCTTGAAGGCAAGAAAGTGAAGAATCCCAGGAAGGATTATTCGTTAACCACATTGCTCAAACCCAGGCTCCCTTGAAAGGAAGAAAGGAAAGGATCCCAGGAACAGAAAAGGAAGCCTTGTGAGTTCCCCATTGCTGCTAATTGGCCGGATCTTCCTGGATCTTTCAGCTACCTAGCCAAAAACAGATATTTCCATTAGCCAATTTTCAAGAGGCTCCCAAAAAACAGATATGGGTGCCCAACGGAATTCGGATGCCAAAACCGGATCGCCTTCCAGCCGAATTGCACATGCCTAATGTTTATGCATGTCTAGAATATTACATACATCTATAATGAAGTGAGTATAGAAGAAGAAATTATGGTAAGACAACTGGATCTGTAGGACTCCAAGGTTTAACAAAACATTGAGAGGTGTACCATCTGCCTTTTAAAAATCCATATCAGTACATTTTAAAACTTAAGATTTCACACTGCATTCAGGTGATTTGAATACAATGGACTACCACACTCAATCTAATCATTTTAATTAATCCTTTATTTAATTTCTCCCAGGTTTGGACCCAAACCAGTTTTCTATGTAAGAAAAAATAAAATAACCTAAAATAACATGCACTACAAAAGCTAGGACAACCAACAAATCCAAAACTTTAATTTGAAACCATTAAAAACGCAAGTCAACATATATTCCATATTTGAAACAAAACAACATATATGTTGGACATCTTTCTGCCCAACCCATTGAAGGCTAACAGACAAGTCGAGTATAAAAGTCTTTGCCTGTTACTGAAAAGAGAACAAAGAGGGGGTCAATTGACTTTACATAAAGAATTTCATAGCCTAGGAGCACCCATGAAGAATGCTCTGTTCAAACCACAAAACATGTGAAAGTGGTGGATTGTAGAGAAAGCCTTTTCCTGAATATTATACATCTTGGATATGTTCACATGTGGAGATGTGGTCCCTCAATTAATGTGAACTCAAATTATATGCAGCTTGATAAGTAGGAAACAGCATTTTGAATTATGACCTGAAAGCTAGCAAAATGGTTTCAGAATGGGTAGCATATTGTTCCCTGAAACTACATTTAAAGAATTGTTCAAACAATTTTATATTTTGACTTATATTCAGGTAGAAATTTGAAAGTGGATTTAGGAAGTAATTCTAAGCTACATTCCCCTTCTGAGTAGCAAGGAAAATAGACTTGAAGGCACACAACTGCAGCAACAAGGACATGACACAAATCTGATGTAGGTTTTTCAGGGGATGGTGATGATAATAATAATATTCATTTATATCCTGCTCTGAGTCTTGTGAGACTCGAGGTGGCTTACAAGAAAGAAAAGAAAACATGTAGAATATACAACAGAAATTAACCTAAATCAATAAAAAACCACCAGATGAAATAAAAACAAAGAACATATGAAATTAACATAAAGCACCTCAACTCAAAATAAAATAAGCAATACAACACAAATAATAAATTATAATTAAAACCATAATATACAAACCAGAGTTAACATCCCAGCCACAGATCAGATTAAAATATCAGGGATGCTGAGCCACATTTTTCTAGACCATAACAGGAAAAAAAAAACCTGTTCTCAGATCTGTTCCCCCGTACCATTCAAACCTCTAATCTTCCCACATGATTCAGAAATCAGCAGTGCTTCTATAAAGTAATAGCTAGATCATTTGAGTCTGTAGAAGAGCTGTGTATAAGTACTAGCTCACAGCTTTTAGGCCTTTGTTTGGGAATCTGAATAATACATCCTTTTCCTTCCCCTCCACTCTCTTTCAGAGCGACATCAGCTTAAAGCTGAATTTTCTGGTTCATTTGGGGTTGCAGACCAGGTTGCTTATTGATGGCAGGATTAAAACAATATTATAAAAGCAAATAAATTCAAGTAATCTTTGTGGAGTTATTTCTTGTGTAGTGGGGGAAAGGGTCTAAAACATTTCAGTAAATTGTTCCCTACGGATTATTCACTCCAGTCCATTAAACACTCATAAGCACACTCAACTATCAAATTAGCACTGCCAAACAGTGTTATTTGTGATGGCTATTTTTATTCACAGCAGGCAAGAATCATTCCTCTGTGAAAAGCAAAGCATTTCATCCCATAACCCTCATCACCCTCCCTTCTTATCATATTTTGCTTGGTCCAGCACTACCAGCTCCATAGAGCATCATCTATTTTAGTTTCCTAGTGCTGAATACTGATCAGGCTATTCACAATGTGCCAAACTTTGCATTGCTTTGCATTACTTGTCATAAAATAATCTAACACATCAGAGTCTGTGAAAATGTTTCGCGTAAGTGTGATTTGTCAAAAGCCTTGAATTTCAGATTCGTTTTAATTTGGAAAAAAATCTATGCTCTTCAAAAGACTTTTTTTACCCTTCAACTTTGACCATATCTACAACTTTACTTGATATCTAAAGTTTTGTTGAATAGGCTGCTACCCTCTACTGCTTCCTACCAAAAGCAAATTTCTCAGTAGCACTAATGACTTACATTAAGCATATAGAGAGCTTAATTACATAGTATGGTTCGCTTCCTATTTTGCCACTCAGGCGTTTAACCAAGAGAAAAAAGTGCTGGAGCTGAAAAGAGGGGGAGGATTGAACCCAGGTGAACTCATTTAAAAATCCACATAGCAACTTTTTTTAAAAAAAACTTCAACTATTACATGTTTAAAATAACTACTGGTATAGGATATATCCTAATATTATGGCATTTGGTCTCAAGACAATATGTATTTAAGAGAGCAAGTATGCTAGCTTAAAAAGCTAATGTGAACTAAATTGTACTGACGAAAGGGGAAAAACAACAACATGAAGCTGCAGTGGCCTATTTTAGTCTTCAGTTAGGAATTTGGAAAGCTAATCAGTTCAGGAAGCTTTGCAATTTAACTCTGGTACAGATAGAATTTTACAATGTCCAGATTCACAGCTCCCTTTGCCCAGTTGTTTGATTGTTGATTAGTAATTTGTTTTGAATATACCATTTAATTATGATATGTAGACATGACTGTAATTACTGTATACAACGAAGTCAACCAAAATTTGGAAAGAAGGGCTGAAACGGGAACAGGAACCTTAGTTTACTGGACTGGGGAAAGTTCAGAACAGTAAAATAGATCCACCAATATATTGCTTTATCAGGGTGCTCTCACACTGATAATATCTTAAAAAACAAACAAACAAATCCATAATTGGCATGCCATTGGATTTTGAAGAATTGGGCATTATTTGGTGCACAGGGGAAACTAATGATGCTTCCACACAGGGCTCGAACCCACACCAAAGCAGGTTTAAAAAATCCGCTTCAGTGTGAGTTTAAGTTCTCACAACCCACCCAAAATCTGGACTTTCCTGGGGAAGATGACTACGTGCCATCCTGATTACTATCAGGATGGCATGCAGCCACCCCAAAGCTCCCCAAAAGAATGCTTTACAAGCTTTTAAAACTTACCCAGCCACCAATATGGTCCTCCTCACAACTTCCTGCCATGAGGAAATGATGCGCTAGGAGACCCGGGAGAGGGGGCATAATGGTGACTGGGTTTTAAAAACTTTTTAGGAGTTATTTTGGCGTTTTGGGGTAGGGGTAGGTGCCCTCTTAGCTTTTTGGGCTCCTGAGCCTGAAAAGCCAAGATGGCTCTATGGATTGGACCCAAGGATCACGTGACACAGTTCCCAGGCCCAATCCACACTAGGCCCACACCTGGTAAGACCCAGATCTCACCTAAGATTCAGATCTTACCGGGTGTTTATTTATTTATTTGTTTATTTACTTTATTTGTATATCGCTCTTCTCAGCCCTTAGGCGACTCAGAGCGGTTTACAACAATTTAGGTATACACAATACAAAATCATTAAGCATTTAAAAGCAATAGCATCACAAATCATTAAACATCACTATCAATACATCACTACATCAACAAATCCATCAGATCTCATCAATGAAATCAGAATCCAAACTTGTTATCTGATATTCCGTGTTCCGATAGTCAGTCAATCAATCACACTGCTTAGTCGAATGCCTGTTCAAACAGCCAGGTCTTTACTTTCCTCTGGAATGCCAGCAAGGAGGGGGTAAATCTAATATCTGCAGGAAGGGCGTTCCACAGCCAAGGGGCCACCACTGAGAAGGCCCTGTCTCTCGTCCCCGCCAGGCATGCTTGTGAAGCCGAAGAAGTCGGGAGCAGGGCCTCCCCAGATGATATTAATGTCCTAACTGGTTCATAGGAGGAGACGCGTTTGGACAGGTAGGTCGGGCCAGAACTGTTTAGGGCTTTAAAGGCTAACGCCAGCACTTTGAATTGTGCCCGGTAGCAAATTGGCAGCCAGTGGAGCTGGCGCAGCAGTGGAGTGGTGTTCTCCCTGAGTGCTGCTCCTGTTAGCATCCTGGCTGCCGATCATTGGACCATTTGAAGCTTCCAAGCAGTCTTCAGAGGCAACCCCACGTAGAGAGCGTTGCAGTAGTCTAAACGGGATGTGACGAGAGCATGGACTACCGTGGCCAAGTCAGGCTTCCCAAGGTACGGGCGCAGCTGGCGCACTAGTTTTAACTGTGCAAATGCTCCCCTGGTCACCGCTGAAACCTGGGGTTCCAGGCTCAGCGATGAGTCCAACATCACACCCAAGCTGCGAACCTGCGTCTTCAGGGGGAGTGTGACCCCGTCCAACACAGGCTGTAACCCTATACCCCGTTCGGCCTTGCGACTGACCAGGAGTACCTCTGTCTTGTTTGGATTCAATTTCAATTTGTTCGCCCTCATCCAGGCCGTCACAGTGGCCAAGCACCGGTTCAGGACCTGAACAGCCTCCTTAGTAGTAGGTGGAAAAGAGTGACAGAGTTTCATTAATTCATTGTTACCAGAAATTGAATGTCGTTTGTACCCCTCTGATAAAACCGAGACAGATCTTGCTTTTAAAGCCTGTCTGGATGGGCCCTAACATGACTTTGCATGGGATTGCATGCACAGAAAAGTGCTACAGTATATCTCCTTTAAATTATAGGTCTTTGTCTCAAGAAAATCCTACAAAAATTATACTAATGCTCAGGTTATATGATAACGGGATATCTTGTCTCTATGATGTCAAAGAATAGGAAGGACAAGAGAATAGGAAGGACAAGAGACCTCTTCCAGAAAATTAGAAACATTGGAGGTAAATTTCAGGCAAAAATTGGTATGATAAGAAACAAAGATGGCAGGGACCTAACAGAAGCTGAAGAGATCAAGAGAAGGTGGCGAGACTATACAGAAGATCTGTATAGGAAGGATAATAATATCGAAGATAGTTTTGACGGTGTGGTGATTGAATTAGAACCAGACATCCCGAGGAGTGAGGTTGAATGGGCCTTAAGAAGCATTGCTAACAACAAGGCAGCAGGAGACGACGGGATCCCAGCTGAACTGTTTAAAATCTTAAAAGATGATGCTGTCAAGGTGATACATGCTATATGCCAGCAAATATGGAAAACACAAGAATGGCCATCAGACTGGAAAAAATCAACTTATATCCCCATACCAAAAAAGGGAAATGCGAAAGACTGCTCAAACTTCCATACAGTGGCCCTTATTTCTCATGCCAGTAAGGTAATGCTCAAGATCCTGCAAGGAAGACTCCAGCAATACATGGAGCGAGAGTTGCCAGATGTTCAAGCTGGGTTTAGAAAAGGCAGAGGAACGAGAGACCAGATTGCCAATATCCGCTGGAGAATGGAGAAAGGCAGGGAGTTTCAGAAAAACATCTACTTCTGCTTCATTGACTATTCTAAAGCCTTTGACTGTGTGGATCATAATAAATTGTGGCAAGTTCTTGGTGGGATGGGCATACCAAGCTACCTTGTCTCTCTCCTGAGGAATCTGTACAAGGACCAAGTAGCAACAGTAAGAACTGACCACGGAACAACAGACTGGTTCAAGATTGCGAAAGGCATACGGCAAGGCTGCATACTCTCACCCAACCTTTTTAACGTGTATGCAGAACACATCATGCAATGTGCGGGGCTGGATGAATGCAAAGTTGGGGTGAAAATTGCTGAAAGAAACATTAACAACCTCAGATATGCAGATGACACCACTCTGATGGCCGAAAGCGAGGAGGAGCTGAGGAGCCTTCTAATCAAGGTGAAAGAAGAAAGCGCAAAAGCTGGGTTGCAGCTAAACATCAAAAAAACCAAGATTATGGCAACAAGAATGATTGACAACTGGAAAATAGAGGGAGAAATTGTGGAGGCCGTGACAGACTTTGTATTTCTAGATGCAAAGATTACTGCAGATGCAGACTGTGGCCAGGAAATCAGAAGACGCTTACTTCTTGGGAGGAGAGCAATGTCCAATCTCGATAAAATAGTAAAGAGTAGAGACATCAGACTGGCAACAAAGATCCTCATAGTCAAAGCCATGGTATTCCCTGTAGTCACCTACGGGTGTGAGAGCTGGACCTTAGGGAAGGCTGAGCGAAGGAAGATAGATGCTTTTGAGCTGTGGTGTTGGAGGAAAGTTCTGAGAGTACCTTGGACTGCGAGAAGATCCAACCAGTCCATCCTCCAGGAAATAAAGCCTGACTGCTCACTGGAGGGAAGGATACTAGAGACAAAGTTGAAGTACTTTGGCCACATCATGAGGAGACAGGAAAGCCCAGAGAAGACAATTATGCTGGGGAAAGTGGAAGGCAAAAGGAAGAGGGGCCGACCAAGGGCAAGATGGATGGAAGTGACTGGACTGACCTTGAATGAGCTGGGGGTGGTGACGGCCGACAGGGAGCTCTGGCGTGGGCTGGTCCATGAGGTCACGAAGAGTCGGAGATGACTGAATGAATGAACAACAACAAATGATGTCAAAGCATTGGGGAATTGATTAGTTAGCAAAGACCAGGAAAGATTACTTTAGCTCCAAAGAGCTGTACACGAACAACTTACTGATGTCTAGCCTATTGTTAAAAATTATATCCAATTTTTAGCTTGATGGAATTTTTCCAGCACATGTGCTTTGCAGTAGTGACTTGGAGACCTTGATAAACCATATCAAGTCTATGAGGTTGTGGATTAGTGTTTTTATTTTGTTCAGATTCTGGACCATCAGTGTTGGGGACTGAAATGCATTTCTTCATCTAAAGTTGGATGCTTGATTCTCCAGCACAGCTACAAATCATTCCTGGTGTAGCTTGGAGAAAACTCCATTTAAAGTGTTTGGATTGTCAGATATGGAGTTTTATCTCATCTGTTTAATTTTGTAAACCATCTTGAGTTCTACTTTGGAGGAAAGGTAGGGTATAATTCCTAAATTTCTCTCCAACCTGTTTCTCTCACTCATGCTGAAGTTCAAGTAATATGTATATATGTATGAGTTATATAAAATGTTAAATCTGTCTGAAAAACAAACCTAGAAGTGTTTTAGCATTACAAGTTTCTGTCCATATTCTCAATCTGTCAGCAAACAGTAAGCATTCCATAGTTGCTTGTGGGTATTTATAAAAGGTTGTATATAATTGAGGGTTTTAATATTTATTTTTCTCGTCAAAAGCTACAGCCATCTTATTGTTCCCTTTGGCACCTTCTCTTTTCTCTTTAATGATTCCAGATTCACCACAAAGGAGAAGTCCTGCAGAGATACTCAAAGCAATACATATACTTAGCAGACAGGAAAAGGCAAATGTTCAGTTTATTCCCTGTGGCATATAACATTAAAATCTTTGTGCAGTGCTTAAAGTAGATGCCTCCCTACCCAGACAACCACCAGTACCACAATGAGGAAAATATGCCAGCAGTGACTTGAACATGGCCCATTGATTGCACATCCTGCAGTAAACAAGATATTTTCAAATCAAGGCTATTAACTATGAGTTGTTGCTTTAGTTTGTATACATTTTTCCATGCAATATCATCTATAGAAATACTGGCATGAGAAACATTCTGTTTACTTGAAAACATGGAAAATGCCAACCCTAAATGTACCATAATCTAAGTGTGTTCATGTTCCCTTGAGTCAATTTGCAGTTTCATAATGCGGTGTGGCATATAGAGGCAACTGTATATCTGCCAGAACTTTTTTTGTAATCATATTAGGATTGTTGCCTGAAACCCATAACCTTAAAATTGGAGCTCTGAAAACAAGGCTTGGATGGATGATCTCCCAATGCCCTCACTGACTTCACAAACAGGAACTCCCCCACCCCAACCCAGGAAGTCTCTCCTGGCTTTTCTTCTTCACACCTCAGCTAAGGTCACCAAAAAGTGAAGAAACTTCCTTGCCAGCCAAGCCACTGGGCTAAAACAATAGATTGGGATGCTGATAATCATGCAGATCATGCAGGGACATAATAAATCCCATCTATGGTGGCCTGAAAGCCCATCAGTGCAGTCCAGCTATTGTTCCATCAGGAAGACCAGGCAATCCCATTACTGAAGGGCCATTTCACCATTATAGTGACCATTGTCACTACTGTCCTCAACCAACACCCATTTCCCCATCCAGAAAGTCAATGCCACTGGCAAGGGGATGGACACCAACACAACAATAGATTCAGGATTTCTCCGATAAAGCTTGATTAAAGTTCCTACCATACAGAACATACCAATCACAGCTGTAAAACATGACAATGGAGCTGGCACACCAGGAATGAACTTGTGATTCAAGATAACAGTATTGTCAGAAATTTTTGAAAGCAGAAAAAGTTATTTACTCCCAATATAAAACTTCTATTAGGCCAAACCCCATATAGGATCCCTCTGTAGTATATTCTCTATGTATAATCCGATTGCATTATGTGTTGTTTGGTTGGAGCATTTTTCTTTGGATTGGGAGAACTGTATTATAGCCAAATGTTTATCTAGTAGAACAACCAGAATCGGAAGTTGACTACAAACCATTCAGCAAAATATACTGAACCATGGGTCAAAAGGATAATAATAAAGGTAGGCAAGTAGTTTGGGTGTCAACATCTTTTAGATAGGAAGGCTTGAGTTAAGGAAAAACTTATGAATAATAAGACCAAGCAGGGTATTGAAAATAGTTGGTGTGGAAATCATTCTTGTCTAAGCAATAAAGAACTTAAAGGACATGTTCATATTGAGGAAATGTTTGCCACAGGGACAAAAAGCTAGAAGAGTCAGTGATGCATGCATTTGTCAAAGCATATATTACCCACGGTTAACAAAAACATGCTGTATAGAGATTACATTGAAATAAACAAACCATTAAATTTCTCAGTCAGTCAGTAAAGATGTAGCCCCTCATCTTTTTATATAAATATATGCTGTTTCATCTATGCAAACAGTCTTCCACAATGTTAGCAAAAGTATTCATGAAGGTCCATATGTAATGAAAATCATGGACATATTTGTGCTTTCTTTTCAACACATACCCAGATTTTAGTGGATTTTAAGTTGGAGCCAAAGATGTGTTTACATCAACAAAAGGAGTCTATGTTCCCATTGAAAGTAAAGGGTTTGGTCCAGACAGACATCTAAAAGCAAATGTAGGATAGACCAATTTAAAGTATTTTCTTCTACAACCTCCTCACCACTTCCACATTTATTTACTTACTTACTTCATTTTTTCTAATATAGGGGCTTGCCACCTCATCACACTGGAGCAAATTGTCCCTTCGCAGCACTTTGGGAACAGGGCCTGCCGAGCACCATCAGATGACACTAGGTAGGCCCCATCCCATTGACCCTCTAAGTGCCAAGGAAGCATCAAAAGTTGCTTCCTTGGCAACTACAGAGAGGTGTTCTTCAGGTAGCTCCTATGGAGCTACCCGCATTTTTGGACCCTTTCCCCCATGTGATGGAGAAAAGGGCAACACGGTAACACATATTGCTGCCCTTTCCCCATCTGATGGACACAGGGAGAGGGTGCCAACGTACCTTCTCCCATTGTCCCCATCTTATGGGGGGAGGATAGAGGGTACATGGGGTGCCACAAGATGCTGTACATGCCTACTGTTTCATCAGCAAAACACACAAGAGCTAGGGACGTGTGAAGAGGTCCTTGCTAACAACAATCATCAAGGTAGCTAACAAAAAACACTTGGAGGATGCCCCTACTCTTCTGAGCAATATTTCAAGGGCTGCAAAGTGAGCCAATAACAAAATTCGCCACATTTCTTTATCAGATTCTATTTTTAAAAAACCTCTAGGTCCAAGCTATTCTTTCTCATCTTCAGCACCACCAGGAACTGCACCCCCATTGCCATCCTCATTGAATCCTTTGTTGTATAGCTGTTCGAGTGTTGGACTTTAATCGGGAGAAAACTATTTTTGCATTATAGGAGTAATCAGATCTGAGGTTCTCACTCCTCAGTCCCAGTATTCTGAGCAAGGGAAGGAAATCTGAAGATGAAACAACAAATCTGAAATTGAGTGTTCTCCCAGCTATACACATTTCTCTCTCCTTCCCCTTTTCTCATTATTTTTCATATTCTACTGCCACTTCTTCTGGCTGCAGTCATCATCTGCCTTCTTCTCCCTTTTGTCTTTTGTCTTCTCCCAGCTGTTATTCTTTTGCTTATGCAATAAATCTTGAAGTCATGATTGATACATGTTAGATTCTCAGCACATGGAAACTGCAAGTTAAATTAAATTCAAGAGGGCTTGCATCTAAATAGACATTCATGGATAAGCTTCTCTTATTAAATTATTATCATTATTATCATCATAATCTCCCCCTCCCCACCAAAAAAATATTTGGTGGTCACTAGTATCATGCTTAATGGTATCATGGCATTGTTGTTGTTGCTTTAGGGTGGGGGTACAGCCACATTATAGCAATAATACAGTTTGACACCACTTTAACTGTCATCGCTCAATACTATGGAATCATAAATGTTGTAATTTGGTGAGGCACCAGCAATTGTAATTTGACAGAGAAGGTGATCTATGTTTATATAATGGAGATCTTATGTCAAAATATCAGCATTCCAGTAGGAAGAATTTGAGTATTGCCTGATACTTCTACATAAATTGTATAGCAGTCACCGTATCCCTATAGGCTACAGTCATAAAAGTGACTGACCTTTTGGATTTCATTCTGACAAACATGCCCATTTTATCAAAGAAGATTTTGCTTCTCCCAGTTTTATTCATCCTTAGGGTCGATTCTGCATTGCAAATGCTACTGAAATGTGAAGACATCCTTCTAATGTGCTAATTTATAGGCTTGTGCTGTCACACAAGTCACAGCCTCATCCCAGCTGGGTTCATTTCAGTAGAACGATATAGCAACTTGAGAGCAAATGCCTTAGAGAGTGACTTTCCATCTCTCATTTCTTATCTCCCACCCCTTCATCTGACTACGTGTTGCTTCTAGTGTCCACATTTCTTCATGAACTCAAAGAAACCCAGATTGTATTGTTGGAGCTTAGGGCAGGGCAATTGTTCTGTTTCCCTTTGGGACCTGAGCACTTGTAGTACTTCCTAGGTAGGGCTGTTTATTTGATAAAGGATTTTTAAAAAAATTGTGAACTCTTAAATTGCTGCATTTTTCCCTTTACTGTTGTTGTAACCGTAATAACTTCCCTAACAACAAACAAAACTGTTTGTTGCTAGGTGGAGATAACTTTGATACTGAAGGCTGTCTCCAAATCGGTATTATCTTCTCCACTTGTATTTTTGCTGCTTGGATGTAAATAATTCAGGAAGGGGACTTAGGGGGGAGAGAGAAAAGAAAGGGCCCCTTTACACTACACCTCAGTATGATTTCATGTTACCTGACTTCATTCTGTGGAGACTTGGGATTTGTGTTGTGGTGGGGCACTAAATCTCTTTGGCTTAGCACTAATAACTTTGAATACAACTGGGCAAACCTGGTTAGAACTAGCCAATCTCATGTTGTTATGAATGGAGGCACAGAGATTTTTCTATTACAGAGTGAGATAAGAGTGGGATGAAATAAACTGAGTTAGGGACAATCAGCAACAAGGTTATGGTCTTAACAGGGTTTGGAAAGCTACAAATGTGGAAACAGTTTTGGATTTTATGTTTAAATTATTTGTTATTTGTTATATAATAAATATTTCTGCTTTTCATTTCTTTTTTCAAATGTGTCTGATTATTTACATTTTGAAATTGATAAGAACTAACCACAGTCACCATACTAGATTGAAACTTCTTTCAACATGTTAGATTGAAACTTCTTTCAACATACCCACTTGCCTGGTGTATTAGTCACCTGATCTTGGAAGAGATCTTAAATGTAAAAGGTCATAGTGAGTTGCTAGAGTCCATCTGATAATACTTGGCTGTCAGGCAGATGTTCTAAGTTCAATAATGATTACTCAGGTTGCTCAGATTATCCATGGCAACTTCTGGCAAATCAAGGTTCTTCAAACATACTCTGCCATTTTTAACGTCTTCATACATTTTTCTTTTCAGTATGAGAAACTGCTGGTGAGTGAGATTTTAATTGCCAAACATATTTGACTAGAAAGATCACCAGTCCAATTATTGGAGATCTTTCTTCTAGTGAAGTTGCAATACTGATCTCTTAGAAGACAAAGGCCACCTGATAGTGAAGTTGCAATACTGCTCTGTTAGAAGACAAAGGCCACCTCCTTGGACTAGTAATGTCAAACATTGCCCAGATCCAAAACAAAGCAGTTCTAGGTTTATGGACTAGATAGCTGTTATAATATGTTAAAGCAACTACTTAGGCTGTATCTACACTATCCTATATTTTAGGATCTGAACCCAGATTATCTTATTTGAACTGGATTATATGAGTTTACACTGCCAGATAATCTGGGATCAGATTCTGGGATATAGGGCAGTGTAGATCCAGCCCTACTTGTGCAAAATCACTACTCTCAGAATTTTGAAAAGTTATTTTCTGGACATCCACTCTCAGACTCTTCCAGCTTGCATTGCTGGGGGATTCTGGAAATTATAGTACTGTAACATAGAAGGAATATGTGTAGAAGCAAACAACAACAATTGGGTGTTCAAGCAGTTGTGAAAAGAATGGAAGAAAACTCATAGATATATCTCTAGGGGAGCAAACCTTTTTTTTTCATTCTTTCTTAGCTTCTAGAACAAAGATTTAGACTCCATTAATAAAATAACTAGCATGTTTCTTTGTAATGAGTAGTGGCCAACTTTTTCATCATACTGCATAAGGAATAAACCCTTCAGAGTATTGTCTTGATTCTTGTTCACAACTTGGAGTAAGCATCCTACGTGGCAGTAAAGTAGATTAATCCTTGGTGTGGTATTGTCTGCAGCACAAGCATAACTAACAAGTCCTTAAGTGTGGCAAAACACATTTTTCATTGTATAAGTATATCTGAGTTCTCTACTGAATATAAATTTAGGGATGATATTTGCAGAAATAACTTTCTCTCCAGAATTGATTTCCAAGACATATAGCCGACACAGATACAATTTAAAGAGAATTTTTTATTGTCTGTCTCTGGTGAGTGAGTCCAGAGTCTTTTCATTTGTCGATATAAAGAAAATACTGTACTGTTCACATAGAAAATCAATTGGATTGCCACACTTTGAACTAGTTTTATAGAGCTGTAAAGGTCACCTGGAGTCATTTGGTATGCATAAAGTGTTCTTGCATTCTTTACTACCTGTAGCTAAACATGCACTTAAAAAGCAAGAAACAAACTTGCTGGCTTTACTAGTTTATATGGTTGTTTTACTTAATAAATTGTTTTTAGTTTCAGCACCTGGAGTATACCTTATATCTTATAGATGCAGGTGAAATGTCAGGAGAAAATGCCTCTAGAACATGGCCATATAGCCTGAAAAAACCTATAACAACCTATACTTTATATCGTTTACAATGCAGTAATGATCAGGAATAGTTTATATACTTCTTCCTGACCATATTCAGTCCTTCTGCAGGGGTCAGGACAACTAACATCGTCCCACATTGCTGTCATCAGCAAACATTTGAAATAGGTCAGGCTGTGAAACACTTGTGCATAGTTTAGGAGCATCCTAGGTACTGAGAATTTGTGGCCCAAATATGAGTCTAGAGCAGCCCCCAGTTATATGATAGGGTTGTACTGAATAATAACTTTACCAATTGATAACATAGGGCTTTTTAGTGTCCTAGGACACTTCCCCACCAGTCCAGTGATGGCTGGGAATGCTGCCCATCACACAATGTTGCTGGACTTCTGGTGGAAGCCATGCCCACAACCAAAGTGGAAGCATCCTAGGAGGCTTCCCTCCAAACATGGGAGCCTGCCTTCCTGATGCTTTGATGATGCTTCCCCCTTGTGATGGGGAAAGTGGTGCCATGACGAAGCTGTGCTTGAGGTGACAGAGTCTCCCCTCATCTGTGCTGTTTCACCACAGAGGCTGGCAAAATGGCATAGGGGGCTTCCCTGTGTAATAAAGTCCTTAAGCATTATACCGCAAGTTCTCAAATCATAGCATTCCTTTAACTGCTCTGCAATTCTGCATGGCTCAAAATAGGATATACATGAAACCACCGGGAGAGGTCATCCAGAGTTTTGGAGTATGGTGCCATCTATATGCAGATGGCACCCAGTTCTACTATTCCTTTCTAGCTTATGCCAAGGAAGCTGTCTTGTCCCTAAACCAGTGCCTGTCATCAGTAATGGACTGGATAGAGGCAAACAAATTGATATATAATATAGACAAGACAGAGGTACACCTGATCAGTTGGAATAGGGATCCACCCTGTGCTGGATGGGTTCACACTCCCCCTGAAACACACAGGTTTGCAGTTTGAGAGTCATCCTGGACTTGGAACGGAACCTGGAGGTCCAGGTATCTGAAGTGGCTTGGAGGGTCTTTGTACAATTAAAACCTGTGTGCCAACTGCACCCGTAACTTTAGAAAACCAGAACTGGCCTTGGTTACATCCCACCTGGATTATTGTAAAGTGCTCTAGATAGGGTTGTCTCTGAAGAGTGCTTGGAAACGTCAGCTCATCCAAAGATCTGTAGCCCTGTTGGCTCTTCTCCCTGGAAGAGTCAACAGGGGGCCATAGAGTAGGAATCCCCTCCAAAGTCCTCTTTCAGCTCTTCCATGGGAGGAAGGGAAGAAGACAGCAGGCCTCAAACGAAGCTTTCATCTGGTACATTGAGAGGGGAATGGGGGAGGGGGCAGGGAGAGGGGTACTGCTCTTGCCCACCTGTGCTGATCTTGGATCAGCATGGGAAAGCATGTAGCTGTCCCCCAACCTGCAAAATCCTGAGGTTTAGGCCAGCTGTGTGGCCCCATCCAGAGGAAATTGGATGTAATATCCCAATTCCGCTCAGATTTTTGGCCTGTGTAGAAGGGCCCTTTGGGTACACCAATACAGTAGAATTAATGCAGTTTGACACCACTTTAAGTGTCATTGAGCAATGTTATGGGATCATGAGAGTTCTAGGTTTATAAATTATTTAGGTTTTTCTGCCAAAGAGTGCTGTTATTTCACCAAACTACAAATCCCATGGTTTCATAGCATTGAGCCATGACAGTTAAAAGTGGTGTCAAACTTCATTAATTCTACAGTATACATGCACCCTATGTTTAAATCTATAAACACAGGAAGAGTAAGCATGGAATCATACTGTTATAGTGGCGTAGTGTGAAAGGCTCTTCGTTATCTTGACTAAAATGCATACAAACACAGATAGGCAGACAGAGTCAGAAAGGTCTTGGCATTTCTCTTATCATTTGATTATACTTCACACTCTGAGGTCTCTTCTAAACTGCCTTATAATCCCAATTATCAAAGCAGATAATCCACACAATCTGCTTTGAACTGGATTATCTGAATCTATGTTGCCATATAATCCAGATAATCTAGATTTTATATTGCTGTTTAGAGGGGCCTGAGTATCTGGAGGCTCTGGACTCTGCATTTTATTACACTGATAAACCCATTGGTATTCCTGACTAGTACTGCTGTTGTGATAGAGTCATCACAAAATCTCTGATCCAGGTTCTATTCCAATTGCTTACTTCAGTGGTTTACAGTTTGCAAGCAACTGCAATTCAAGAACAGAGAACAGTGGAAGGGTGACTCATGCGGTAGAGATTTCCTGCTTTTGATATGTGGAGGAGACGCTGATTTGGTGATGCTAGAAAGCAGTATGCCAGTCCAGCCTTATATGGCCATTCACTTAACAAACAGAAGAAACTGTTATTGCCTCTAAGAAGAGGGGGAAAGGTGGGCCACAAGGAAAACCTAGGATACACAGATCTAATTTTAAGTATTTTATTTTAGCCAAGACCTTCTTTCTAACTTTTTCAGAACTGTGGGAGACAAATCCCACATGTGCTGCTTAACCAGTCACACCATTGCAGTGACTAGGAAGGAGGAGGGAGAATCTCTATTGAATCTATACATTTGCTAAATTCATAGCTACATGGAAGTTCTTTCTTTTTGGCCCATATTTTAACTGATATCCCTCTTAGATAGAATTGCCAGATTGAAAACTAGATACTGCACACTTTTATGGTTGTGTAGAGGAGGGAATTTCAACAGGTGTTTTTCATCATATAACCAGTTTAGCATACCTCTGTTTGCAGGCCAGATAAAACCACCATTCTTAATATGAGCCTTTTAAAAGGTTTTAAAAAACTAGGCATCTTGGCATATCAAGCATCTTACCCTCTATAGAAAGCAACTCTTGATTTGCACTGTTGAAACGCCTGGTTCTCTTTGGAGACAGTCTGTCTCCTTTTAAACATAAAGGGATTTTCTTAATAGTTACAAATTTGCTTCTGACTTAGAATATTATTTTTCTCTTCTGTTTTTATTTGTATTTTGAAAATCAGAACAAAGGATTTTAACAAGATATATGCGACTTGGCTGGTGGGAAATAAAATAAAATATAGATCAATACATTTTGCACATGCCGCTTTGCCAGTAAATTCAGGCATGTCTGAATTGTAAGAGCAAATTTATGGACAATGACTAATAGTGTGGCTGAGCTAATTAATGTCAGTCAATCTAGGCCATTGAGACATTCATACCTAATTGTGCTGAGCAACATGATAGTTTATAACAGAAGAACTGCGCGCACAAGGGATTCAAGTGAGGATTTCAGGCTTGAGTCAACTGCTGTTAAACTGAACTAGATTTGTCTCTGGGCTCAGCATGCTGGATGGTTACAAAGCAAATTGATAACTGTGGGCTTCTCTGCCATATAATTGGCCACATTCACATTAGTGGTGGGCTGCAAATAGGGATGGATGAATCAGCCAGAAGCCAACCCATGTCAATTTCTCATCTGTTCAATCATAAATCTGATCTAATGTCTTCATCTGTCTGGTTCATACATAGTTTTCCTCATTTCAACATAAACCTGCTTGCTCTCATCTGATTTCTGAAGGTAAGCAGAATTGGCCCCGTAGTCCCTTTAAATAGAAATCCACCAGAGAACCCCAGGAATTTCCATATGGGGCTGACAGAGAGAAAGTCCTTCCTCAACCACTAGTGATCCCTTGCTGCTAGTTAGAGTTGATAATACTGGACCAAATGAAACAATGCATGGACTTAATATAAGACTGTTGCCTATATTCCTGTATCATATTTGAACCCATTACCATATTTCAAACTACAGAGAAGTAACAATGCAAAAGATGACTAAATTTCTATTCTGGGATTAGTGAATTGATTGGTTTCTTTAAATATACAGAGTAGACAAAATTCTTCCCAGTATTGACCTGAATGTTTGTACAATTATATATGCATATTTCAGATTTATATGTCTAATAAATATCTTAAATATTATTTCTAAAATAATTAGTTCAATGTGGTTAACTTGGCACCATTAGTCTATGAAATAAACAGTAATTTATTTTAAAAAGAACTGTAGGTTGTTCCAGGTATACTGGGCCATTTACAGTTCACTTAAGGAACACTCAAAATACTGAGAAAACAGACCTAAGGGGTCAAAGATATATAGAACATAAGATAATATGAATTTTACTAACATAGTTTATTTATTTAAAACATTTATATCCCGATCTTCTCAACCTCTGTAGAGGGACTCAGACCCTCTACAGTACCTGGAGGTGAATCTAGTCATCTCCCTGGAGTTGAACCACAGCCCCTAGAATTGAATCTAGATCCTGCTCTGCCCCCTACCTGAAACTTTTGAGATGTCAACATCCTGTTCCGGATCATGTCTATGTTTGGCAGTTTCACAAACATGTTTATATTTCTTCTCCATTCTGTAAGACTGGAGTTAAAGTTAAATTTAAATGTGCTGAGCCACATCATTTTGCCTAACCCATCACTGGAACAGGGCCTACACAAAAATCTCCAATATTGAATTGGGAGCTTCCAGTGAAAAAGGTTCTCTCCATTTGCTTCATGAGTAAAGCATGAGACTTGAATACCATTTGAAATGGGCTTCATTAAGTGTCAATATTAATTGCTGGGTCACCATTGCTCTCCAACACAAACATTTTAATCAAATGCTAGTGCATAAGCAGGCTCCATGCCCTCAAAAACATTATACTGTAGAACTGCAAAAGGCCATCTGAATGACTGATCACAGGGCTGAACAGGACAACTGAATAAGGACAGGGGTAGAAGAACTCCTGTGCAAGCAAAGTTTATGATGTTTGGGACCTTGTAGTTCAGCAAAAGTAAATAACAACATGCTAAAAGGGTGTAAAATGATGTGTGATGTGGGAAAAGTGGACTGAAAGAAGTTTTTCTCCCATTTTCCCTTCTTTATTATTAGAATGGATGGTCATTCAATGGAAGGTGGAACCCATTGCCAGATTGTGGGTATGGCAACTAGTTCAGATAGTGTTAAAAGGTAATCAAAACAAATGCATACTTGTTTAGGCTATCAGTAACTTTTTATCATAATGAGCCATATACTAACTATAAGATCAGTGTCATATTTTACTTGTGTTCTCATAACAATGTAGTTGACCACTGAGGGAAGCAGGATGTAGAGTTAGGTAGTTGTTTGATTCAATTTAATGGGTCCCACCTTATATTTTTAGGAGCTTTGAGTAGAAGACTATAAAAGTCACTTTGACCTCTTAAACTTTATTATTCTGTTTACATAAATTATTTGGCTGTAATCCACCCGTTAATATTGTATGCTTATTTACCAAAGTTAAGTTTATTTATAGACTGAACTTTTAGAGCAGACCATCAATGTGAGTCCTCTGGAAATAAATCTCACAGAATTCAGTGCTGCTTAATGCTGGGTAAGTGTCCCTATAAGTGCAGCTTTTATTTCTTACTGGGCACAGTATAACTTGTGGTTTCCTGACAGTCTCATAATGTGAGAGCTTCACTGCCCTGGGAAGAGATGAAAGCCATGATAATAAAAAGTTTACTACTGAAAAGAGAGAAACTGGAGAGAAAATGGAAAAAGAAATATTGTTGAAGTCACCTGTCAGCATTTGAGTTACATTCCTTGCACTTTTTCATTTTTCAAATAGATGTGCAACAGCAGTTTGAAGAAGAATCTTGATAATATGATCCTGGTGTCCTCTGATTTTTATCATAAGTTTCTAAAAGGAGTTTGTCCTTCCCCCTAAATTTGCAATATGGTCAAAGAAATAAAAGTATTAAATATTAAAAAGTTATGAATACATTGGTGGAGCTCCTGAGGATTACAGATCGTTTTCCCCAATAACACTATGTAACACATTTTTTGTTCCTGGGTTATAAATGTCATTTCCTAATTAGTTCTATCATACAAACATGGAAAACTTTATTAAACTACAAAAGCTTTGTTTTTGTAGGACATCCTGCAGCACATTTTGCTATAGTTTTTCAATGAATATCTCATCAAGTCTCAACCAATTCAACATAGTTTGTGACAAACACAAAAACAAAGTTTCTGAATTATAACAATTACTTTCAAAGTAAGTGCTGTACAATTAAACAGGAAATAACATGTTCAAACCAGGAATAGAATTTTTTTCAAATTTTGTTACATATTGTAATTCAACAAACTTTTTTCTATGTGTAGCTCTTTTCCTTTTAAGAAAATAATATCAAAGCATGAATATTTCATAAATTATCACATGCATTTCTCTGCTTGCTTGTACATACAACTAGGGCTGGGCGGTTTCGTTTCATTAATTCGTAATTCGTTAAAAATTTGTTATTTTTTTATAACGAAGCGATAACAAACCATTCTGGAACAACTTAAAAACGAAATGAATTTTTAAATTCGTTTCGTAAATGCTTCGGATTCGTTATGTATTTGTTTCGTTATCGGTTTGAGGTCGTTTCGTTATTATTTCCGCATGTCTGGGGCAAGTTTTATAGTTGTTTTTTGTTTAATTAGTGGAAAAAAAAATAATATCACACCAACAGTCAACAACAGAGGGAGAGGGAAGCTTCAGAAGTTCCCCCTGTCCCATTTGGAGGTTTTTTAGCGTATTGTGCAGTCGTGTCCGCCATTAACGAATCGATTCGTTATTGTTTCGTATTTGTTTCGTTAATGTTTCGTAATTTTTTTCACATTTACGAAATTTCATAAATATCGAACTTTTTAAAAGAAAAATTTCGGAATTCTTTTAAATATCGAAATGCAAAAACCCCCAAAAAACGAATCGATTTTAGAAACAAATTTTTCCATTGTTACCCAGGCCTACATACAACATTAATCATAACAACCAATCCCATGCAGATCACATGTGGTAATTTCACATATGCACATTTCTTTGTTCATTCTCATTATAGAAGCTGTGATCAATTGCAGATTCCTACTGAAGTTGATGTCATAAAACCTATGGATGTGTGATTGTCACACATCATATTATAATGCATGAAGGTCACATCCCCACCCCCACTAAATACAATTGATATAAGAAAAATGTAAAATATGAAGTCTCTCTTAACTTGATATACATATTGTGCTTCTGTCAGTTCCTCACTCAAAAAAAATATATAATAATAATAATAAATAAATAAAACTTTATTTATACTCTGCTACCATCTCCCCAACGGACTTGGTGTGACTTACATGAAGCTGAACCCACAATACAACAATAATAAAGCAATAGCAACAAACAATACAAAACAGTTAAAATATAACTCATAAGCAAAAATAAAAATAAGCAATACAGTAACACAACAAGCAATTAAAAACCTATGGCCGGGCCAAATGTAAAATTTAAATTTAAAAATAATGCTGGGCATGAGCAAGGTAGGAGATAACTGGGAGAGAAATTTTGGAGGGGATAAGGGCATGCAAATCAATCCTAAATCAATAATAAAGTGCATTTTGAGGACATATTCCTGAGAGTGACAGATCGACCACATTTTGTCCCCAAAGATATATAGCAGGTCTTTGAAATTTGCTGTTCTGTAACACACTCTAAATTTTCACTGGAGAGGTCTACCATCTCTCCAGGCACAAACCTCAGGACTCCATAAGATGAAGTCAGGGCAGTTAAAAGAATAATCATAGTGCTAGAATTCTATAATGTGAATGCATCCTTAAAAATCACTCCAATTTGTTCAAATCAGTTTTGGATTTATTTGAAAGGCTTTAAAGAGCAGCTTTGATTGTGTATTCCTGCACAGGAGAGGATTAAACTGAATGACCCTTTGATTCTAGAATTCTAGCTCCTAAGGGTTTCCATCCACTTTGCAAGAATGGACTATTTATTCTTATCTTCTTCCTGTTCTTCTGCCTGTTTTTGATCCACATTTTTGGGGGGTTGTTTGTCTTGGCATGGGGCTTTTGAAATTCCAAGTGGGCAGTCTGCACACACTACTGCCCACATGTCTATGAGGACTTCCACAGAATCAAAAAGGCAGGATTTGCCATAGTCATGGAAGTTCTTTTGCAGCAGGACTTGTCTTGCTTGATAATTTACCCTTAACAGTATTTTTAACCAATGTACTTGGGAAATGTACTAAGTGGTCACTAATGTCTTTTTAAAATTTTGTGGTTGGAAGGCCCCTTTCCAATCCTTTAAAGGTTTTTAAAAGATATTATATTTTTCTCCTTTCACTTTTTTTATTCCAAAAGCAGTAATTCATTTCATGACTTAGGCAGAAAATGGGGAAGAGTAGGTGAGATTTGATAGAGGGTGAAGGTGGAAGCCAAACACCACATTGAAATGATATCTAAATAAATAAATTGGTAATAAATTTTGTCTACATCAGATTGCTTATAGTATATACACATTAGAACTTGCTACTCTCTTTGTACATACAAATGTGCCCATAATCTAGCCAATATACAGCTAATAAGTCAGACTTATATGGTTCCTTTCAGGCATTACCCTTTCGCCAGAGAGACGAAATATTGTGCACACTTTTGGATTTCACTATAAAGCAAACATATTTTCTGACAGCTCAGAGCTTGGCTATAGGTCAACTTTTTTTAGCTGTGAGATGGCACCATTACTGGATACTGTTAAACATATAAAGAAAAAGAAGATACCCCTTTTCCTTCTCAACATATTTTCATCATTTAACACACACAAAAAAATGAGTTTCATGGCCCAGTAAAGGGAAACAATCCTCATCCATTTATTAAGACCTTTCTCTCAAGCGATGTCACTTTTCTCTCATGCAATGCTGTTGAAACATCTGGGACCATGCTATAGCTTGTAAAGAAAAAATATAACATTTTTCTAAAAGTATATATAGCAGAAAAGCACAAAAACAGGATCTAAAAATAGCTCTCTCTCTCTCTCTCTCTCTCTCTCTCTATATATATATATATTAATGTACGATCCCTACTTTCTTCTTCTTTTAAGTTTTGGCACTAAAAAGCCATTCTCCCCTTTCCCTCCCTATGCTCTCTTCTTCCCTTGGTCCAAATACAGAGCTTAGAAACAGTTGTGGGTGAGATGGCAGTTTCAAGGCCAGGAATGTTAGCAATCATACCCCTTTTCCCATTGTAAATCCGATAGTAGTGTTGTAGGGCACTTTAATGTTCTGCTACCTTCTGTTCTCCAATAAATCCTTTTGGGTTCGTGTCCCCAGTGTAGCAACATGGAGGTATGCTATCTCATGGTTAAGAGATCCGCAGAAGTGTTTTTAATTTAAGTTTCTAAATTAAACAAATATAATAGTTTTACAATGGGCCTTCAGGCCCTGCATTTTGCCTATCCACTATGTTAATGTCATGACTCTGAATTGTGTCCAGAAAGAAACGGGAAACCAGTAGAAGTAGAATAATAGATTTGGTGTGTTCTAATGAGGTATGACCAACATAGTTGGCTGGATTTGGGCCAAAACTAACAAAATGAAGTTCAACAGTGACAAATGCAAGATACTCCACTTTGGCAGAAAAAATGAAATGCAAAGATACAGAATGGGGGACGCCTGGCTCGAGAGCAGTACGTGTGAAAAAGATCTTGGAGTCCTCGTGGACAACAAGTTAAACATGAGCCAACAATGTGATGTGGCGGCAAAAAAAGCCAATGGGATTTTGGCCTGCATCAATAGGAGCATAGTGTCTAGATCTAAGGAAGTAATGCTACCCCTCTATTCTGCTTTGGTTAGACCACATCTGGAATACTGTGTCCAATTCTGGGCACCACAATTCAAGAGAGATATTGACAAGCTGGAATGTGTCCAGAGGAGGGCGACTAAAATGATCAAGGGTCTGGAGAACAAGCCCTACGAGGAGTGGCTTAGGGAACTGGGCATGTTTAGCCTGAAGAAGAGAAGGCTGAGAGGAGATATGATAGCCATGTATAAATATGTGAGAGGGAGGAGGGAGCAAGCTTGTTTTCTGCTTCCTTGGAGACTAGGACACGGAACAATGGCTTCAAACTACAAGAGAGGAGATTCCATCTGAACATGAGGAAGAACTTCCTGACTGTGAGAGCCGTTCAGCAGTGGAACTCTCTGCCCCGGAGTGTGGTGGAGGCTCCTTCTTTGGAAGCTTTTAAGCAGAGGCTGGATGGCCATTTGTCAGGGGTGATTTGAATGCAATATTCCTGCTTCTTGGCAGGGGGTTGGACTGGATGGCCCATGAGGTCTCTTCCAACTCTTTGATTCTATGATTCTATGATTCTATGATTTTGTGTTTTGCAAGTAATTAAAACTTTATTTATATCTCAACCTATCTCCCCATGGAGACTTTGTTGTTGTTTTTTGTTTTTCTTTTTGTATTTTTGCTATGCTAGAAGGTTTTTTTTTTCAAGACCAAAGACACATTGTAGGAATTCAAGCTAGTCATTACTTATGGATTACTATGGCAAGGTTATTTCTTCCAAGGACAGATCATGTACTAACCAAAATCAGAACAGGATGCTCTTGGATATGGAAGGATTTGGTTATCCAGAAAAATGAATATAGACAGGTACCACATATTAAGTGAGAACACTGATTTGTTTTTATCACTGCTGTTTTCCATTAGCTGTTGGCTGTTCTCTAGGACTTCAGAGAAGCATCTTTCCAAGCTATATCTGGACTTGTCAGAAGTTGACCTGGTGATTTGCATTCAAAGAATATCACAGCTTTCCAACACCAAACCCAGGAACATTTCCAAGCTGTGCAACTGGAATCCTTCTTGAAGTTCCTTCTACAAATGGTTCCTGCTACAAACAGTATCTTGGTCTTATTTGGATTTTGGTTCGGTTTATGAGTCTCCACCTATTCCTATTCCCATTATATCCCTGCTTTTTCGTATAATTTGTTTTAAAAGCTTTTCTTATAATAAAAGAAATTGAATACATCATACATAAAGTATCAACCATTAAAAACAGAAAAAAAATCAGCAGGATGTACTTGAGATCTGTCAATAAAATTTAAAAACTTTATCCCACATCCTTCTTAAAAGCTCATCTAAAAAGAAAAGACCTTGTCATAAAGCTTCAGGACATATCTTTAGAGAAAGATCTCTTTGTACTGCAGCCTTCTTCACCCAGGAAAGTTAATTGCACCCTTACTGTACAACTTCACATTTTCATTTCTACAAAAATAATAGGTGAAATACTTTCTCCTCTACATACTTTCTTCATTCTGTGCTTAATGTTATCAACCTCTATCACCTATGTATATATTCACTTCGTTTCTAAGCTAAAGGTGCCCCAAAGACAAATTGTTCAAACTTCCTGATCATTTTGGTTCTTTAACTCTTTGACATTTGTTTATGAGGTGGCATGTTCAGAATTGTACACAATATTCAAATATGGTTGCACCATACATTTATAGTAGGGTAAAAACCAAGGATAAGCTACATGAGTAGGTAGATATGAGGTTGCTGAAAACTTGTGTAGATCTTAACAAAGCATTGTTGTAGTAAAACAAAGGAATATGACTACAATCCTACAGATGTTGTCCAGTTGCATCATTAAATACAGTGCTTGTGCTCTGCTCTTCCCTCAGAGACAGTGCATTGACCATTGCTTTGTTGTATACAATATTTTCCAAAAAGGCTTCCCCCTTATATGGAGGAAGAAATACCAGAAAGCCAAGCAGAGATCAGAAAATGAAGAAACACAAACTATAAACACAAATTCTATCTAGGAACCATTGCACAGACCTTGAGCCTTCTGCACTCAGCACTTAATATTTCAGCCATGATACCATTTTTAAAATGTGGTTTGTGATTGTGAAATGTTTTTTTCCTGATGTTTGCTATTGATTTTATTTTATTGTATGTGTTTTAATCTGTATTTTTTGGGCTTGTCCCCTTGTAAGCCACCCGAGTTCCTTCAGGGAGATGGTGGCAGTGTATAAAAATAAAGTTGTTGTTGTTGTTGTTGTTGTTATATTTCAAACACATATTGGATAATAGAATGCATCAAATAATATCAAAGGAATATCAATCTGTGCTTTATAGATTGTAAATGATTGTGTAGATCATCAGAAATCATTTTTATATCTAAAAAAATGGGATGCCACAACATGTGGCAATGTGTAACCTAGACTGTGAACAAAAACCCACTGTTCGGACGCAATTTGAAAGAGACTTTCAAATTTAAACAGGACGGCATCTTATAATATTGTTTAAATTTATATGCAAATTATGTCATATAGAAAGCAAGATTAGACTCAAATGAAGGAGACATGAAACTGGAGAGAAAGAGCATCAACTTAAGATAGGGAAATGAAACCATATTACTACCAAAAAATAGCAAAGAGTGAAATAACTGCTGGTGCAAATTGAAGAAAAAGTGCAAATGCATGGCTGGCTGCTGTTGAAACTTAAGAAAATAAAAGTAATAACCAAAGATAATTTACATAATCTTTGGGTGAGTGTTAGAGACAAACATAGTCAATATTTTCTATACTTTACCACAGTTATTAATCAAAATGGAGATTGTAGACAAGAAATCAGAAGACAGCTCAGACCTTTAAAGGCAGTTATGATGGAATTAGACAAAATCTTCAAGTGGAAAGACATTGAATACCAAAATCAGAATAATCCAGGTGATATTACTTCTCGTACGTATGCACAGAAGCTGGACAATGAAGAATGTTAACAGGAATAGAATCAACACATTTAAAATGCTAGCAAGCATTACAGAGACCACGAACTGCTAAAAACACAAAGAAATGAGTCTTACAACAATGAAAACCTCAATTTCCACTAGAACAGATGAACAATTTGAGGCCATCATACTTCAGACAGATCATGAAATAACATGACATTTGAAAAGATAATGCACGGTAAAGAAGAAGGCAGTTTGAAAGAGGATTGATTGAATCAAGTAAGTCATAGCCCTAAGCTTGCATGACCTGAGCAGGTCAGCTGATGACTAAGGATATTTGATAAATAATACCTTTTGTTTTTGTTTTTACAACATTTGTAAAAAAAACAAAAGATATTCAAAACTTTTACCAAAAAAATC
This sequence comes from Anolis sagrei, assembly GCF_037176765.1. NCBI lineage: Eukaryota > Metazoa > Chordata > Lepidosauria > Squamata > Anolidae > Anolis > Anolis sagrei. The sequence continues at coordinate 48,861,591 of NC_090023.1, read as the reverse complement.
AAAGTCTGGCTGTAGTTTTCTATTACTGTCTTCACCACTTTGGAATCTGTGTTAAGCTAAGAAAGAATAAGATCCACATCAGTCATACATGATTTTTCCCCAGGAGTTACAACAATTCATTATTTGCCAAATGGCTTTCACTAGAGCAGGTCAGCAGTGAAAAATGACTATTTCTTCCAAAAACTGTATGTTTGGCTTTTACTGTCAACCATCTGGACATCTTCATTTTTCACAAAAGTCATGCGTTAGGAGTTATTGTGGTGTTTTTTATGTTTTTTTTTTTAAAAAAACAAACACACACACACACACACGTTTTTGAAATGGTTGCTTTATGCAACCTTGCAAGCTTAGATAAATGGAAGTGACAATGCCACAATCACTCTTGTCTAGAAACAAATGTGTGAAATAACGTGGAATAAAACATGTAAATACCAAACAAAATAAATCCAAATATTTATTTCTGAAGCACTGTGATATTACGTTGTCACAGTCTAGATGTCACATAGTTTGTGTATATTTTGCCAGTTTTCAGAGCAGCAGTGGGGAATAGAAGAGTGCTAATAACACAGAGCTTTGGTTCCTTATCTGTGAACATGAACACGATAGGTTCATGTTATATTGACATAATAGACAGTATTATGAAGAAATATACAAAATGGGTCCTAGGTCATAATATATGTCTGATATCCTGGATTGCCTGTTACAGATGTTGGCTTGAATACAACTGCCCCCCCTCCCCCCGCACACTTTAAATCCAATTTATTGTTGTAGATTTTGTCTTTTATTGTTCTGTACAGATCAACTTTATCCTAAAATAAAATTGCAGGAATAAATGATATTGCGTTCATAAGTGTAGTATGAAAATTCCAAGGTAAGTGTTCATTTTATTAAAAGTTTCAGGTTTGCCCTTTTCATAACCTATCTGAGCTATGGTCATTTATATTTTCCAAAGGATCTTAGAGTGGCTGAAAAAGTTATGCAAGTGCCTTGACGGAGCTAAAAATAGCTCCCATTGTCTTGTAAGTGCTGCCTTCTCATTGCAAGTAAACATAGGCCAGAACCATAACTGTTCTGATGATATCTCATGTAGAAAGCCAGAGAGATCTTATTGATTTTTATTGGGTGACTGGGCTGCATGCACAGCAGTTTTCCTATAACCATCTCCAAATGATTGATTTGGGCAACATTTTCTTCCAGATCCCCACGTGCTAATTCATTTTGACATAAACGTCAGGGAATGGAACCTGCCATGGGGAGTTCTCTTTCAACAGTATACAAAGTACAGCCTTTTTCATTCAATCATGTTTGCGATAGAGATCAAATGTGTTCTTCTGTGAAGGCTCTCCTGTTGCCACTCTCTCTAAATGCACTTCAGAGCAAAATGATAGGTTTCCTGGGGCTCCTTTTGTTGTTTCCTGAAAAGTCAGGAAAACAAGTGTCAACACATCCACAGACTTCCAATTCAGCTCAGCGATACAGCTTGGAGTATACATTATCAAAGGAGGGAAATGTTTTATCCACAAGCACAAGTCAGCAGCGATAATGATGTTTTTGAAAGCCTCTGGGGCTTCTGGTTAATGTTAGCAGTCCTTTAAGCATTGCATGCTTTAAAGGTGCTAGTTTTTAGGAAGAGAAATTTGAGCAGTCTAATAATTTAGAGTGCTCAGAAATATTTCTGTGATTAAGACCTAACCCTGATCTGGTGGAACATTATAATAGCAATAAATATAATCATATAATCATAGCCATAACCAAAATCTTCACCCCTTTCACAGTTAGGATTGCGTGATTTTAACTGATGTTTTTAATGTTGATGTTTTTAATTGTTTTTGATTTTAATGCATTTGTTTATTTATCAATATGTATATGTGCGGCATTGAATCATTGTCTTTTTAAGGCCACTCTGAGTCCCCTTTGGGGTGAGAAGGGTGAGGTACAACTGTGGTAAATAAATAAATAAGATACAAGTTTTTGTTAACTTTTTATAAAACGTTTCAAAAACACTCAAGGGTGTTAGGCCCCTCACATTTAGGAAATATAGGGCTGTGTGGAAGGGCCCCTAGATAAGGTGTACCAGGGCCTGACCCAAGACAATTTGCTTCATGTAGCAAAGGATGACATTTCACATTCAGAAGCCAGCCAGAGTGGCAATTTAAAGTTGTTAATAAACTAGCAATGGGATTTCTAATTATCATGGCTATGTTCTGTTTCCAAAATGCCTATGAATACAAGTCAAATTGTAATCAGAGAAGGATATTTCCTGAACACAATTACTTATGAACTTCTCAGAGCTTCAGTCACTGTAGGAAAGATACTAAACCAAATAGGCCTTTGGTTGATTCATCAAGGCTTTCTTGTGTTCTGTCACAAAATTTGTGACAATCTCATTCTTACCCTTACTTTGTGCTACTACAACCGAAAATCATATCTTCAGGTAAATTCTGTTACAGGACATAATCAAGGCGGGGGGAGTGGAGATCCAGTGGAACAGATTAAGTAGTAATATAAATAATGAAAAGGAAAGCAGAAGAATACGGTAATCATGCAAGAAAGATGAAAACCAGAATGCAATCAGCCGCCTTGTCAGAAACAGCTTTGTGCTAATAAATGATTCCAGTAATGACAATTGAAATATCTCAGGTGATAAGAGGTGGTTAAATCATTTGTTAAAAACAGTACTCATTGCCAATTTCGACAGTTCTCCATTGAATAGTTATAATTATTATTATGCAAGTGCTCATTATTTGATCAGCACTATGGATGACTGAATAATTAAGTAGATACAATATTCCTTATAACAGTGGTCAACAAACCTTTTAATCACATGATTTTGGTGGACTCGATAGATTTTTGATGCTGACTTCAAATCTGTTTTTAGTTTTTCTGTGGCACGTCTGTGGAATTTGAAGAGGCACGACTGGAGGGTGAAAAGGAGAAATTTGCCAAGAGGAAGGCACATCATGCCTTTCAGAAATAGTGAAAGTTAACAGTGTATTCTTAATTTCAAAAATGATGTACATGCACTGAAAGAGTTAAAATGATACAGTGACTAAGCAAAACCAGTAGGGTAATATAAACAGGTGTGCCTGTGAGTTACTTGCTCCTCCTGTGTGAAGACTTCCTTCTGTGTAAAGAATGGCTTGGTGTAAGGACTGCTGTGTTTGATTACTCCAAGGAGAGAGCTGTTTCAGTTTGAAGTTTGTTGTATGTTCTTCTATATGAGAGAGAAGCCCAGTGTGGAGGCAAGAAGCTGAAGCAAAGATATAACAAGGAAATATAAAGAATTTTGTTTATGTTTTGGAAACCTTGTTTTTGTAACCATATTATTTTGCTACAAGAAAGGCCTCTGAGGGAAGATAACAATAGTCTCTGGGTGTTTTTATTTCATCTTATACTGGCTACTGGTTCTGCATCACACTGCTGCTGCTGCTAAATGAGCTACTCTGTTTTATACTTTTATGGTGAGGGTCTTTTGTTATTAAGCCCATTCGCCTAACAAAGCCAACCTTGACTGTGACCGTCTTCCACCTGTCCTCACTGTAGAAGAACATTTGGGTCAAGAATAGGGCTCCACAGTCACTTACGTATCCACCGTCAAAACACTACACTAGGAAGGCCATCATACTTGGACAACAAGGGATCACTTAAGTAAGTAAGTAATACTATTTCTCTTTTCAGATTGAATTTGATCACTATTATTAAACATGCAGGAGTCACCCCAACTTGTGTGGTGTATTTACAACTTTTGGGCAGTGATATAAAATGACAAAAGATCTAATGAAAATTTACAAAATGTATTTTGGTTCCCCACTAGGTGGTCAGAAAAAAAATGGCTCCACACATCATTTGCACACCATGTTCTAATGGTTTACATGATTGGCTTCATAGACAGAAGACCTCACTTCCATTTGCAATACCCATTCTGCAGGATTTCAGTATTTGGTAAATAAATATCCAAAGGTCAGTACAGCAAAATTGAAAGAGGGAATCTTCATTGAGCCCCAAATTCAGAAGGTTTTGCAGGACACAAACTTCAAAGAGTCTCTCAACCAGTGATGAAAAAGAAGCTTGGCAGGCTTTCACATGGGTTTCTCAAAACTTTCTGAGCAACCACAAATCTTCCACCTACAAAGCTGGTGTTCAAAAGATGCTTGATGCTTTTCAGAAAATGGGATGTCATATGTCCTTGTAATTGCAATTTTTTTTACATTTGCACTCAATGTCTTTCCTGAAAATCTTGGAGCAGTGAGTGATGGGCAAGGCAAATGTTCCACCAAGACATCCAAAATGGAAAAAAATGCTACCAAGATTTATTGAATGAAAGCATGATGGCAGATTACTGTTGGGTGTTGTATTGTGATAAGCCAGGTAAATTGCGCGAACAAAAATCATATTGACAATGGGTTGTTGCAGGTTTTTCAGGCTATATGGCCATGCACCAAAAGCATTCTCTCCTGATGTTTTGCCTGCATCTATGGCAGGCATCCTCAGAGGTTCTGAGGTCTCACAGCCTCTGAGAATGCCTGTCATATATGCAGGCACAACATCAGGAAAGAAAGCTTCTGGAACATGGCCATATAGCCTGAAAAACCGACAACAACCCAGTGATTCGAGCCATGAAAGCCTTCAGCCATATTGACAATGATTTTGATGGTTAATTTTTGTAGTAGTGGTCTAATTGTATATAAGTTTATTAAATTGGTGGGATATTTTCATGATATCAGTGAAATAATTAACATAAATTAACTTTGGTATGACTCTGTTCCCTACACATCTCTGAAATATAAATAAAATCTATCAAACCCAAGGGATGGCCATATTTCATAAACCAGATATGCTACAACAAAAATGAATACATATTCGGTTTTAGCATGAAAAGTTAATCTATAGAAGTGTGTTTTTGTTTTATGTTAAGAAAATAAAGTTTTTTTAATTGTTCAGGAAAATTTCTTTCTTTCTTTATTTACAGTATTTATATTCCGCCCTTCTCACCCCACAGGGGACTCAGGGCAGATTACAATGTACACATACATGGCAAACATTCAATGCCATAGACACACAACACATATAGACAGATAGTCAGAGGCTATTTAACATTCCAATTTTCTGGCCACCAGGGGAGCTGTCACTTTCAGCGTCCATCTGCGAAACTTATGAAGTACTTCCGCATTCCCTGCATGCTTTTGCTGGAGACTTTTTATGGCCTCGTAAATTTGTTAAATTGGTCTTTCCACACATAGGTGATACCTAAATTTCCCACTTGACAGATGCAACTGTCTTTTGGGTTGCAAAGGTCGACAACAAGCTACACAAATTCACCAGAAGCTCACTCCGACCTGGGCTGGCTTCAAACTCATGACCTTTCGGTCAGTAGTAATCTTAATGCAGCTGACACCCAGCCAGCTGCGCCACAGTCCCGGTGAATGTGAAAGTCCTTATTTTGACATCTAATCTGTATATAGATTAAATATTCAATGGCACTTACTGTCATGTTGAGAGAGCAAAGAAATTATTCGAGTTCATATTTCCTACAAAATATCCTTCTATCTACCTGGCAGCAGATGGCAATAAGAATGATACCCAATGCAACACTCAAACCACTGCAGCAGTTGGTCCTTGGGAAAAAATACAGTATCTTCACTTAGTCAACCATCAATATACTTCAGCCAGAAAACACTGCATCCTAAACAATTATAGAATTGTGATTCTCTTTTAAAATAATAATAATAATAATAATAATAATTATTATTATTATTATTATTATTTGTAGACCGCCCTATCTCACTGAAGGGATTCTGGGCAGTTTCTAACACATATAGCAAACATTCAGTGCCAATCAAGAGACATATAACAAATTACATCAAAACAAGACACATCAAAGAAAATAGAACAGCCATTACTATAAATTTAATATCAAACAGACATTAACAACAACAAAAAAACAACTTGACAATCTATCTGTCTATATATATATTCTGCTTTGGTTAGACCACACCTGGAATATTGTGTCCAATTCTGGGCACCACAATTCAAGAGAGATATTGACAAGCTGGAATGTGTCCAGAGGAGGGCAACTAAAATGATCAAGGGTCTGGAGAACAAGCCCTATGAGGAGCGGCTTAAGGAGCTGGGCATGTTTAGCCTGAAGAAGAGAAGGCTGAGAGGAGATATTATAGTCATGTATAAATATGTGAGAGGAAGTCATAGGGAGGAGGGAGCAAGCTTGTTTTCTGCTTCCTTGGAGACTAGGACGCGGAACAATGGCTTCAAACTACAAGAGAGGAGATTCCATCTGAACATGAGGAAGAACTTCCTGACTGTGAGAGCTGTTCAGCAGTGGAACTCTCTGCCCCGGAGTGGTGTGGACGCTCCTTCTTGGAAGCTTTTAAACAGAGGATGGATGGCCATCTGTCAGGGGTGATTTGAATGCAGTATTCCTGCTTCTTGGCAGGTGGTTGGTCTGGATGGCCCATGAGGTCTCTTCCAACTCTTTGATTCTATGATTCTATGTTTCTATATCTGTCTGTCCATCCATCTCTTCTGTCTGTCTGTCTGTCTCTCTCTCTCTCTCTTTCTCTCTCACTCTATCTATCTATCATCTATCTATCTATCTATCTATCTATCTATCTATCTATCTATCTATCTATCTATCTATCTATCTATCTATCATCATCATCTATCTATCTATCTATCTATCTATCTATCTATCTATCTATCTATCTCTATCCATCTATCTATCTCCCTATGATTCCATTTTAATTGCTATGGCCCATTGCTATATCCCAAGCTCTCTGGCTGAGAATGCTATTGCTAACTATTCATCCCTAGAGTGGAAATCCCAGGATTCCATATCATGTTGCTATAATAGTTAGTGTGGAATATTAGTGCTATAACTGTGTAGTATGAAATGATCTCAGGTGTCACTTTAATACAAACTTAGACAGTATTAAATACATCTTACATTGGCACTGACTATTCAAGCAACATTTAGGTCTGGGTGTTCTTAAAGGGACATAGCAGCACATACTTCACTAATTCGTTAGGCTACTTGATTGATTTCCTCTCATAGCAGGGTTTTGTAACAACATTTATTATATACATCTGCCCCAAACTATTAAGGCAGCTTGCTATAAATGCAGAGTAAAGACATGACTTAGAGATGACTGATTTACACTTAAGCTGTGTGCCATCTCCTCTGTACATCATTTTGCAAAGTAAGAACTATTAAAACATGGCATCACATTTCTTATTGGCATTCTGAAGAGGGAAGTGCTGTCACTGGTGTTGCACAAAGAATGCTTGAGGTCAGACGAAGCTGAATAAATTGTATGTGAAAACGGTTTATTTCAATACCTTTATACATGAGTTTTTGTGCTGAGCCTTCATGAACTTTCCATTTTTTTCCTTTTAGGGTTTGGTATTCAAAGCATGTAAACTTCAGTCAATATACATTGCTGAATACAACAGTAATTACCATCTTCTAAGATGTTGAAATGGCATTACTGTTTGTCAGCAGGATGCCACCAGCTGCTGTCACAGGCAATTCACATTTAGTATCATCCTTACATAGACTGCTTACTAGTTTCTTAATGATGTGCAACAAACTATGATTTAATAGATTTTGAGATTCAAAAGTGATACCACAAAGCAATGTTGAAAACATGTTTATCCAGCTAGCATCATTTGGGGTCAGGCCAGAAGCACGTTTGGATTATGGTACCTTATATTTAAAGAGAGAGAATATACCAGTAGATGTGAAAGTTTCCAGTGAGGGGCAAGAGTGCTATAGAATGCTATGATTTTTCACTTCATGTTTAAGGAGAGCAAATTAGCATATCCAAAGGAGGCCTGAACTTCATGTGGAGAATAACTCAAGGCTCTCTAAAGAAATAAATTCACTTATATCTCCCTAATGATGGAATGCTACTTATTCCACAGAGTAGCTTCTTCCACAGTACTTTGATTGGGACATCTCAGTGTGTTATTACCAAGATTCAAAACATAGCCAGCAGGGAACATATCTTGTAATGTATTCATCTAGCTTTTGAAAAAATCCGGGTATGCGAGAGTTATCTTTGTGGTGAAACTCTCACAATGTGCCTAATCCATGCCATCTCTTTCCATAATGGAAGGTGGGATATATTAGGTATGTATTCCAGTGCATAAAATGGTATTTGAAGTAAAGAATCTGAACAAGAGATTTGCTTCATGGTTCAGGATAATGTGGTGATGGTGTTGCCCCAAGGTTATCAGAGAGCAATCTTGCTTAAATGCACAGCATGGAGTTAGGAATAAGGGAAGCTGGAGCATGTGGGATGAAGCATCATTCTCAAAAGGAAACATTTTGCAAGTACTTCTTTAGGGTAGAGAAAGCAGCACTGGCTAAGGATGTTGGAAATGTTAATATAATAGATCTGCTTAGTGCTAGGGTGTTAATTGCTCAAGCTCTCTGATTCAGGTTGACTCAGACCAGGGTAAATATCAGGGAATACAGTTTTGTCCTTTTGTTCCTACTTACTTGCAAATAGGTGAATTTATTATATCAAGTATTCAAATGAGACTCTATATGTACAGATCTGGTTGTGGGGAACTCATTTGAAGTACCACACATGCCAGCAATGACAATATTCTTCATTGGATTTCCTGTGTTTCCTAGGAATATCATATTCTATTATTCTATACTTTTTGTCAATTTTCAAAACCTTGAAATATGTTTCATCCATGTAAAATTTGTCACTGTTTTCACTGCACATTTGTCTTTAATCTCATATGGATTTCACTGAAGACCTTTGGAAAGAGAGCAGCCTTGATAGAATTGCATGCGTGATTGATTCAGCTTGTGAAATAGCATGCCCAAACATTTTATTTCCACGTTTAGTAAGTGTGATATAGTCTTCATTTTGACTAGCATCTCCAAAGCTTGTTCCAACAGAGGCAATACGAATAAGGATATTATACACACGATAAACTTGCAGCCTAAAATAGTGTCCGTTTTTCTTTGAATAGAATTTAACTCCATCACCACCAGCCATTCCTTCTAGTAAGGGCTACCAGGTGTAAAGTTGCAGTCAAATACCGTAGTTGTCACAACAAGCAGAATTTCTCTTTTCTAATATCAACCTAGCAATAATTTAATACAAACTAGATTATGACCTCTCTTTCTCTGACTATATTGCCTACTCTATTTCACTGAATGAAATAGATGCACTGTCGATGGACTGTCACCTTGTCATGGTGAGGGGGCTTGCATGTTCTAATGAATCTGGAGTTGTGCACTCCCAGGAGTGGCTGTGTGGGAGGTTCCATACCAAGCACAGTCCAAAAACCCAAAGACCTCAACGGTGGAGCAAGTGAAGGACAACATGGTACATGTTACAATGGCTGTGAAGGCGGAAGAAGGCTGCAACAGATTCAGAAACCACAGTTGTCGTGTTAAATATGCCACCAGTTGGAACCTCACTCTGTGAGGACTGTGTGTTGATCAGCTGTGCACTGACCTCCACACATTAAAAAACTCACATACAGGCATTTTCCAAGAAAAATAAAAACAAACCAACAAAAGTCCCATGGTGATCAGCAAGTGGTGATGGGGGCAGGACTGTGGAAGTCCCTAGTCACAGACTGGCACATGGGCGGTGGATACGGACTCAGTCATTCTACCTCAGTCCGAAGCAATTGAGTAGTTCGGCATCTGTTCCATGACTGAGCAGCACTTTTTAGGATCCACTCTACTCAACCCACATGGGGAAGGGCCTAAAAAAGGTGCCCTAAACATAGTCTGCCTCTCTTATCCCTGACTGGATTGCCGGGTCCAGAGGGTTCACCACACTGTGACCAAAAAAGAAAAATTAACTTTGGAACATGGAATGTACAGACACTGATGGACAACATTGACAGAACTGCTATCATTTCAAGGGAGCTGGGACATTTTAACATCGACATAGCAGCACTTCAGGAGACCCGGCGAGCAGGAGAGGAACAGCTGAAGGAAGAAAACGGTTGCTACACCTTCTTCTGGAAGGGACTGCCTGAATGCACGGAGTTGGCTTTGCTATCAGAAATGATCTGGTGAAACATCTGACTGAAGCACCCACTGGCATCAACAAACGACTCTCAACCCTCCAAACTGAACTTGCAAAAAACAAACAGGCAACCATCATAAGTGCCTATGCACCAACACTAGATGAGAATGAAGACATCAAGAATTTTTTTTACCATCAGCTGGACACTGTCCTATCGGAGATGCCTAAGAAGGCCAAAATCATCCTCCTGGGGGACTTTAATGCAAGAGTCAGATGAGACTTCGACCTGTGGCCAGGGACCATAGGAAAAGGTGGGGTTGGAAACAGCAACTCAAATAGCATCCTGTTTCTCACCAAATGTGCGGAACACAACCTTGTCATCTCCAACACGTTCTTCCACCAGAAAAAATGTTCAAGACCTCATAGAAGCACCCCCCGGTCAAAGCATTGGTACCTCTTAGACTATGTAATCACGTGTGCCAGAGAAAACCAAAGTGCTCTTCCAGCAGTCACCAGCCAATCCCTCTCGAATACCAGAAATACAGCTTAATGGTGTAACATTAGAAAATGTTGACCATTTCCACTACCTTGTCAGGCACCTCTCAACAAAAGTCAAGATTGACACTGAAATACAACACTGCTTGAGCTCTGCAAGTGCAGCATTTTTCCAAATGAAGCACAGAGTGTTTGAGGACCGGGACATCCATAGGGATACCAAGGTGCTTGTTTATAAAGCTATTGTCCTCCCAACCCTGCTATATGCCTGTGAGACATGGGCAGTCTACAGATGTCACATGCAACTCCTGGAGTGATTCCATTAGTGTTGCCTCTGAAAAATCCTGAAAATCTCTTGGAAAGACAAGCGGACAAATGTCAGTGTGCTGGAAGAAGCCAAGACGACCAGCATTGAAGCAATGGTCCTCCGCCGTCAACTCTGCTGGACTGGCCACATTGTCCGGATGCTCGACCACCATCTCCCAAAGCAGTTGCTCTACTCCAAACTCAAGAATGGAAAACCCACTGCCAGTACACCATTCTTGGAAGACAATCCTACTCAGAGAATGAGGGATTGCCTAAGTAAGTAAAGTAATTAAGTCTCCTCATAATAGTCACCACGGTTTAATAGCCATTTCCCATTTTTGGGGTCCTCAAATTGGTATTTTTCTTTCACTGTGTAATTGCAGCATTTTAAAAAAGCACCCAGAAACTCTCCCCTCTTTCCTCCTCCTCTCACAAAGGTAAGAGTTTTTAAAGAAAAACACCCAGAAATGGAGCACTTGGAGCCCTCTCTCTTTCTTCTCTCTCCAAGGAAAACAAATTTAAAAAAAAAAACCAAAACCATTGCATAATATTTTTAAACCCTCCCCCCCTTTTCAGACAAAAAGGCATACAATTAAACTATTACGTAATGTAAGATGGTACTCTATCCCGCCACCTGCTCTGGTGTCTCTAGGTTAGTATTTCTCCCAGATGTTCTGCAAGATACTCCACTTTGGGAGGAAAAACGAAATGCAAAGATACAGAATGGGGGACAATGCCTGGCTCGAGAGCAGTACGTGTGAAAAAGATCTTGGGGTCCTCATGGACAACAAGTTAAACATGAGCCAACAATGTGATGTGGCGGCAAAAAAGCCAATGGGATTTTTGCCTGCATCAATAGGAGCATAGTGTCTAGATCTAGGGACGTAATGCTACCCCTCTCTTCTGCTTTAGTTAGACCACACCTGGAATAATGTGTCCAATTCTGGGCACCACAATTCAAGAGAGATATTGACAAGCTGGAATGTGTCCAGAGGAGGGCGACTTAAATGATCAAGGGTCTGGAGAACAAGCCCTATGAGGAGCGGCTTAAGGAGCTGGGCATGTTTAGCCTGAAGAAGAGAAGGCTGAGAGGAGATATTATAGCCATGTATAAATATGTGAGAGGAAGCCACGGGGAGAAGGGAGCAAGCTTGTTTTCTGCTTCCCTGGAGACTAGGACACGAAACAATGGCTTCAAACGACAAGAAAGGAGATTCCATCTGAACATTAGGAAGAACTTCCTGACTGTGAGAGTCATTCAGCAGTGGAACTCTCTGCCCCGGAATGTGGTGGAGGCTCCTTCTTTGGAAGCTTTAAACAGAGGCTGGATGGCCATCTGTCAGGGGTGATTTGAATGCAATATTCCTGCTTCTTGGCAGGGAGTTGGACTGGATGGCCCATGAGGTTTCTTCCAACTCTTTGATTCTGTGATTCTACCTCAGTTCCCAGAATCTCTGATAATTGGCCAAGGCTGCTGATACTTCTGAGAGTTGAGGTCCAAAACACCTTGTGGACTGGTGTTTGGGCATCACTTCTCTACATGGATTCATAATTAGAGGAATTGCAATAAAACTAGCAGAAAGGTTTTCCTGGTTCATTGAAGATCAGAGAGTCAGTGACCCCTGTTGAAAGTTCGCTGCTTTGAGTCCCAATCTGGGAGAAGCAGGATAAAAATAAACAAATAATAATAATAATAATAATAATAATAATAATAATAATAATAGCTTGTTGTATGCACTGCAGACTATGGTATGTATTTCCTGTGCCAGTTCTGTCTTGTATATATTCGATTTTCAATATAAAAATAATGGCATATTTCCATATAAATTCCATATAAAATTGTTAAAATGAACATGTTCTTATATGCATATTACCATTAACTGAAAGGCATTCTCGTCAACATGACTTTGCCTTAAGTACTATTAGTGACTAGAATGTATGAATTGTGAATCCATTTCTCTAGAGAGTCACCAAAGCAAAACTCACCTACACACAATAAAGTTCTTCATGCATAAGAAGTGCATTTATTTGCTCTGTAATTATATTTAAAGAAAAGCTATGCTTTTATGAGTTTTTATGTACACTACTTTATTTATCTATATTTGCTTTCTGTTCACATAAGGTTGTCTCACACTTTGGCATAGGTTGAAGTGGATTTCCCTTGAGACTAAACTTCGCAGAAATCAATAGGACTAACTCATGAGAAAATGCACCAAGGAGAACAGGGTACGGCAATTACAATTTTATAGTGTTCTGCTCTTGCATTGTTGGAAATTCATGTGGAACATCCGCAGCGGAAATAAACTAGATAGATTTGTCATAAAGTGGGTGCAGTGATTACATTAGAGACATTAAAATGGCTTTATGTTCTCTCCCCCATATTAATGTTGCACTTGTAAAAAATACTTTGATGACCTAGAAGCAGGCAAGTGACATTTTAATATCCCACATCCTTGTCAAATGCAATTTATAACAATGCCTAGTAAATCCACACTACTCTTCATTGCACAAATCTGATTAAGTTGGAAAGAATCAGCAAAATCTTAATATGAATTTTCAAAGCACAGCCCTCTCCCTCCCCGATTGCTGGCAGAAATAATCATATCTTTTCATAAGCAGAAAAACATCAAAGGTGAGACACATTATTAATGAATATTGCTACTTGTTCCATTTTTTTAAAAAAATCCTTCATTTGGTTATTACATATGCTGCCCAGTGTCTGCCTTTTGATCAAATGCTGCAAGAGTCTTAAATATGTTCTTGTAACAAACACTCACAAGCTTATTATGTCTGCTTTGCAAGTTAAACTTCATTCCTCTGTTAATGACCCACTTTTCTGTATGTGAGGTAAGCCCCACTGAGTTTGGTTGGGATTGATCTCATACTCTCCAGCAGTTCTTTTAGACAGTGTAGTATCTGTGCTTGAGTAGGAAAAAGCTCTGTTTGATCCACAGTTCTGATCTTCCAAGGAAAAAAATGGAACAGGGATGTCCACCAGTTTGATATATGCTCTCCTTCATCATTTATGTGGGGCATATAATTTAAGAACACTTGTTATACTAAATATATAGAAAATAGGCCTGGGTAACAACGGAAAAAATTGTTTCTAAAATCGATTTGTATTTGGGGGGGTTTTTTGTTTCGATATTTAAAATAATTACAAAATTTTCCTTTTAAAAAGTTCGATATTTACAAAATTTCGTAAATGGTAAAAAAATTAACAAATCGATTTCCGAAACAATAACGAATCGATTCGTTAATGGCAGACGCGACCACGAAATACGCTAAAAACCCTCCAAAACCTTCTGAAGCTTCCCTCTCCCTCTGTTGTTGACTGCTGGTGTGATATTATAATTTTTTTTCACTAATTAAACCATAAAACTGGCCCAGACATGCGGAAATAATAACGAAACGACCTCAAAACAATAACGAAACGAATACAATATCAAAATACGAAACATTTACAAAACGTTTTTGAAAATTCGTTTTTTTTAATAATTGCTCCAGAATGCTTCGTTATCGTTTTGTAATTGAAAAAAATAACGAATTATTAACGAATTACGAATTAACGAAACGAAACCGCCCAGCCCTAATAGAAAAGTATGACTTCAACGCTGTTTCAAATAAAACTATTTTAAATGCTTTAGTATCCTAAGACTAAAAAGAGTTTGTGGTGCCAAACTATCCCTCCTATATACTCTCTCTCGCCCTCCTCTTTGGTACAGTCTTAGTAGATAAGAGGAATGTTGTTAATGTAACGTATATTGATTTCAGTAAGGCGTTTTGCAGAAAAGATCATCCCCCTTCTTACTGCACTGTTATATCAGTTTGATACAAATTTAACTGTTATGGCTGGATTGTGGGATTTGTAATATGGGAAGTCACTAGAATTTTCAATACCTCAGTTCAAGGGCCCAAAGGAAGACCATGGCACTTGATTTCCAGATGATGCAAAACTATGGAGTGGCTGATACCCCAAAGGAAAGACTCCAAACTCAACATGATTGAGACCAAATGGCAAGATGAACCCAAATTAACATAACTGTAAGGGGATACATTTAGACATGAATATAATTGAGATCTATCAAGTTGTACTATACTAGATTTCTAGGACAGACATGGAGATTGTGAAACCTATTATCCACATACAGTCTTTGTGCCCCCATTTTGCAGCCTTTGAAGATCCCTCCAAAGCCTCCCCCCTCCCTGTTTTTTTTAAAATCATCAACCATGATTTTGGTCAAAATTTGCTGAAGAAATACCCCCTTGCTGCTCAATATCATTATAATCTCCCAAGAGGAAGACAAAATAATGACAAAAGCTGCTTTTCAGCTAAAAACTAAAAATGGAAGTGAAATTGCATCTTTGGCTCACACTAAGAATAGAACTGTCTCCCACGAAGAGGTAATAGAAACTTTTGCACACACTCCAGAACTTGTCTGTCCCTCTAAAATCAGTATTTTTCAGTCTTTTCCTGGCATAACACTAAGCTCTTATTTAATTAGGAGCAAGAAACCAAATGATGCATGTTAGCATTTGTAGTTATCCTTAAAACCGAGAAACACGCATGAATTTCTCATTTATAAAATATTTCACCACAAAAGTGTTCTAACCACAACTGGAAAGTACTTTCTGTTAGTAATTTCTTATTGGAAATTATGACGATGCAAATTCAGATACAGGTAGCCACATTTTAAAAACAGCATCTCCCTTAGGGCAGGGACTTTTGATATATATATATTTTTTGGGGGGGGGGGAGGGAATGCCCTATGAACAGTAAAATACATCTTTACTGTTGATGAACCTTCTCTCCCATTTTAAGAAGCATACATACATGACCATAGAGAGTTGCCAAGGCAATTTAGATTCTTATCTGCAGCCTAGACCAGAGCTAATTTCATTCAGAGGATAAATGAGGAAGTCTTCTTTTGCCAAATGACAAATTGGAATGATTCATGATTAATGGAACCCTTTTCCAGTATAGACCTCCCCTTTAGACATGCTTTATTAGCAGTGAAGTGGAAGAAAATTTGCTTAAAATACAGAAGGGGTAGCATAACCAGGATACACTCTTACCAAGAAATCCAGTTCTCATTCTCAGAAAAAGAGAAGAAGGCTGATGAGGCATTAATTTTTGCAGAGCTTCAGAATCACATCAATTATTTTAAAAGTTACTGCACTTGCAATATATGGCTGAGAATAAATACACAAAACCAACCTTTTCTGTAGCCCTTTTTCTTTGCAAAATAACAATTGATATGAACTGATGTTGTATCAGCCAAAGAAGCCCAATTACTAAGAAGCAAATGCATAGTTGCCAATGGGAGGTCTCAGTAAGAGAGAATCTGGAAAGAGCACAAATATCTTGAGCTATTAAATGAAAAACTCATGATACTCAGTGGGAAATGCTTCCAGGCATCATTAAACTAGAGCAATCCAATTCCTTGTCTCCGGAAATGAATAATAACACCGGTCAACACATTTTTGGGAATGTTTTGTTTCCTCCACAATTTTGGGTGAACCAAGTAGATTTTAACATGGTGAATACAACTATGTATTTATTATGTCTGTAGCATGTACAGTTTTCCTGAAAATGTGATACACTCTAAGCATTGCTATATAGGTTGCTGTGAACTGTCATTGCTATATGTCTATGGCAACATACACCATGACAGTAATGGTGTCCTCAGGAAACAACACTAAAATGTTTTGTCACAGATTGTTGTTTGTAATCACTGCCCGACACTTTGTGGATGAGAGTCCAATAATAATCACACAACATAAATGGATTCCACTTGCCCTGATTTCTCCATCTCGGCAATGTCCCGATGAAACCTTTCACCATGTTTGTCACTCACAGCACCCAGGTTGTCTGGAAAGAAGTCCAAATGAGAATGAAGAAAAGGTATCTTCAGTGACATGTTGCACTTCATTGCTACTCATAACCATTCTGAGTCCCCTTCAGGGTTGAGATAGAGTCGGGTAAAATACAGTAAATAATTGATTTGTATGCGTGAAGCAGACTTTCAACCAGTTGGACATAACCTGGTGCTTTATATTTGCCTAGAAAGTTATAAATAATATTCTTGAAGGCTGTCCATGCAACATGTTCTGCACCCCGTAGAAGACCATCAAAGTGACTATCTTTCACATCTTGGATTTTTGGGCCAATGAAAATACCTTTTATCTTCACATCACTTATGCATGGAAACATCTGTTGCAAATAAATTAAGGCTTCAATTTGCTTGTTCACTGCCTTAATGAAGTTTTTCAATAGCCCGAGACTGACTGTAAAGGTGGAAGAAATATCTTCTTTGGATCAACCAATGATTCATGTGTGACATTCTTCCACCATGGAACCAATTTATTTCAGGGAAGCTAATTTTTTCTCATATAATGTAGATCTCTTGCTTGACTGTAACCAAGCTATAGACCCAGTAGAATTGCAATTATCTTAAGATTAAAACACAAATACATGTTGTGCTTCAAGTATTGAAGGTGATTCAGCAGAAGTTGCATCTTTTCATATGTTTCTGTCATATGAATGGCATGTCCAATAGTTATAGAAGGCTAGATTTTAGAGGTATGCAATTCAGCCAAGAGGCATCCTGTTTTGGGGTCCATTGTTATCTGACCCCTCATTCTGTTTACCAGGAAGTTACTTGAAGGAGAGGGGTGTTGCTGTTTTCATTCAGAAAAGATTGGGCCATTGGCTACAATGAGAACTTTTAAAGGCTCAGTCCTCAGTCATTTTAAGGCCTATCTGCATGAAACCTACCTCAGTTTTAGACCCCATTTAAATCTGCAGGCCTGCCAATTTTCAAAACAATTCACCAGTCTACTGATTTTGTAGAATTGTTTTAAGTTCTAACCATTTTTTTTTTAAAAAAAGACAAGAGAAGGTTCTGGGAATTGTAGGTGCTGGTTGTGTCCATTCTCAGCCAATCAGAGCATGGACACAACCAGGCTTTTTATTGGCTGAGAATTAGAGAGAGGGAGAAAAACTTCAATTTGCATCATGCGTCAAAGGGAGACTCTTCAATACCCACCCTATGCATATGATACTGGGAAAGCAAGTTCCAGCAGGGCACTCTCTGGAGGAGGAGCCTAGGAAACTTTCCAAAAAGAACACTGTTGCTGCCAGGGAGGGAGAAAAGAAGCAGCAGATCCCTTCCTCAGGTATATTGCAGGAACTGGATAAAATCTGGCTATCTTAATCTGTTTTGCCGGGCTTTTAAGCTCCCTCCTCCCCAATATGTTTTCAGAGATTATATAAAACAGCCCACCAAAGACTACAAATAATTTCCATTCAAACTGATTCAAAACAAACCAATCTGTTGATGTCACAACAAAAGGTCAGCTTGGCTAAAATACTTTGTCAACTCTTAATCACAGTGGAGAAATTTTGAGATTTTCATACCGGATGGCAAAAGATTTCATCCTTGCAACCTTGATTCAAGATATTCTACCTGACTCTTTGATAAACCCAAATCAGATCATTTGGCTTTGCCTGAGATGTTAAACAAGGATCGCTGGATGTTGATGGCACAAAGTCAGGATCAGCATCCATCTGCATCTGATCGCCATCACCTACCTCCTCATCCTGTAGTGTCCATGCTTCTGGCAGGACTGAGCAAGGCTCTATACAATCAGAAATGTATTCTTTTGGTATTTAAACAGACTAAGTCTCTGCTATATGTTATATAATGTTGGTTATGGCTGTCAAAGATATGAACCATCTTAAAAATCATGCAATCTTAAACAAGAAAATATTTCAACATTTTGCAATAATTGTAAAACAAAATTGGGTGTTTCTCAAAAAACTTATGTGGTGTGACAATTTTGAACTTATTTATGTGATCAGCATCAAAAAATCTATTTGGTACAACAAAAATTGTAATCCAAATAGATCCCAGTTTGATAATGGAATTGATGGGCAGACAGAGGTCAAGTATGATGCCTCATGGATGGATGTAATTTGTTTATCGTCATTAACCCACCAAGGTTTCTGAAGCAAAGTATGATGTATAAAAAAACATAATATTAAATACAACCCTACAACAATGAAAGTAAACAAAAGCCCCTCTTTTAAAAACTATTCTAGAACCTTAAACAAACAAGACTAGCCACCTTGCTCCCCTATATCAGGAAAAAGGCGGGGTAAAAGTAAAGCACGTAAATAAAATAAAATAAATAAATAAAAATAGTTAAAGATAGCCAAGCCACATTTAATGTTAAAAATTGAAGCCCAAACAAAAATACAGTCTTTATTGTCAATGTAGAAAAATCATTTTGGTAGGTTTATATGAAAAGAGACAGTCTTTTGAATATCCTGGTATAAAAAAGATCAACGTAAACCTTGGCAGGGTGGACACACTATCCCACTGCCCACCAGTGTGAAGGAGTTAACGTTCAGCTGGACACTACTTAAACGCAGATAACTGACTAAGATGAAGGGGGAAAGACTCTCTTATCCCACCTCAGTATTAATACTATTGAGTGACCAACTGTGATGTAGTTATTGACCGATGTAATTAGGTAGATTCGCCGCCACCACCTCAATATATGTCTGAGGAAAACATGAGTGTGAATGTGAAATAGGTAAAGTTTGTTCAAGCCCTTTGTTCTTCTTTAATAACTGCTTCTCTTGCTGACTGGACTGAAAATTAGTATTCTTTAGGTTAGCTGAGATCTAATGATTGTGACAGACCGAGGCAGACACCAGTTTAAGATGAAATAAGCAACAGGTTTATTTAAACTTGGTGAACAAATCAACTCTTAAAAAGAGTGGTACAAAAGCGTAATGCGTTTCAGAGGCTTAGCTGGTTAGACAAGCAGTCTTTCCTTAAAGACTTTAACTTTTGTTCCCCAGTGAGTTCCTTGCCTCACACTGGCCACTACACTGACACAGTGTGTCCTTGAGAACAGCCCACTGACTGCCTCACAGAGCAAAATAGGCTTTCCTTCACTGACCCCACTCTGTACAGTGAACCAGTAACCTTTGCCTTTCCTATGCTCTAACCCTCAAGGCTCACTTCAAAAGTTCTCCCTGTCTAAATTCCTCTCAGCTCCCTCTCCCTAAAATACTTCTTCACTCTACGATGTTTAAAGCCCTTCTCCCCAGCTTGTCAAAAAGACACAGCCTCTTTCCCTCTAAAACCTAACTCCTC
Organism: Anolis sagrei; assembly: GCF_037176765.1. Taxonomy (NCBI): domain Eukaryota; kingdom Metazoa; phylum Chordata; class Lepidosauria; order Squamata; family Anolidae; genus Anolis; species Anolis sagrei. The sequence continues at coordinate 48,841,598 of NC_090023.1, read as the reverse complement.
CCCTGACTGCTCTGGCCAATCAGGAGTCGGCTGACTCCTCCCTCTTGCCTCTTAGCTCTCCTGCCTATCTCTCAACATGTCAGCTACTGACTTTCCAGGCTTCGGCCTTCCTGGCAAAAGGTTAGATTCATGACACCTGGCTTTTGGGCTTTGTAAGTCAAATTTAGCATCTTGAATTTTTCAAGGAAGCAACTTGAAAGTCAGTGCAGTTTTTGTACAGCTAATGCTCTAAAATGATTACCTAACCATCAAGCCACTGTAAATGCAAACTATAGTATAGCTTCTGCACATTTCTCAAGAGCAGCTTCATGCAGAATACATTGTAGAAGTCTAATAAGAATAAAATAATTTTATTACAGTATAAAATGTTAGAAAACACATTATAGGAGTCTGATCAGGATGTTATATTTTTATTATATTTTTAAATCACAGAATAAAAGAAATTCATAGGATAGATTACTTTCATAGATCACATGAATAGATTACGGCTATTCTATCAATGGTATGAAAATACCTGGACTGGAACAAATCTTTAAATTTTGAGAGGGGGCATTTTTTTTACAAAATTTGCATGTGGTTGTTTTATGCAGAAAACAGTATTTTTCTGCAGGCAATATAAAATTAATGGAACATGTCATCTGCGTATTCTTTGTCTGAAGTAGGGTGTTGATAGTGGGGTGGGTTATTTCATTTAACACTATGGATTAACTTGGCTCGCTTAGTTGAATTAATGAATATGTTACATTACCAAGCTGTTTTGCCTAATCTTAATTACACATTACCCAACTAACCTTTGCAAATCTTATATAAGAAATAACCTTTATATAGGATGCAGTATAAGGAAGAGCGTAAAAATAGCCATCTTTCCAAAAGAGATAATTTGAAATTGACACAGTTGTGATAACTGTGGTGGAATATACAGTAATTTTGTTTCCTTTCTGTTTTATATTCATTTATATGTGATGGAGGATGGCATTTTGGAGATCTTAATATCTGATAATAGGATGAAAATAAATGTGGTGGCAACAAAATGATGATTGCCTAGCACCAAGTTATAGATATTAATAATCTGGGAGAGCATGATTAAAAATAAAGCAATATTTGCAAGAGTCTGAATAGAAAGCTCTATAAAGGTATGTGCAAATATATTCCTGATAAATCAGACTTCATTAATGTACTTTGTGTGGTGTGTGTACTATGTGAATACAGATGAGTTTAGCATGAATAATTAGGCTCTAGATCTCAAACACGGTACTTGGAAGACAGAATGCCATTTATTTGACTCTTTGATAACTTGTGCACTCGGACTTGGATGTGAAACAAAGACAAAGTCCACCTTACAATATTTGATCCTATGAGAAAGGGCAACTTTCAGTAATGAGGAAGAAACAAGCCACAGAAAATGCCCGGCAGAGTTATCTTCAAGTTTATAGTTTTGTTCTTTCAAATAATTTCAATTTATGGTAACTCTAAGGTGAGCCTATCATAGTGTTTCCTTGGAAAGTTTAGTTCAGACAGGGTTTGCCTCTGAGGTTGTGAGAGTGTGACTTGCCAAGGCCATGCCATCTCTTGACTTTGCTGCATAGGGATTTGAACCTAGTCTCCAGAGTCAACTCCATTAAATATATTTTTCCTGCTTTCTATCAAGGTTAGTTGCAAAAATGCCAACTGATCTTAATAATGTGCCCAAACAAAACCTTTTCTCTACTGGATATAGGTTTTAACCCTTGGTCTTTTCACTTGTGATGGAGGAAAAAGGATGAAAACACTAGATTCCTGATTTGGATGGACTTCTTCACTTTGTGACTGGAATTTCTCAGTGATTTATGCAAACATAAGTAGGTGTTATGCCACTTTAAATAGTGAACTACTTAACTACTTCTTCTGAAGTCTTCTAAGGAGATATCAAGTGACAGTTTCTTCTGGACTCTGTAATGACTGAACACTTCATCAGGAAATCAATGCCCTCACTGTGAAAGATCATGTTGAACAAGAATAGGTCTCTACCTATGGACCCAGCACCAAGACCCTACACTTGGAAGGCAATCATACTCTCCTGCGAGTGATAGCTTATAATGATCCACCAATCTCAGGCAACTACTAATGGACTAGTGAGATACCCGACACTGTTGCTTGGCTGGCAGAGCTTGCCCTCTGTGCCCTCCTTGGAGAAATACTGGTGGAACTTTGTATGCCTCAGTGTCAAATAGAATACCATATATTCCATTTAATATTTAGGTGTGCACACATGTTATTTTGAGAAAACCAGTTTCTTTATCATCAGGCCATATGATGAATATTATGCATAGAGAGAGCAGGGTTGTTTTTGTGGTTCCCTTTCCCACTGTTTTTTCTCTGCTGAGACTCAACCATGTTCTCCAGACATTAATTGTTAGTTTGCCAAGAAAAGTCACGAAGCCTCTGTCTGATTTAGTGCAGAAGCTAGTGTAATTAGAGGACAAGCTCATGGCAGGCTTGTTTATTGCAACACCATTTCTGTATGTGCAACTAGAGTCAGCAAAGAATGCAGGAGTATGGGCATCATGTATAGGATGTCTCTATGCCATGGAGGAAATAATATTCAAAGAGTGACACACAATTGAAAACAACCACAATCTAGTGCTAAGACCATCATGAGAAGGGTGCCAGTAGAATGTTGACCATGACATTCCAAATGATTGGGCAAAAAGAAACATTATAGTATTTTGAACAGATTTGGCCAGGAACCTTAGACATACATTAACTATACATTAACTATTAACTATAATAAATCAATAAAATCTACATTTTAAGTTTACAATGTGAGCAATTCAATGCTTCAGCAGATTTGCGAGCGTAAAATGACCCACTGACAAGCAGACAACAACCTACTAGCCATTTGATCTCAGGATAATATTTAAAAAATACCAAACAATACATATACACATACTTTCAATCTGTTCAATTTCACAAAGTTTTAGTTTGCTTTTTAGCCTGTTCATATTTTGATTTCTTATATCATTTGCAGAACAACTTCAATGAGTGGAAATAATTAGAAATGCTAAATACCTGTACGTGATGTATGTGTATGTGTTTGTAGAGTTTGACATGCATACAGCAGGAATACTTGATTATTTGTATTGGCTTCATTAGGCAAAACTCTATTTTCAAACAAAAAGTACTGTAAAGGAGAATGGGTTCCAAATGTATTTGATTACCTCACTCCGTGTTATTGCTTTTCAACTGAATGTTGAAGCTATAGTATAATTATTACTTTAAGGTGCCACATACCTATGTGTAGCTTACTAAAAGCACTTTTTCAAAAAGAAGCAAAGAACAACAAAAGCAACTGGTAAAAGCTTTCTGAATAATCTGGAAAATAGTCAAGATGGACTGTTTGCATTTCAGGAGTGAATGTGGAAGCATACAGCTCTAGAGAAATCTAAGATTTCCACCTAAGGTTAGGCTGATAATGGTCAGCATGAAATTAAGTTTCATGGAAACATTTGCTTTGTGCTTCTGCAATATTTTAATGAATAGTGCAACAGATACATTTGCAGATAACATTGAACTATTCAGACTGGAAGATGTAAATTTTGACTAGAGCTGGGGTTCCAAACAGGGCCGACAGGGAGCTCTGGTGTGGGCTGGTTCATGAGGTCACAAAGAGTGGGAAGTGACTGAATGAATGACCAACTAGGGTTCCAAATAGGTGACTAAAGCTGTATCTACACTGTAGAATTAATGCAGTTTGACACCACAATTGCCGTGGCTCAATGCTATGGAATCCTTGCATTGGTAGTTAGTTTCGTGAGGCACAGAAGGCTAATGACTTTGTAAAAATTACAACTGCCTTGTTTTAAGTGGAATAAATCAGTCAGCAGTATTTCCTGCAGCAACAATTCGTGTATCGAATCCTAAGGGAAACTGCATTTAGCTAGCAAATAGCTCTAAAAATGACTGCAAAAACAACCCCAGAAGCCCCCACACATATGCAATTCCTTTAAAAAAGTAGTAACTTTTTTTACTATCGTAATAATAAAAAAACTTTTACTAATGATACTTTAGAAACACTTTAGAAATGAAATGCTGCCGCCCCCTAATTTTGTAATGACTTTTGAAACATTTTGTTTATCGATCACATAACCCTAGTGCATATACATTGTACATAAGACTGCTGTCATGATTCCATGTGGTGCCCAGCAGTCTCGTTGTGTTTTAGGCACATTTTGCACACATGAATAGAATTTATCTGATGGTAGAGGGAGGAACATTTTAATTTTCAGTTGAAACTCATGCTGCAGAATGTTTTTATAAGAGGAGACTTAAAGGAGCAATACAGTGAAGCAAGCCCATAAAAGAGTATTACCTGGAGACAATCTGAACTAGCACAGGAATCTTAGGAAGATTTTATGCAACTGCTTACTTTTACAACAGCTGCTCCCTTAAGTACCCATTTGAGCTAATGACATGACAATCCACTTCTGTACTTTGAAAAACAAAAAGTTAAGACCTTATGGAACAACTGCATAGCTTGCCATATTCAAGCAGCAGCTACTGGAATCATTATATTTAACTATCTGAAAGAGTCATTACAGTTAACACATAATTTCAGAACAGCTCTGCCATCCTCTTTTAGAAAAAAAAGTTGCTGTAAAAAAAGGTCTGCCAGATGTTAACTGCTGATGAAATGAGGAGCTGAAAGCATCAGTCAAAGCACACACCAGTAGTCTGGAGGTTTCTCCTGTGGCCTATTTCATGAATCTCATTCTCAAACATTAATAGGTCAACAAATGTTAGCTAGCTAGATCTGCTAGCTAAGTCTTTTCACCTATTTGAGAAGCCCTGGGATGTAGAATATGCCTGTGATGCTGACAAAGAATGTGTGCAAGAAATTCAATGGTGTAAGAAGTTCAAATGTATGCCACAGTCCTGTAATTCCCTGGCATGACATCTTAAAAGTTGTAGGGCAATGCTAAATTCTCTCTCTCTCTGTCCCTGGAGAATGACATTTGTGGGATAATATGCAGGTCTTCTCTATGTGAGTACAGAAACTTATATTTCCCTTGTTGCTTTAAAAGTAGGGTGAATTTAAAAATATGACAGATAGTACTGGATCTTCCTAACAATGATCATATTGACATGACAGAAATTGAACAACTACCCATACACATGGTCAACTAGAGAAAGAAGCACACTTAGTCTCTTTTATGAAACATATAATGTAACTTTACTTACTTATTACTTGTGCCTAATTAAACATATAATCAAATGGAGGAGAGGCAGAGAAGAGAAAACGGCTGAAGCTTTAAGTCCTGCAGAAAGAAAATAACTGTAGTAAATCAAGCAAACAAGAAATCAAGCAAATAGTGGATGTAGGCATGCAAAGAATGCAAACTGTAACTACACATCCAAGTTTTACCTTTATAAAAGTTTCTTTTTTAAAAAGGGGGGTGGGGAGAAAGGATGTTATTTCTGATTGTGCATATACTTACTTAGGCAATTCCTCGTAGCTCAAGGGTGATTGTCTTCTAGATGTGATATCTTGACAGTGGGTCCATAGGTGGCTGTAGAGCCCTATTCTTGATCCACATGTTCTCCCGCAGTGAGGACATCAGTTTCCAGATGGAAGGCGGTCCTGGTCAAGGTTGGCTTAACGTGCCTTTCTCTTGGCATGTTTCTCCCTTTTGCTCTCCATTCATGCCTCTTTGAATTCTGCAGCACTGCTGGTCATAGCTGAGTTCCAGTTAGAGTGCTCAAGGGCCAGGGCTTCCCAGTTCTTGGTGTCTATGCCACAGGTTTTGAGGTTGGCTTTAAGCCCATCTTTAAATCTCTTTTCCTGTCCACCAACATTCTATTTCCTGTTCTTGAGTTTGGAGTAGAGTAACTGCTTTGGGAGATGGTGATCGGGCATTCAGACATGGCCAGTCCCGCGGAGTTGATGGTGGAGGAGCATCACTTCAATGCTGGTGGTCTTTGCTTCTTCCAGCACGCTGACATTTGTCTACCTGTCTTCCCAAGAGATTTTTAGGATTTTTCGGAGACAGCGCTGATGGAATCATTCCAGGAGTTGCGTATGACGTCTGTAGACAGTCCACATTTTGCAGGCATATAGCAGTGTGCATATGTCGGTGTTTGGAGGAGGGGTTGGTGAGAGACAAAGCTGAAAGAAAGGAATAAATGACTCCCTTTTCTATTTTTCCTTAAATGTTTGAGGAGGCTGTTAGACAGTTTGGAATGTAAAATGTCATAGTGTCAAACAGCTTCTGTGAAAAATGTGTGGGAGGAAAGTTTGTAAATCTACATTTCACCATTGCATGCATCTGACCGGAGAAAGTTAGAGTTGGGAGTGAGGGCACCCTTCAAACCCAAGATGACCACTGGACTTAATGAGACAAGAAACAAAATCAGAAAAAGACTTTAGCTCAGTGTCAGATGACATGCTTGCCATTTAGGAAATCCCAGAAGAATCACATAGTAGATAATGAGAATGACCTCTGCCTGAGCTGAATGTCTTACCAATTGGAAGAGAGGATTCAGGACTACATGCACAAATAAACCTGCCTGGATTACATCAACTTCTTAAATGCCTGACTGGTAAGAAAATGTGGCTATTTTGTCTCCAATACTAATATAGTAAGACGATCCCAAATCCGGATACCTAATAGTGAAGTTTGATGGTTTCTATGCTACTGGAGCAATTAATCTACTCTTGGTTTTAGTTTAAATTTAAAGAAGTTCATAAAAGCTGAAACTGATCTCCCAAACAGATCCAGCACTTTGGATAGTTCCTTCAATGGTGCAGCTACAATGCAGATTTATCACAGTTTGACATACTTGAACTCCCATGGCTCAATGCTGTGGAATCATGGGATATATAGGTTCAAGCTTCTCTGCCTACCTAAGCTGCAAATGTCAGGGTTCCATAGCACTGAGCCATGGGAGTTCAACTGGTGTCAGATTACATTATTGCTATAGTGTGGCTGTACCCTAAGCTATATCAAGATCCACCACTCTATTTACAAGTACCAGCTACCACCGGTTTTTAGGCGCTGGTGCTCTGTAACTTATAATAGAAAATACCAACTGGTGGTTATGAAACTTAGTAATCAACATAATCTGGGGACCCCAATTTGGTAATCATTAATTTAGAACAGTGGTACCCAACCTTTGGTCCTCCAGGTGTTTTGGACATCAGCTCCCATAATTCCTAAAGCTGGTAAGCTGGCTTGGATTTCTGTATGTATTCAAAAGAGTCAATTTCAGATCTTCTCTCTCTTTACCCAGCTTCTGAAACATCACAGTGACAGAGACTTGCTGAAGAGCAACTTGGTTTTATTTCCTAATGGCAGTTGTGCCAGACAGCTGAATCCTCATTGACACCTCAAATTTGAGAAAGTGTGCCTCATTCCTTGGCTGAAGTGATGTCCTGCAAAAGTGATACCTCACAGTACAGTTTTGCCTGAAGAGGAAAAAAAAATGAGTGTCACTTCAAAAAGCAGTTGGACAGTGAAGACTTTGTTCTTAAAATTGTGAAATTTTAAATAATTGAAAAGGACTTGTTTCCACAGCCTATCATCACTTAAGATGTACATGTGAGAAAACAGCAGGGAATATTTAAAACTTTTTATGATAAGGCCAGTTCAAGAATTTAGCAGCAAATTCCAAGAGCTCAAAAGAGTAATAACAAAAGGATAATAAAGGCACAAGTGGTTTGGCATGTTTGTTTTGAACTAAAAAGGAAGGACAATGGACATATGTGTTGTGAAATATAAAATATAGTACTGGATTATCCAAGCCAAATAATTGAATTGGTAAAGAATAAGGGGAGCATCAACCAGTCCATGACAACTTTTCCCTACATACAGAAGGGTGAGAAAAAACAGCAATAATAATGAGCCATTATTTTCAATGTTATTATGGTTGGGTGCTTTTAAATCATTTTCACTTTGTGGCAACGCCATCATAGAGCTTTCTTCACAATATTGGTTGGGGTGGGTGGGTCTGTCCTTGCCTTTCTTTTAGGATTTCAAAGTATACCTTGTGTATGATTACCCAGTTGATGTCTATGACCCAGCAGGGCTTTCAACTCTCAAACCACTACAATACACTGGCTCTTTCCTTGCAATTCTTATTTGTAATGTAATACTTGAACTAATAGGAATGAGAGAAGAGAGGTGTGTGATGAGTGATCAGGGTAGCCCAGATTGGGACCTAGTGCATCTCTTGCAGGTGGCAGGAAGCATATCCTTTTCTTTCTTTCTTTCTTTCTTTCTTTTTAGTTTTTGCAGTGAATTAGGGGCATCTGCTCTGCTTGATCTTTCCAGCCATCCCTAGGTTTGTGGCTCTTGGTCAGAGTATTAGCCTCATTGATCAACAAGCAAGCTGGTCAATACTTGGATCTGAACCCATGCAGGGCCAGCCCACTTCCAGAGCAATAAAAGTATCTAATAACAGTTGTGGCCTAGTTTTTCAGTGTTATGTTGAGTATCTTATTTCAGTGTAGCAGTTCTTGCCCTTGAACACACAAAGGCTATAGATGAAAAGAAAAGTGTGGCAAATCAAAGAAATGAGAATTCTGTGAATTAGAAACTAGTAAACACACTCATGCAATATGGTCTTAAAATAAGGAAGGCAAAACCATTGTCTTCCATTGCTCTTCTCCAATTACACCTTTCTCGGTGTGATGTGCCTCCATGAAGGCTCTCCAGTGAAGAACAGAGGAGTAAACAGTCCCTAATGTTTTTTCTCATTAATTTGTCCCTTTTTATTTCTTGGAAAATAGATTTACACTTGTCCCTTTTGCTGTGGATAATAATGTCCTGTATTCTGCCATTTATGGAAGTCTAAAATTTTCCGCATCTTCCACTGCAAGGAATAACTTCCTCTATAAAGGAAACAAAAGAAGGAATTAAGAACACATTCCTAGAGCAAACAAATTGGGGCAAAGGAGAGGGAATTTCACAATTCCAATCATGTTGTTCTAGTTCCAGGCAACAAGCAAAAACAGGAAAGTTGTTAAAGGAGCCATCAGCCATATGTTTGGCTTGGTGGTTCACAGATTATATTAACTTGTTCTACAAGAGAGGAAGGCAACCTCTGGCCTGTGAACCTAATCTGGTTTAATGAAGGTCAGCTTCCCACTTGTCTCTCTGAACCTCTGCCCTCTTCCCATTCATCCTCTACAGTCAGGAAGATTGCCCCACAGACCACTTACCTTCCAATTAGTAATGCAAGTGGCACATGAAGCATCCTATTGTTATTTCTTATTATCAACAACTGAAGATAATAACAAGATTTTATTCCACTCCATATAATGAACATGATGAACAGGGTGGGAATGTATGCTGATATTAGTTCCATTGAGTGACTGGAAATAACTAGAGATCTCTAGGAGCAGGGAGAAGGAAATTGACACTGGGCAGAGGTTGGGTGGGCTCTTACATCCATGATATCATCCGATCAGGAAATAAGGCAACCAGCTTACTTCACGAGAATACAGAAGGCCAAACCCAAAAGATTATGATCTGCACTCAATCAGGCATCACATGCTATTTTATCTAGCCAAGCACAATGCAGCCATGCCATATCTAAACTGCCTCTTCCCACAAAAAAAGGGAGGAGGAGAAGTTGGGGAAAATGTTTTTCCCCTGACAGTATGAGGTGCAGGGGGTTTCTTGGACTGACTAGTGTAAGTAGTGTGCACTAGAAACAGTATTTGGATTGAGTGGTTGACTAATTGATTGACTGATTATGACAATATTCCTATCCCTCTGTATATAAAAAGATTTCAGAGTGATATGTATGTAAAATAAATGCAAAGTTAAAACAATGAAAATAGCTGAAATGTACTAAAACAATATTAAATATGATGAACAAATTAAAAAGGTTTACAAGATTAAAACAGCTTTGAAACCATATAAAAATCAGCAAGGTCCAAATTAAAAACAGTCTGGGTTGTTGTAGGTTTTTTTGGGCTATATGGCCATGTTCTAGAGGCATTCTCTCCTGACATCAGGAGAGAAGGCCTCTAGAACATGGCCATATAGCCCAAAAAAACCTACAACAACCCAGTGATTCCAGCCATGAAAGCCTTCAACAATACATAAAAACAGTCTCTTTTTTACCCAGTACCAATTCTGGCCTGCAAAGGAGTGGGCATTCCACAATTGCAGTGCCACAACTGAAAAAGCCCTTGTCATGAAACTGACCTTTTTGGCAGGAAGGCCGAAGCCTAGAAGTCAGTAGCTGACATGTTCTGGGTTTGGCAAGAGAGCCAGAGGCAGGAGGGAGGAGTCAGCCGACTCCTGATTGGCTAGTCTAGTCAGGGGTGGAGTTAGGATTGAGAGGGAAAAAAGGCTGGCTTATTTGACAAGTTGGAGAGTTGGAGTTTAGACATCGTGGAGGAAAGAAGTATATTTTAGGGGGAGAGAGCTATAGAGATCTTAGGCAGGGAGAGAAAACTTTTGTGTGAGGCTTTAGAATTAGAGCAAGTCATAGGCAAGGGATCCTGGTTCACTGTACAGGATAGGGTCAGTGAAAGGGAAGCCTGATTTTGCTCTGGGAGGCAGTTTGGGTGCTGTGCTCCAAAGACACACTGTGTCAGTGGTGATCAGTGTGAGGACAAGTAATTCACTGAGAAACAAAAATTGAAGCCTTTAAGTAAAACTGCCTGTTTATCCAGCTAAGCATTAAGAAACTGAACTGCATCAAGATTATTGTACCACTCTTATTAAGAGTTGATCTGTTTATCTAGTTCTATAATAAACCTGTTTCTTATTTCACCTTTAAATTGGTGTCTGCCTCGGTCTATTACAAACTTTACATCTCAGTCAACTCAAAGAAGATTACTCCCAGTCCAGTCAGCAAAAGTAGCGGTGGTCAAAGAAGAACAAAGAGCTTGCATATAACTTTTCCTATTTTCACATTCACACATATGGTTTTCCTCAGACCTATTTAATTGAGGTGGTGGCAGTGAATTTAACAAATACATTGGTCTACAACTACATCATAGCTGGTCACTTATTAGTTATAATACTGAGGTGGGATAAGAGAGTCTTTCCCCCTTTGATATAGTTAACCATCTTTATTTAATGTAGTGTCCAGCTGAGCGATAACCCTGTAAGCTGAGGGACAGTGGGTGTGATTGCTTGTCCCCCCCTGTCCAGGTGAACGTTCATCCTTACTACAGCCCTCTTCCACATCTTCACACATCTTGACTCAGTGTATTAACCTCACTGATGGGACACAGAAGAGTACATCTCCCCACCACCCAACAAACCTCAATCCTCAGGTAGGCTCATATAGGGAGAGGTTCTGTTTTCTGTTTCTCTATTTTTTTCCTCTACTGTTTTTTTTTTTTTTTGGTTTGGTTCTGATGAATGTCCATGTTGGCACAGAAATTAATTTCTTATTGCACTTTTTATTTTCCCATTTGCACATTACAATAACACCTAGCTCCTCATACCTCTACTATCCTAAAATATGGTTGGACAGTATTTTGCTATATATATATGGCCAGGTAGACAGACAACTGGAATGTGAAGGGGGCACAGTTAACCATACTGGCATAGTGATCAAAGTTTCTGAAAATCCTTCTCCCATATCAAATTCAGATGGCATTCTATAATGATGAAAAAAATCTAGACCATCAGCATTAGAACAAATACATGATCAGGAAAAGCAAGTATATTGGGAGAACATGCCCAACATGATTAAAATATGAAACAGAAGAACAAATAAAAATACTTAATAAAATGGGCCAGAGATGTTGGTTTAATCGGAAGACATTTACTTCTTGGGAAGAGAGCAATGACCAATCTCAATAAAATATTTAAGAATAGAGGCTTCACACTGGCAATGAAGATCTGCATAGTTAAAGCAATGGTATTCCCTGTAGTAACCTATGGATGTGAGAACTGGACCATAAGGAAGACTGAGCGAAGGAAGATAGATGGTTTTGAACTGTTTTATTGGAGGAAAATTATGAATATGTGATGTCTTTGGTGTACATGCACCAGCTCAAATCAATCGTATGTAATATGATTAAAAGTTTAAATAAAATTAAATAAAACAAATCTACAAGTTTTTGTTATATCTGGCATTTTCTGGGCATTTAATGCAGGTTCTAGGACTAAAATTTGGGCGTTCTAATGTTAGACATAAAAACACAGATGGCATAACAAAGGTCTATTTATCCTATTTTACCCAGTGGTTTTTGGGGAAACCACAAGCAGGATATGATTCCTTTTGGAAAGTAGGTGAAAATAAACTGTCAAACCTACATGTCACTTGGAAATTCCTAATAGCAATGCAAATGTTATTTTAGCAACTGCACTTTAGATCAATTGGATATTTGTAATGAAAAACCGGATTAACATATCTTGGAGACCAGCTCCAATACAGAAAAATCTTGCTTCATTTTTGAGTGGCAACTAAATATTATCTAAACCCTTTGCCAAGTAGATAAATTTATTTTTAAAAAGTCCATATCACCTAATCTGCCAAGTTATGGAAGACGGAAAGAGGAAAAAAGTATACTTTGTATCTCTCAGTTTATTTTATATCAGCATCATTCCTAAAAATATGAATTTGGAAATCAATATGATATTCCTATTAGAAAAGAGAGTTTTATTTGAATATCTTCTTTCAGATAAAATATAGCTAAGCTTTTGAAAATACTGTAAATCTTAATGTAATGTAGCTCTTTGAAGCATCTTGAAAGTTACTTACACATCCTTTTCTACCAATAATGAAAGGACCAAGGCAGTGACATCTCCGGTCCATCCTCTATTCAAATATCAGCCAGCACACCAACACCTTAAATCAAGAAATAGCTTTCTAAGATCAACAGAGATACTCGCAGGAACACCTCAGCAAGCGAGAGACCAAAAGTGGCAGGCTAAAACCTGGAACCTCAATCTATGACTGATATCAAAGACTGGGTGATGTGCTGAACAGACTGTGCACCACACGATGCAGAGCCAACCTTAAGAAATGGGGCTACAAAGTGGAGTGCATGACATGCGAGTGTGAAGAAGAGCAAACCACAGACCACCTATAACAATGTAGTCTGAGCCCTGCCACATGCACCTTCTCACAGTGACACCAGATGCACTCCAAGTGGCCAGCTTCTGGTCAAAGGACATTTAGCATAATGCCAAGTTTTTAACTTTGTTTGTGTTTTAAGTACATCTTAACTTTACCTTCAATTCACTTCTGACATGATAAATAATTCTATCCAATGGCTCATGATCTGTAATAATTATGGTAATGTTTAAATTATTTTTGCCCATAGCACAATCAACCTTTGTTTTTACTCAAAGGTGTTAGAAATCAAGACAATGCATGATTTAAAAAGTTCACCATGTCTGATACTCTTGTCAAACTATGAATTTGGGAGAACCTTATTTTTCCTGCTCTATATATTCTGTATAGTACCCCCTCCATGTCATCTCACTTAATTAATGAACAAACCAACTCAACCTCTGAGTGGAGCATGCTTTGATTTTCTTTCTGTTCACTCTCAGGCTTAACAATGCCCAGCAGGTTCATGGTCAATGCAACAGGAGAGACAATCCATCACTGCTCAAAAACACTGAGCATTGACTGATGGGTGGAAGATAAATCATTGGTGGTTTGTCCATTCAGAGAGTCCTGAAAGACACTGATAAAACCATGCATTTCTTTTTTTAAAAGTAGTTTTATGCTTGGCTGTGCAATATGTCATTTATAGACAGATTGGTTTTGCCTATAAAGCCCACTCCCACTGACTCATTCAGTAAACGTGTCTACTTTGTAGCATGGCACTTTCCAGCAGATGCTAAAAGTCAGGTTTTCAAATAGATACAGTATCTGTAGCTTAAAACCCAAGCAGTTTAGAAATGTTATGCTAGGAAGATGATGAAAAGAAGTTAAAATAACGGATATATCCCCATGCTATTTAAGTGGACTGGAACATGTATCTGCTGGAATTAACATTTCAAACCATGAAAATGGAAAAAAATCTGGCTACCAGTATTAACAAACTTTAAAATTATAACAGTAAATAAAGAAAAAACTTCAAACACATGAAAATTCCAGACAAGCAACAATCAGGAACAGCTAATTACTTCTCAACAAAGGATTCCCCCAGGCAGTAACAAGTCACACCTAAAAATTGTCAGGCCATCAAATGCTAATCAAGGTGGCCAATTGAAACATTCACACCTAGTTCCAACAGACAAGAGTTCTTTCTCCTGCCCTGGACTTTCCACAGATATATAAACCCAATTTTCTTAGTTTCCAATAGACCTCACAACCTCTGAAAATGCCTGCCATAAGTGCAGGAGAAATATCAGGAGAGAACATGGCCATACAGCCCGAAAAACTACAACTCATTTCAAGCTTGTTTGTTATTTTGAGCATTTTAAATAAACACAAAAGAGATCTAGTGACATACAATAATGTTGAAGTATAACAAAAGGAGAAAAATAAAAACACAAAAGGAAGGGAAACACATTAGTTGTAAATTTCTATAGAAGCAAAGTTTTGTTTTGTAAATTTGAAGGATTCTATGAAATAGCCATACTTGGGTGAGGAAGGAGCAGCAAATTGTTCGAGACTGCTCCATTCCCACTTCAGTCTCAAGGCTGAAGTTGTGTTCAAACAGCCAGAATTGTACAGGGCTGATGGAGTTCAACACTCGAATGAGAATGTTTTGTTTGTGAATGATTTAAAAGAGAAGATAAAAAAAATAAGTTGTCCAGGCTTGTGGGAAAAAGGGGCTAGGTGGATGCCTGTTCCTTTTAGTGGCACAATATAGGTTAAATAGTCAATATTTAAATAGGGAGCAAAGGGTTGATTCCCAGAAAAGCTACTATAAGTTTTCATAAAATGGGAGCTCCTTTGGGGCTGGAATGAGACTTTTCTTTAAAAACTCTGAGGTTGGGAGGGAGAGCCCTCAGGATAGCCTTCCAGCTATGATCAGCTAAACGGCGCAGCCAAAGAGTTTTGGTTGGCATTTGATATCCTTGGTGCATGCATGCCCTTGGAGGTGCTCAGAAGGAGTGACATCTGGCCCAGGGACAAAACTCACTAGGTGACCAATAACCCAAGAGTTATGTTTAACAGATTTTCCTTTACAGGTTATTCCAAGTTATTTAATAAATACTAGATCAGAAAATGGCCTTTTAGATTCATTTTCTTGTGCCTCGTCTCTTTATTTCATGGTGAGAGTTCTATTAACTCTCTAGTAACCAACCCGCATGTGTGCTGGTTAGCCTAGGACCCTTCCAACTTACATCAAAATACTGCGACTGTTGGGCTTTTACCAGAGGCATCAAAATGATGCCACTGGTAAAAACAAATTAATTTGGGAGAAAACAGGTAAACCCTGCTTTGTCCTGAATTAATTTGATATCCCATTAGATCCAAGCCTTCCTGAAAGGCTTGGTCTGGGATATTGGGCCTGTGGGGACTGACTACTGGGTGCTCTTGGGGGTCTGTTTCTATCTTGCACTTTTGGGCTCCTGGACATGCCACCCAGCCCCTTCCCTGAAGCCCCCCCTCCCCAAAAAAGCCCTTTAAATTTAAACAACTTACTGGGCCACCATTAAGCTGCTCGAGCAGTCCTCCATAGAAATGACATGCCAGGAGGTGGGGAAGAGGGGGTTGGAGCAGGAGAAAAATTCCTTGGGTTTTGAGGGGAGGTGTGGGGACAAAACCCACATCAAAGCAGTTTTTAAAACTGCTTCATTGAGGGTTTTCCACTGTGTGGAAGCGTCTTGAGAGTCTACTGTATATTTCTTATGGGATCCTGGGAGCTATAGTCCAAAAGAGTATACTTCTCCCAGCTCATTTCATTTGGCACCTTATTTATATTTAATATCCAAGAAGAGTGTCCTTATTTAATATGTGTTCACATATTGAATAGGAACTGTCATTTTCTTCCTTTGGCCTTTATATTTCTATAGATTTTGTCTGTACTGATGACTCTGCTAAGGTGAATTTTGGATTTTACTGAGTTTTATTCTTTAAAAAACCTGATTTAGACAATCTATCAATACTCTTGATTTCTCTCCAGATTGTAGAAATCTTTTGCTTTTCACTAGTACATCAATATAATCCTAAGTATGTTGATGCAAGTGTGAGTTCAATTTGGTTTGCTCATAGGTAAGGGTTTATGGGATTGTATCTTGTTAAATTTATCACACTAATCAACAAGGCAGAAATAAGAGTCAGGCAAAACAATATCTACATCTATTGCACTTTTTAATACCCATTTTGGTTTCTAGACAGCGCTTCATTGATTTTAGGTCATCAAATACAGTGGATGATTCCAACCCCCTCCATTATGAAAAGCCAGAGACAATTGAAACAACACACTAAACATAATTGAGGAGGCTGGAAAAGAAAAAAAAGAAAAAGAAAATTTGATTGTAGAATCAATGAAAATTAATTAAATACAAAGCAATATGCTCATCTTATCTAGTCTCCTTTTTAAAAAGTGGTGCAATAATTTCTCCAACCATGCTCAACCCATATTGTGCATTAATCTTTAAAAAGTCACTAATCTGGAGAGCAAAGTTATCATGGGTTTCCTTCATTTGTTAATCTATATGGAATGGAAATTGGCATGCACATTCTTTTTGAAAGGCATACATACCAAAGTGTCTCTTTGTGTCATATGTTTTAAAATGTGCACAGTATTTTTACAACATTGAGGAGGATATTCTTACTATTTAACTTTGCTATGATATGTTCCTGATCCAGGGGAGTGGGCACATTCTTTTCTTCTGGGTTATTTTACTATTTTCCATCCCCCCCCCCCCATCTGTAATAGGGTATAAGGATCTATTTGTATAAGGATCAAATACCAATAGAGTTGAAAGTGTGAAAATACATACTGCAATTTCTTTGAGATGGTAATTGGATTTGCATAGACTACAGGTGCACACAACTAATTTTCAGGATGCCACATGGGTGGCCCAGATAGTGACTCATATGCTTTCTGACGGATCAATATACACAAACTTTGTTTCATGCATCAACATTTTAAAAATGTTGTATACAATCATCTTAAAGCCATATGTATGAGGTGTATATAAAACATCAATTTCATGTTTCAATTTGTCTCCTATCTCTAAATTATCGCATTATGTGTGTGTATGTAAATACAAAGTGGGGACAGGGAGGCCTTTATCCTTGTTCTGTTCCTAATGCCTCTGTGGGCTTTAGGCCCCAAATCCATTATGCCTTCTGACCTCGTCATATGGGGCTAGATTCAGTATCAAATGCCAATCTCGTCCACAGCCAGCTGGCTCCGAATACACAATGTTGTGCTGGCTTTGTAGGTGAAGGAGGGTGAAACTGGCATGCTGCCGCTGCCCTGACAACATGGAAGGCTTCTGTGTTGCCTTTTCTTCAATGGGGGAAGCTGTGACTCTATGTACACACCATGCTTCTCCCTGTTTGAAGACCTGCCGGAGAAGCCTGGTGAAGCAGAGCATGTGGTGGCAGCTTTCTGACATCCTGCAGCAAACTGGGGCAGTGCTGAAGGTATGATGAGATGGTGTGGAGTGGTGAAATATATCAATATGGAGTGGTGCAGTCTGAAGTGGGAATCTATTCATATTCAACTGAATATGGGAATATTGGTAAATGCATATGACAATTTTATTTTAAAGGTTTTCTGATTACACAGAAGTACAGCTTTCTTCTATTTTTCAAAATTTTTGTTCAGATTTGTTCAAGGCAGGATATAAACACTTTTTTAAAAAAAAAGCAATTTTAAACCGTCTTTAGACATACTTTTAATAATAGTGATATTTAATTTGTTTATAACTTCTATAAATTAATGTTTTAACAGCTTTTGAAAATTATTGTAGGCCACCTTGATTCTTATTTTGGAACAAAGGTGGGATATAAATTCAATAAATAATTCAATACATAATAGTACCACTCTATTCCATTTGGAACAGAAGTCACTGGTATACTGTGTCAAATTGTGGACACTACAGTAATCGATATTGATAAGCTGGGACATGTTCAGAGCAGAATAACCTGGGTGGCAAAAGGTCTGAAAATCAAGTCCTATGATGACTGGATTAGGGACCCTGGTACTTTTAGATTGGAGAAGAAAAGACTGAGAAATATATGATAACTATTTTTAAATATCTGAATGGATGCCATTCAGAAGATTGTGTTTTCTGCTGCTCAGGAGAATGCCACGTGCACCAATGAGTCGTTATAAACAGAAAAAAAATATTCCAACTAAACTATAGGAGAAATTTCTTGACTGTTCAGCAGTGAACTAGACTGAATCAGAGGATGCTGGACTCTCCTTTTTGCAAAGATTTTAAGCAGAGATTAAACAGTCATTTCACCAACACTTTGAATTCAGACTGGAAGCATATTGACAGCCAGCATCCTATAAAACCGATGTTATATGCTTCTTATGGGTTTTCACTAAGCAATCTAGCTGCTGCTTTTTGCATGAGCTGTAGCTTCCAAATGGTCTTCAAGAACAACTCCACATACAGTACCATGCAGTAGACTAAACAGAAAGTTACCAGCTTATGACTGTGGCTAAATTAGCCCCCTTCAAAAAAGATCATAGCTAGAAGACTATCAAACCTGGCCTCAAGCACTCCAAATCAAAGTCCTGAGAGTAATACTATCCAATAAGGGAGACAGAATGTGAGACGTTTGTTGCAACATCTGAAGGACCTCATATAGCCAACCCCTGATCTAATGTTTCTACTACTCCCAAAGACAATTTTATTTCTGTCCTAAATGCTTAAATGCTCTAAGGTGGTCATTACCATCAGAAAGCAACTCAAATGTAGTTGGTATTGTTTCTTCCTGCTCAATTAAACAAAATATTGTTAAAACAATGATTCCTTTTAATAAATGTTAGATTTAAACATTTAAAGAGCAGTGCAATCAATGTGAATAACAGTCCAATCTACTCTTTTAAAACAAACCCAGCTGAAGCAGTGAAAGTTTTAAATCAATGCCTTGCTGTGGGCGAGGAACAATAAACAGAGACTCAATCTAGACAAGTGGCAGCTACTGTTAATTGACGGTTCACTCACCTAGGTAAGAAGTGTTCATCCTGTTTGGTGGGGAAAATAATTTCCTCTGAATGGCCAGTTTGGAGAGTGCACATTGAGCTAAATCTGTCCTTACTATTAGTTTAGACTGACATGGCAGCTATGATCCTATGTAATCTGTGTTTCAGTCACCCATCCATGCTCTGCTAGAGTATTTTTGAATCACTGTAGTGCATTGTGTGCAGGAAGCTCAACAAAAACCATTCTTAATTAGGACTGTGACAGTAGACAAGATATTAAATGTCTTTACTAGATCCTGAGTGAATCTTGGGAGCTCTCTTTCCTTCAGTCTGGTCCTTCAGAAATCCCTTCAACATCCCAAAGATGTCTTATTGCTACTCTCTAATGTCAAGAGCTGTGATCAAGAGGACATTTGCCTACCACAAACCCAGCTGTGGTGATAGTTTGTGAATAGCAAAACAGGCCAAGGGCATGTTATTTGAAGGATCTCCCTCCCTCTCCCTCCCTCCCTCCCTTCCAGTTTGCCTTCAAGACCCAGCCCTATTTGCAGCTATCCAAGGTGCTGAGTCTTCTGCCTTTTCTGTCCCAACTCTTGCCTGGTCTTTGAGTTACAGGCAGTTCAACACATTAGACTATGAGTATGACAATCTCAGACAGTGACCAGTATTATAACATTGTACCAACACTCTGTTACCATCATAGATCATTTCAAGTGATGAAGTGAATTTGCATTTTCAAAGCCCTTTATGAATACTTGTAGGAACATTTTTTCCATATATATCCAGGCTCTATGATCCTCAACAGAGTGCCTCCTTTTCAAAAAGAAAAAAAGGAAGTTGTGACAGATGGCTGAAGTGGGAAGAAACTTCACTGCAAAATTCTCTTTCTCTTTTGTGTTCCTGACTACTTGCCTTTCCCCTTCCTTTCTCTCACATTGCCTGTCAGGATTTTCTCTATATAAGACCGACCCAAATGTCATTCTCACCTGGTTTTGTGTCTGAACCATTTCATACATCTCTACTTAAAAAGTAATATAGCTAAAGGGAGGGGGAAGCTGGATTTTCAGAGTTGTCACTTCATAATAGAAAGACTTTCATATATTGTAAGATAGCCTGGAAAAAACAAATTATCAGTATTCTAACTATTGTTCTGTGTTTGTTTTCCAGAATTTATAGCAAAAATCTAATATATATGCCTTGCTTTGCTTTTGTTTCTCAGCAACAGCTTCCACTGCATACTGATAGGGAAGTGATGGATGTAATGCAGCAAAAGAGAAAATGCTGAAAGGTTTAAGAAAAGATTTAAAAACTATATCTTCTTGCTTACCCATGCTTTCGTACTTTGGTATTATGATGTATTGTCCACATTTCTGTAAAACTTTCTTTCTACCCTCTTCACTTCTAGTACATGTCTATTTATTTATTTTCTTTTGCTCTGAGGGATGGGAGCTTCCCCTTCCTTCATTATTTTTAGTATATATATTTGTACACATATTTTATTGTATGGATTGCTTTAACAATTTATTCCGTGAATAAAGCATTTCAAGTGATGTCTTATATAAATTTGTAAGGCATATTTTTCTCGGTAAGAAAAAAATAGAATGGTAAAATAGCAATGCTAAACAGTTTGGGTCCAGCCTATCTTCGCAATCGCATCTTTCCCTATGAACCTGTGTGAGCTGTAAGAGCTGCTGGAGAGGCCCTTCTCTCACTCTCACCCTCATCTCAAGCATGGTTGGTGGGGATGAAGAAGAGGGCCTTCTTGGTGGTGGCCCTCCAGCTCTGGAACTCTCTCCCTAAGGTGATTAGATTAGTGCCCACCTGTCCACTTTCTGTAAAGACCTAAAAACATGATTGTTCCAATGTGCTTTTGATTAATTGGTTCACTAAATGAATAGGCCTTTCTAGTCATAAATTCTAGCCCTCCTTGCCATAACCTCATTCTCAACTCTTGCTCTTTAATATTGTCCCTGCCCTGGAGTTGTATTGTATTAATCTGACCTGGCCCTTTCAGCCTGAATTTATCATTTACCTCTCACACATTATTATCAGCCCTTGATCGGGTAGTTGTATTGCACAAGCCTTCCCTCTACCCTTAATTTGGGAACATCCATTATGCTCAGCTATTGGTTGTTGTATGATGAATTATGTTTTAAATTATGTATTATAATGTTGTACATGTATTTTATTTTGTATTTTTTAACTTGTATGACTGGGCTTGGTCCCCATGTAAGCCTCCCCAAGTCCCTTCAGGGAGATGGTGGCAGGGTACAAAAATAAAGTTATTACTATTAATATTACTAATCATAATGATGATAATGATTAATAATAATAATAATAATAATAATAATAATCATCATCATCTTTATTTATACCCTGCCACCATCTCCCCAAGGGGACTCAGACGGCTAACATGAGGCCAAGCTCAACAATTACAATAACGCAAAATAAAATACATACAACAAATAATAACATCAAATAAAATGCAAACAATAACAAAATAATACAATAAGGCAAACACAGGATATGAAATAAAATAAAAAGTTGAACACAGTGGGCTGGGCAAAGTACAAGAGATAAAATTATAAAATCCTGGGTGAGATAGGTAAATAGAGTAGTATATCTGATGGGAGATTCAGATGGGACAAACAATGGGGTTTAATTTTCACTAGGGGATGATATAAAGTGCAACAAAAGGACAAATTTGTACTGGGACGGTCATGGTATGGGGATTTGTTGTTCATTCATAATGATTATGTCCATCCTATGGACAATCTGAGAAATGTGGACTGAGCCTTAAACCTTAGACTGAAATCAGATTTCACACATATTCTTAAAACTAAGTTTATTTCAGCTGATTTAAAAAAGCCTTGGCATAAGATCTCAATAGACACACAAATGGTCTTATATAAGGATGAGTCATGGTTGTGCATATTTGGAAAAAAAAGGAAATTACATAATGTTAGAAAAGAAGAAGTACCATATAAAAGTTGCAATGTGCCTCTAAACAGAGTTTGCCATTCAGACGATGAAGGATAATTACAAAGTGAGTGAAAGTGAAGGAGTGAGATCTACATTAGCATTTCTGTTAGAAAAGAAGATAGGTGGATCTGTGTATTCAGTTACTATAATTAGAAGATATGAAGAGTGATTTAATAATGGTGGGGTTGTGGTTTAGTGGGGAGGGAAGATTCCTTTTTTAAACCATTAATCAGCTTGGCCTATAAGCAGTTTTTTCTCATATCAGCCCAAGTGTCACATTTGGGTTGGAAGAAGCTTGTTAGCAGTAATTACCAGCAGTAGGTTCTATTATTTGCCAAAGTAATTTTCACCGCTAAGTACCACCAAAACTGCCTCAAGCTTTTAATTTTTTCCCCCTCTCTCCTTCCTCTTGCCTTGCTTGGCTTCCTTTTAAGTCCATGCATTTTCCCATGATACTGCTCTCTGTGGTGCAGGGCAGGGCAAGACAAGGCGCTGGGTATCAATGTGATCTTGAGAGATGGGGTCAGATCTAGCGAAAGCCTTTCACAAACAGAGCCTGAACTCTATTAGAGATGCAAATCCACTCTCTGAGTGAGGATTGTTGAGGCAATATAATGGAGCCCAAGGAATTCCACAGCAGCCGCTTTTCAGTATCGAGCTTTTGTCTGCATCTTAGCAAATTTCTGCAGCCTGTTTAAACTGCAGCTATTGTTCCCGGTTCTTCACCAATTTCTCTCCCTGCCACTGGCTCACAATGGCTTGATATGGACATCTTTGTTACCTCCTTTGTACTGTATATTGGAGTAATGTTTCAGCAGATTGAGGCCTAGCAGGAAGAATTAAACCTGTACTACACAGTGCATGATGAATTGTGGGATTTACATATCATTTTAAAGGGTGCGTTTTCTGAAGGTTGTCTCTGAATAGTATTGTGTCTCCAAGGATGTGATCTGCGGGTGGAGTGACAGAAAAGGAAGTGATTTAGATGCTCACTGACAGCTTAATACACAAGCTACAGGCAAATAGTGGAAATTCACACGTCACCTCTTTCTGCACTTTCACTTAGAAATGTGGGCCCAGCAGTTTAGGATTTGTGTCGTCTAAGTCTAGGAGAAAGATGAAACCAGCCTAATTCATATAGATGGCAGGTTGTTTGAGAGCAAAAGGCATTGAGGCTCAGCACCCTGGCGCCTTTGATCCCACAGTTTTTGACTAAAACAGAAAGTGCTGATTGAGTCAGGTCTTGACATTACACAGGCAACATATTTCCAGGTCTCCGCGTGCTGTGCAGCACATTCCTTAGAGAAACTGTTGTACTTGGAAAAGCTGCATCACTAAGGAAAGCATCTGATGCCTCCTACTATTTAAGAATGCTTGGATATTTGGGGCAGAATCGGCACTTTGGGCTCCTAAAAGCAGATGATAAATTCTTATTTGTTCATCTGCCTGGAGAAAACAGGGAACACTCAGGACTAGGCACAAATAGGCAGGACTCTGAATATTTCCTTTCTATCAGGATGTTGGAGCTAACTTTAAGCATACAAACAAGTACCACTAAACCTATTTGTGGTGGATATGTGATCTGGCAGAGAAAACTGAATTATGTTAATGCACCAAGAAAATGAAACAAATTTCAACCAATGCAAAATAAGAGGGAAGAACAAAATACCAACCCAGTCAATGTGGTTTAGTTTTATTGGCTGTCGTAGAAGTTATGATAATCCGAGACATCTGAGTTTCTGTGAATGACTGGAGTGGTCAAGATTTCCTGTTATTCTGGATTTATTCAATATAGTCTAAATGGGAGAATGTCAGCGAAGTGGTATCCATCTGTGTTCCATTTGTCCAGAAGCCACATTCTAATTCACTTTAACTTGAGAACAAATCCCATGGAACTTAATGGGTCTTAATTGTTTGTTTCCTTCAAATCATTTCATGATCCCCTGAGTAAATATCTAGTATTATCTGATTTAACTTGTATTTCAGTTTTAGTTTTGTAATGAAATTTAATTCCAAATAGCCACATAGAAAACAAAGCTATTAGTTCTATCCTTTTCTGATTATAATATCTGATATAGCAGAATTACACAATAGACTCCATAATCGTTCCCCAAACCCAAGCAGAAAACACTGCTGAGAAAAGCATTCATCATTTAGAGCATGCACAGACTTGTCATTTGACTTTTCTGGTTTCCCAGACAATACTTTCAAGTCTGGGGCTTTAATTAGAATTTGAGTGGAAACATGATTTTCTGCCTGAGCAGGTCTTAAAAATTAATACAGGAGGATTATTTTAAAGAGGTCTAAAGGTGCTAAGTCAATATGCACAGGTTTAGCTAGTTATTCTCAAGATGCAGTTTTAATATCAATACGTTGGTTCACAAAACAATTTACTTCACTCCCTTCCTGCATTAAGAAAAGAACAATAATCACCAGTTTGAATTTTAGAACTATTTCCTTCTGCTTAAGTTATACCTAAGAACTTTTACATATCCCAGCAGCATGTTTTTCTAGCTGTTTTTCAAGAATGCAGTAAGAATTAATCAACTGAAACTGTTGTTTATTAAATTACTTATTACTACACTGAGGGTGCATCTTCACTGTAGAGTTAATGTACTTCAACATCAGTTTAACTGCCATGACTCAATGTTATGAAATCATGGGAGTTATAGTTGTATACGGTCTTCAGCATTTTCTGCAAAGAGTGCTGATGCCTCACCAAACTACAATTATGGTGATTCCAGAGCATGACCAATGGCAGTCAAAGTAGCATCAAATTTCATTTGTTCTGCTGTGTAATGTACTCTGAGATAGTGTGATATGCCCAAGGTCATCCAATGGGTTTCCATGGGAAAGCAGGGATATGAACCCTGATATCTCAGTGTCCTAGGACAACACCTATAATAATAAAGGTAAATATAAGAATAAAGTTATGACACCTAAACCATTGTATCACACCGGCTCTCTGTTCCAGTTAAGTTCACAATATTAATCAGTAAGATGCTCCAGTCCAGTGGCAAGCTTAGGATAGACAAATGTCTCTTTGTACCCCTGCTTAGTTACCAGCTCCATAGTTTGAAGCAAATGATTTCTTATTCAGAACTTGGAAATTACCTGGAATGTGTTTTGGGGGGAGGAGTGATGTCAGTTTAGTAACGTCATTTGATGACTGGAGAATTGATGCTCACTACATCTAAAAGTTTGCTAAAGAGAGAACATATATTTTAAAAACATTTTTTCTAATGAAGACGACAGGGTTCCTATCCCTTCTTGTAGACCAAACTATATGCCCCAACAGGGGTAGATGTTCTAATCTACAAGAAGGAAGCCTTGATTGTTGGTGGCTTACCTAACACCTACATTCCTAACATTGACATGAACCAATGTCCAGAGGGTCATTGTTTAGAAATCATATATTTAAGGAAGAAATTAAGGAAGAATATCATGGTCTGCAATAACTGCAGAGAGAGAGCATATAGTGAGTAGAAGTATGGTTGGAGACTATGGCTTGAGCCCTCTCGGACAGTTCCAACTACATTAAACCTACTGAATCAATTGTTGAGTAATGAGTCAATGCCTCATTAAATCCAATTGATTGCTGTGGTTAGGACACACAAGAAAATCTAGCCAATAACTACTATAAATTAAAAACTTGGTTGGGTGATTTTAGACTTGATGGTAACATTAAACTTCTATAGTAGCTGTAATTCATGCAGACTGCAATATTATAAAGATCACACCGGAAATGGCATAGAACCTGAATGCTTGTTGTATTTCAACTGTTGTTCAGTTTTTTCACTCTTTTATATTCATTATAGTAGTGTTCAATATATATATATATATATATATATATATATATATATATAGTTCACGCCTATACATACTTATGCACTGCACCCATATTTTTCATAGAGATGAGTGTTGACCTGTGTGCAAATTTGTGTATGTTACATCTGTATCTGTCTACAGAAATGTGTAATGTTTGGGAATATACCTGTATTTACACAAATGTAGTGTGCCGTCATTTGTAATGTACACTTCAATTTTGAGATGTGCATTACAACAAAAAATTACCTGCAAATGTTATATGCCATGAAAGGGCTTGGCTTCCCTTCACTGACTGGCCCTTTTTCTGACTGTAGGACAGGCAGGCAAGAGAAGCCAAGCCCCTTCATCCTCTTCTACAACATCACACCAGTATGAGACAGGAGAAGAAGCAAAGGGACTTGTTATTCCCTTTATCTAAGCCTTTTTGCTGCCTGCCTTGATATGGCAGGCACGGGAAGAGCTGGCAAGCAACAGAAAGCCAAGCCCTTTCCCTAGCCTTGAACCATTCCCAAGTGTTGAGAATGGCACAGGGCTTTCTTAAGAAGTTTGTCTTCCCCTCATGGTCAGTCCTTTTACTGTCTGCCTGACTGACAAAGGCCACAAAAGAACTGACTGACAAGAAGTAAGGCCCTTTCACGTCTTCCTCAGCCATTCCAAATAGTTGAGAAGAAAGTGAGACTGGGAAGTGGCTTCAGTGAGCTGTTCCACTGCCCTTCCTCAGGCAGGCAGGAGCAAAAGGACTGACTTACAAGGGGAAGCCAAGCCAGTCCCTTTACAGGCATCATGATTCCCAGCAGCTTTTAATGGGGCTTGGCTTTTCCTTTTCAGTTATTTCATTCCCTTCCTGACTGAGATAGGCGGTGAAACAGCTGATTGAAGTTGCTTCCCAGCCTCTGCAATTCCAAACACTTGGGAAGGGCACAAGACTAGCAAAAGGACTTGGCTTTCCATTGCTTGTCACCCCCTTCCCCTGGCATGAGGTTGGCAAAGGGGTGAATGGGATGTGGCTTCCCTTCCCTTCTTGGCTCTTCATTTGCTTGTCTCAGGCAGGCAGGAAGGCAGGCAAAGAACCAGCTAGAGAGGGTAAGTCCCTTTTGCCCCTTCCTCAGCCTCAGTATTGGGAATGAGTCGAGGCTGGCAAAAAGGTTTTGCTTGCCCTCGCTGGTCAGCTCTTTCCCTGCTTGCCTGACAGAAGAAAGCTGCTGAAAGACCAAGAAGGGAGTGGAAGTCACGCCCCTTTACCAGCCTCACTTTGTTCCCAACTGACTTCATTCAGGAGGCATTCAAAACCTCCCCCTCGATTTTGAAGGCCTCCTGAATGAGGCCATTGTATATAATACACAGCTCATTTTTTGGCTATGCAATTTAGCAAAAAAAAAAAAGATGTGAATTACATTTTAGTAAATACGGTAGTTTTATTGCTTACTCATTTCTGTGTTTATATAGTGCATGCATTCTATACAATAATGTATACTTTGTGTTGTGATATACGACTATTGTCACACCTCCCATTTGGTTATAAAATTTCAATTGACTGTCAATCAGTCTTTATCTTAGGGTATCTGTGACTACCCTGTGCAATGCAGTACTTTTAAATAAAGAAAGCATTGCAAACTGTAGAGCAGGGGTAGGTAATGCAGCTAGCGGGACACATGCAATGCATGAGAGTCATTTTTGTGGCTCCCAGACACCATCTAGAAATAAAAATTTTTGTAGAAATTTTATCAGTTTTTTCCCCTGGAGGGCATTAGAGCATTTTCACCATGTCTTCGGACCCGCCTGTCATTTTAGGCAAGCAAAAGCCTTTAACCCCCCCCCCCCCCCCCCAGTGTGTCTCCTCTGAATGAATGCCTGAGGGATATAATGGGCTGGATGAGGAAAAACAAATTGAAACTAAATCCAGACAAAACAGAAGTGCTTGTCATCAGTGGTTCTAATCTGGGGATGAAGGTGTGTCAACTCATCTTGGATGTGGTTACACTCCCCCTGAAAGACAGTGCCCACAATTTGGGAGTGCTCCTGGCTCTGTCTCTCCAAATGTCAGCCCAGGTAGATGTGATGGTCAGAAGTGAGTACTATCAGTTTCAACTGATACTCCAGCTGCACCCCTTCTTGGATTTGGAGGACCTTAAGATGGTAGTGCATGCATGGGTAACCTCAAGGCTGGACTTCTGCAATGTGCTCTACATTGGGCTACCTTTGTACCAAGTTTGAAAATTCCAGCTGGTTCAAAATATTGAAGCCATATTGGTTACGGGAACATCAAGGTGTGAGCATATCACACCTATTTTAGTCACTCCACTGGCTGCCAATTAGTTTCCAGGCAAAGTACAAGGTGTTGGTTTGGACCTTTAAAGCCCTACATGGTTTGGGACCAGGTTACCTAAAGGATCCCCTTAACCTGTACAATCTGCCCAACACATTGAAATCCTCTGGTGGGCATCTGCTCCAGCCAGCCAGAACCCAAAGGGCAACCATCACCCAGAGGACCTTTTCATCAGCCATCCCAAGAATGTAGAATGACCTGCCGGTATAGCTCCAACAGCTACATCAGCTGTCAGAATTTTAACACCATGTAAACATCTATCTCTTCGGGCAGGCCTACCTAGCCAGTCTTTAAGCATGAATTTTAAACTCATTTCATGTGTTCTGGTCTCTGTCCTGTGTGATTAATATGTATTTTACAGTAATACTTTGATCTGTATCTTTTATGGAACTGAATTTTAATGTGTGTTTGTAGAATTTTTATAGTATTTGTGTGTTTTTAACTGTTGTGTGACTTGCCTCGAGCAGTGGGGAGAGACATGTAAGAAATAATAATAATAATAATAATAATAATAATAATAATAATAATAATAATAATAATGTCTGCTGTGGACTCATCTTGTTGTTTTTCAAATAATAATAATAGTAATCTGGAAGTAATTTTCAGTCACACTCATTGTTTTTTGGGGGGAGAGGTGTTACTTATCCAGGGACTCCAATGGCGGGGGGGGGGGGCTGCTTTGTGGTCATTTAGGGTCAATAATATTTTTATGGGAGTGTCTCATAAGAGGTGATGGTGCAGCTCACCAATATGGCCATCTGGCCTCCCCTGATTGCCCACTTCTGAAACTGTGGGAGGCTGGTGGCTAGACTGCTGGCATAAGCTAATCTACCCCATACCAAAATGTATTGATAAATCCATACTACTTCTTCATGTGTCTCTGCCAAGTAAGCTTTTGAAACAGCTAGGAGATTTTTCAGCATGTAAACCAATTATTGATTGTCCCCTTAAGGCACTGAGCTTATTACAAGGAGACCAGATAATCCTCTTAATAAATGTTGCTATGCAAAATTCTAGAGGAAATATAGATAAACCAATATTGCAAATACTCAGGTAGTGGCTGAAAATTAATTTATATTGCAAAGTGAATTTCAGAATAAGTTCAGGGAATTGTTTGTGGTAAAAAGCAAGATTCCTCCAAAAGTATTTTCTCTACCAATTCTGTTCCTCCAAATGTCTTGGACTTCAGCTCCCAGCTGCCCCAACAAGCATGACATGTACCAATGAATTATGGGAGCTGTACTTAAATATATATATTCTAAGATACAGAGAGCTACATATTTCTAACTCTGAAGTACACCATATGAAATTCTGTGATTTTTGCCTTATTATGTGCTATTACCAGCTGTTCATGTCAAATCTTGTCAGGTTTTTTTCACATCAAGATCTTTTTAATATTTTTAGTATAGTTTTCTACAAGGCTACCACTAGAGTGCTCACTTCAATTTTCCATTACTGACTTTGTTGCATTTCTTAAAATGTAGGTGGGTAGGTGTCTTCATGTTACCTGTTGACTTTTGACAACTCTTTGAATTTCACAGGATGTTCTTAGGCAAGATATATTTAAGGTGGTTTTCCCAGTTCCTTCCTACTCTGTGTTGTCCTTGAGTCTCACTTCTACTCTATGATTCAATGCAATGTTTTTATCCTAACCCCATAGCATGATATATTGTGCTCCAAATAATCTACAACAGTAACAAGCAATTTAAAAATAATTCAGAATAGCTCAAAACATACAAAAGTTTAAATAAAAAATTATACACTTATACAGTCGTACATTTATATATATACATTTTCAAGGCAGGATTTGTAGACATCCAAAGCTTTGGTAAAGTGTCACAAGTCAATTTTATTTCCTTATAGTTTATTGTTCCCATTGTAAATGAAAAGAAGGATTCCTGGAGCATAGCTCAGTAATTAAAGGTAGGCAGTCCTTCTATTATTAAGGTTCCAGGATATTTAAGATACTTTGAATTCAGACCAAAAGCATATTGGAAACCATTCAAATTCTTAAAACTGCTGTGACATGGCTTTTGTAAGGTTTTCTTGTGTACAATCTAGTTGCTGCATTTTTTCATTAGCTGAAGTCTCTTCAAGTGTGTCCTATTCACAATGGGAGCTTACAATCTAATTGAGAAGAACATCAATACTCACATCTAAGTTATCCTTGTTCTTGACTGGCCGGTTACACATTCAAGCCACACACTCAAACCACAGAGTTCACTGGAGCTTTCAATAACATGTAAATGGTAATTCATCTCCTTTAGGGAATAGGACCCCATTCAAGGCAGGTTACTTACTCAATTCATAGACCAAGGAACAACTTCAGTCTTCCATGTCACTTTTTGAAACTGGCCATGCTGATAGAAGAACAACTATAATGCATTGTTTTCTATTCCCATTCTGCAATGTTACTCCTATAGAATTCCATGGTCAGTCATACCAAAATTACGGAGAAATCCCAACACAGAACTCTCCTTGTCTTTCATTTAGAGGTGGTCATTAATTGGCACAGCCAAGCTTATTTAGTACCTTACCATAGTTTGAAACAAGAATGAAAATGGCTTAGAAAATAGGTGTTTTCCTAAAATATCTAAAGCCATCTAGCCACCTCAACTGAATATGTTGTCCAAATGTGGTGTAGAATGGGTTGGAAAATGGAATGGAATTCCCACATACCATATACCTCTACTTCTGAAGAGGTGGTACTACAGAATCTCTCAAAATGGCTTTTTCTATTGATACAGTGAAGAATTTACTATTCTTTTACTCACCTAAAGTAAAAGAATAGTAAATTCTTCACTGTATCAATAGAAAAAGCCATTTTGAGAGATTCTGTCATACCAAAATTACTTGAACTAGATCATGTCAAGAAAGGCAAAGATTAAGCTTGCATGTAGTTGAAACAGACAACTTCCAGTATCTTCCTTACTTTATCAGGCCACAGTCATTAAAACTGATTCCTAAACATCTGGCAATATGGAGCCCTAGACACAGCAATAACTATGGTACCCAAGGAACCGGCTCTTCAAAGTAGCCAGCAAATTCACATACTAATGTTGGGATGGAATAGAATTGGCTTTTAAATTAACATGTTAAAAAGACAATTCTAGTCTTTCATAGATATAACTGTACATAATAAAATAGAAATAGGTTGCCCAGAAATCCACACAGAAGGAGCTGCATGTTTCTGAGGATAACCACAAGAAGCAATGCGAAACTGTGTTCCTTCTTTTAAATTCTGCTGCCTTTGCAGATAAAATAGTGTGGACATGAATCTTCCCATTGGCAGTCCTTAGCCACTGTGATTTTCTTCCTAGAAAGCTAGAATATGCTGTATTGCCTTAATTGTATATTTTAATGTCTTTCATTATTCCAGTAACACAATAATACAGATTCAATATCCTTTGATTCAATATTCACAGTTTCATTTGCCTGTCAACCCCCGAAATAACGAGACCACACACCAGTATTTGGGTTTAAATATGGGCAACTTTTATTAATTGTTACCTATTAATTTTGACTGGATCTAAACCTATGGATCCTGAACTTGGTGGCAAAACCAAGGTAGCGTCCCCTCCCGGCCTACCCTTGGCTAGTTAGGGTGAAACACCTGGGTCCCCAGGGAAGCAAATCTGGGGAACCTCAAAGGGAAATGTGTCAGAGAAGTCCCTCCCGAGTTATCTGTGACCGGACTCTCCCTATTCCTAGGCCATTAGAATTCCCCTCACCTCATCAAATTGAACCTTAGGTGAGTGTTTTTTAGTCAATGGCCTTCACCCTTGGGTGAATACGAAATTTTAGCTTTTCCTAACTGTTTACTGTGATCACCTATTTAATGACGCACCATCCCAATTTGTTCTGTAACAGTATAGGGTAGGTGAAAAAACCCTCCTAGAGTATAAGAGGGGGAAAAATTCCTACCCGGCCCCTTAACGGCAACCCTAATATACTGTTTAATGGATGGGAGTGGTGGGTCGATGCTTGGTTCCAGAATGAGGAAAGGGGGCGGGCAAAGGTAGAGGGCCAGGCTCCGCCTCCTTCCAAATAGTTCCACCAGAACTCAAATGTTCTCTCCTCAGGGGAGTGAGGCAAACTCCTCTCCCTTTGCTAGCTGCGCCAGCATGGGAAAGGTTCTTTCCTATTCTCCAAAAAATACACATCCTCTCTGAAATGTTTGTGGGCCTATATAGGTCCTCCAGTGTGATTCTGTGGTATGCATCCAGCCCAATTATAGGATTCACTATTATCCACAGTTTCAGGTATCCACCAGACACCTGAAATAATAGCAGCAGTGTGCGCGGTAGGGTGGTGTCTTGGAACATAGGCATGGTGGATACAGGAAGTTGCACTGTATGTTTTGCAATATTTTCATTGTTTTTTTTAAATAGCTTAACTCTGTTTTAATGTTGATTTTAGTAGTTTTTAATCCGTGTTGTATTTGTTTCAACTAGTAAATCTCATTGAATTCCACTTTTAGAGAAAATGTGTGAGGGCGCAGGGAGGAAAAGGTGGAGGAAGTAAAAGTTGATTGATTCAAGAATTATATTTTTATGCTGTTGGTGCTTCTGCAACTTTGGGCTTTACCTCTGAATTCTAAACAGAAACCTTCTTCCCTTTTTGATCAGCACTGCATAGTTAAGGAAAAATACAGTTACCAGCCCTTCAGGAAAAATCTAGATTACCTGATGTGTCCAGGTATTCCAATCATCATTTACATAACTAGTGTAAATCATTTGGGATTAAAAATATCATTAGTATAAATATGTTCAACAAAAATAGAAGATATATAATTTATTATTGAAATTCTATTTACATCAAGCAATAAACAGCTGATTTTTTTTTAAAAAAAATATCAGTGCTGTTTTATATTTGAAATGAAAGGATGTTATAATGTGAATCCATATCTATTCAAATTGAAAATTCTAAGACTCTGGGATCTTCATTTTTGCTAGTATGTTCATTTTCTACTTTAATTCCAGTAATAGAAATGCATATTTGTATTTTAAAATATATTTTTCTGCTGCTATTATTCCATCTTGCAGTCACTGAATGCTAGGCACTCAGGTCAGAGTTCAGATTGTGTCTGAATATAGAGCAGTGTTTATCCTCTAAAGCAAAACCTAATCACTGGCATAATCTCATGTACTGTGTATCCATCATGTTAACACTTCTTCCGCATCCTTATCTTAGCTGCCAGGAAAATTGTGTTCATGATATTCTTTCATTACCCAGAAGCAACTGTGTTCAAAAGGTGAAAAAGACCTTGATGGGAATATAAACATGTAATGGGAGGGGGTCAGTCTGTAATGGGTAGACACTCAGACTGCCAAATCTTTTACTATGAATGACAACATATAAACAATTTTTTAAAAAAATCAGAAATAAGATGCTTGGGATTCTGAAAAAAACTAAAACAGATCCACTCCACTTAAAAGGGGCAGATAAGTAAGTCTTAAGATGTGTAAGGGCAGGGCATGTGCAATGAAGCTCTTGGACTGTACATGAAGGACCAGTATTGAGAGCTAATGCATCTAAGGCTCAACAATACAGAAGTGTTAGGGATGGGGAAATCTGTTCATTTCCATCTCCCATGTTCAAGTATTTTAAAACATTATTCCATCTAATATAAAGAAATGCCAGTGGCTAATTTTTGTTGTTTAATTTCCCAAAACTGACTTCATAAAGGCGACAAGAACAAGTGTAGTGGTTTGCGTGTTGGACTACTACTCAGGACTCAAATCCCCACAGGGCCACGAAAACCCACTGGGTGACTGCCAGGCATGTCACACACTCTTGGCTTCAGACAATCCTGTGAAAAGTTGAGATCATGGCCATAAGTTGGAAACGATTTGAAGACGCCCAATAACAACAACATGCTCCATAAGGAGCATAAGGCTACGTACATAGCCTTATTGCACATATAGGAAATTTGGGATACAGTAGAGATATCCCACAATCTCTTCATATTAATGTGCATGAGTACTCTGTGGTTTGTGTAACCACTATCTGAGCCTCAAACTGTTGCCAGGATTTCCCATGTAATAACCTGCACAGTGAAACTACTTTCTTCAATACCCGGTTGGAACTACATTTAGGACTTCATCAGATGCATTGCAGAAAACAGGGGGATCGTCTTCATAGCAAAGTGTATAATCCCTTTTTGTTTTAAAAGATATTCTGTTTTACAACGAGCTTCCCCCCTCCTGCAACGCTGGAGAGGGGGAAGGGCCTTTGCCACCCCCACCCTTGGGGAGGCGTGGTCAGGGGCGGGGCTAAGCCCGGCTGGGCTCCCGCTCCTCACTTCGTCCAAGGACGCTGAAGAAGACGGACCTCTTCAAGATAAGTCCGTGAGTAGGGCCTGTGGGAAGGGCAGGGGCCGGGCCTAGTTGGCTGCGTCCCCTTCCCTTCCTCCAGGGCCGGCTGCTGGGGAAGAGCGGTGCCTGGAGGGCGGCTGTGCCGCCCTTGGGCGCGCGTAGGCCGCGACCGGGCGGAAAGCGCCGCCGCGGGATGCCGCCGTTTCTTTCTCCTTCTTTCCCCAGGTTCACTGGGTTCCCCCCTTGCCTTCCCTCCCTTGCTGCCGGCGGGCATGGGGACTGGGTGGGGGTCTCGTGGCGGCAGCTGCGGCGGCGCCGCTGAGGGTTCCTCTCCCCCAGCTGGGCCCCTGCCTGGTGGCAGTCAAGGCTCTGCGGGGGAGCCAGTAAGGGACATGAGTTGGATGGCTTGCTAAAGAAAGCCCCCCCCTCTCTTTTTGGTGATGGGCCGGAATGGGGTGGTGGGGCTTACTGGGAGGATTCTATGACTTTAAATGCTGAGCTTCCGTCCAACCCTCAGCCCCTCTGCACTGCGTTGCTGAGGGGTGGCTGGGTTGGGGGGCTTTTAATAAAACAGGCCTCATTCGGGTCCAACAAAGAGATCATAATAACCTGGGCAATGTTTTACAATAGTTATGCATTAGTTTCACTTTCGATTCCCCGCACATGGCAACGTTTTACAATAGTGGTGCATTAGTTTCACTTTCGATTCCCTGCACATGGCAATGTTTTACAATAGTTGTGCATTAGTTTCACTTTCGATTCCCGGCACATGGCCAGAAGGGAGGGGCGGCCATTTTAAGCTCACAGGGATCAGCCATTTTAGGCACAGGGGTATCACAGCAATGTCCTTATGCTGTATAGGTGGCCAGCTGCAGCCTGATGACAAAGTCCTCCAGGCCCGGCTTTAGCTGTTATGGCAATAAACAAATATACAACAACAAAGTATAATGAGACAATATGAAAACCACTATCACCCTCCCTACCCCTCCCCTGGTTTATCTACTCCTTGGGGATGTATTCATACAAACATGTTCATCTGAGGTATGGCCCAAACCGGTTGCCACATACAGGCCAGGTAGGCCGATGGTTAAGAGTGAAGCCATACTTCTTAAGAGATGGTTATTGTTGATGACAAGGATTAGGGCCATTCCATAAACAATTGCTGTTCAAGTGTAAGCCAGGCCTTTTGGCTAGGCTGGTGGGCGCTCATCCCTTGTAACAATTAGCTACACATTTTAATGGCAAATTTCATTTTCTTCTTTGTAGTATGACGCCGAGGAAGAATGTCGGGGGAGCCAAGGGCAAGGGCCCAGCCAAGAGGACTCCAGTTAAACGCCCTCCCCCTCTGGCCCTCTCGTCATCGGATGAAGAGGATCAAACCGCTGACCAGATCAATGCGCTTATTGCGCGCGTTAACGCATTAGAAAAGGAAAAAGGGGATGGCTCAGTGGCTTCGGTTCAGCGACCAACCCGCACGGCTAGCAGGGCACTCCTATTAAAATCGCTGTCCTCTCGTATATCCGTTTTAGAGTCGGGGAGACAGAAGGCCACGCCAACACTGGAAAGTCGGTCAGCCACACAGGAGACAGTCGAAGCCGAGCCACAACGGGCTAGCGAGGCAGCTGTTGATCACCAGCCACAGACCATGGCCCAGGCCAGCACGACTTCCTCATCAGGTAACGTAGAAACACACGCTTGCCCATGGGGGTTACTTCAGACTCAAGAATCCGACATAGGGCAGTTAGTGTCAGTGGGCGCTCAACCATCCGTTACCCCCACTCCCATGGCGACACAGTCGTCTCAGGCCCTGGCCCCTAAGGAGACGGAAGAGGCTGCTAGCTCAGAAACGTCACACCAATTTTGGGGCACTGCTAATTGGACATTGCCAGCACCCAAGCGGCTGGGTAGTGTTACACTGGGATCACACTTAGCACAAAAAACCATTGATAAAATCCTGCGGAACGAATACGTGGACATTTTCTCCCTCTTTTTTAGAGAATTAGAAAAGAAGGAAAAGGAGGATTTAGATGACGAGAGAAAAGAGCTCTTAAAAAAGCGCAGGATTGACCAAAATTGGGGCAATTGGTTTACGTGTTTCCTAATTTATGGTGGAGTGCTAGTGCAGGCTTACCCATCACGAGCTCATTCCCTTTTTCAATATCTGAATATCGTATACTCAGCCTACGTTAACTTTACTGGTAATGCATGGTTGCTGTACGATAAGAGGTTCCGCCTGGAGGCAGCCCAATATCCTACTCTACGCTGGGATTTGATCGATGATCAACTCTGGATGGAGGTGCTGACGCCGGCACGTCCGGTGTATGGGGAGAAGGCTGATAGTGGCCATACCATACAGAATTTCAGGACTGGCCAGTCCTTTCGTCAGCCGACCAACCAGCAGCCCCTCCAGCAACAACAAAAAGCGTTATGCTGGGAATACGCTTCCCAAGGTACGTGTTCCCGCAAAGGCTGTAGGTTCCAGCACTCCTGCTCAATCTGTTATGGCCCTCACGCAGTCAAGAACTGCAGCAAGGGAAAGTCAGTTAGACCCAACCAAAAGGACAATCAATTTCAAAAGCGGAACCCTGGCCCAGTTCCCATTTCAAAAGGGCCCCAGCCCAATTAATTTGGAACAACTCGAAATTTGGCTGCAACATTATCCAGATGCAGCCGCAGCCAGCTATTTACGTAGCGGCTTTAGGGAAGGCTTTCGGATCCCAGCTTACGGCCCCAGGGTCCCTTATAGGGCACATAATCTTAAATCAGTGGTGGGGATGGAAAAACTGGTTTTACAAAAGATCAACAAAGAAATAGCGGAGGGTAGGGCGGTGGGCCCCTTTCTCGAACCGCCCACCCCGCATCTGAGAGTGTCCCCACTAGGGATAGTCCCCAAAAAGGCGCCGGGCGAATTTCGCCTCATCCACCATCTGTCCCATCCCAGGGGCAGGTCAGTGAATGACGCCATCCCTGAAGAAGTTTGTTCAGTGCAATACACTTCCTTTGATTCGGCAGTTCGAAGAATAAGGGCTAGGGGTACAGGTGCTGAATTGGCAAAAAGCGACATTAAGTCAGCGTTTCGCCTTTTGCCGGTTCACCCAATGGATTTTGAACTGTTAGGTTTTCAGTTTGGAGGCCATTATTACATGGACAGGGCTTTGCCAATGGGGTGCTCCGTGTCATGTGCGGCGTTCGAAGCCTTTAGCACCTTCCTTGAATGGGCGCTTAGGGTTAGAACGGGGCTGCCAGGAATAGTTCATTATTTAGATGATTTTTTGTTTATCGGGCGACATGGCTCGGGTGAATGTGCCTTTCTGTTAGAATCATTCCAAAACCTGGCGGGAGAATTGGGAGTGCCACTGGCCAGCGAAAAAACGGAAGGCCCGGCTACTAAAATAACCTTTTTGGGCATCGAGCTGGACACAATCCAGCAATTTTCAAGGCTGCCCCCCGAAAAAATTTCCAACCTTATAACGCGTATCAGGCTCTTCAGGTCAAAAAACAAGGCAACTTTGCACGAGTTTCAAGAGATTATTGGTCACCTGAACTTTGCTTGCAAAGTTATAGCGCCTGGCCGAGCATTTCTGAGAAGGCTCTCCGAAGCAACGGTAGGGATAGCCTTGCCCCATCATCGGATAAGGATAACCCGGGCCATTAGGTCCGATCTCTTGGTTTGGCTTCAGTTTCTGACCCAATTCAATGGAGTTTCCTTTTGGATACAAGACCTTATGTTAAAGGATGCTCTTCAAATTGCTTCCGATGCCTCAGGGGCCATAGGTTTCGGAGTCTATTTTGAGGGCCGATGGTGCGCAGAACGCTGGCCTGAGAAGTGGCATGATCGGGGCCTAACCTCGGACTTGACATTTTTGGAATTTTTCCCCATCCTGGTGGCTGTAATACTGTGGGCGCAGTATTTCGCAAATTGCACACTACATTTTTGGTGTGACAACATGGCAACGGTCCAGGTGGTTAACTCCCTCACCTCACGATCCAGCAGCACAATGGAAGCGGTTAGAATGTTCACGCTTCATTGTCTAAAGTATAATATCTTGTTCAGGGCATTCCATATCGCCGGGGTTGATAATTCCTTAGCGGATTCTTTGTCCCGAATGCAGATAGAGCGCTTCAGGCAACTTGCCCCCAACGCAGACGCCCATCCGTACAGCATGCCGGTCCATCTTTGGGAGATTGGAATGCAGAGCTAGTCAGGGGCATGAAGTTGGCTTTGGCGCCGAGTTCCAGGAGGGCGTACATCAGGGCGGTTCAAGAATTCCTCGAATTTAGAAAGTTATACTCCTTAAACCAGGTTACGCCAATTCCTTATGATGATGTGGCACAGTTTGCCATCTTTTTACAAAGGAAGGGTTTGGCCCCGCAGACGGTTAAGGCCAAGTTATCAGCCATTGCTTTCTGGTTGAAGGGCCAAGGCCTGCCTGACTTCACGTCAGACTTTAGAATCAGAAAATGGCTGGAGGGTTTGACGAGAGAGAGATGTAGACACAGGGACGATAGGGCACCTTTGACACCCGTCATTCTAAAAGGAATGAAGCAGGTTTGGACGCAGATTTGCGAATCACAATATGAAGCGCAATTGTTCCATGCCTCGGCCCTCATAGCATTCTTTGGCGCTCTCAGAATAAGTGAGCTGGTTGCCGGATCAAAGTCTGACCGGTCCAATAGGGCCCTTGCTCTTTCTGATCTGCGCTTGGAGCACGATGCTATACATCTATTGATAAGGTTTTCAAAAACAGACCAAAAGGGCAAGGGATCAGTCATAAAATTGCAAAAGGCTAGTGATCACGATCTATGCCCAGTCTCTGCCCTAAATCTCTACCTCAAAAGTAGGGGACTATTTGAAGGGCCCTTGTTTTGCCATCAAGGGGGATCACCTTTGACAAAATTCCAATTTTGGTCCATTACAACAAAGGCCCTTAAGATACTGGGTATAAAAGACCAAAAATTCGGAACTCACTCTTTCCGGATTGGAGCAGCCTCTACTGCATTTGCTATGGGATACTCTGTAGAAAAAATAAAGAGCTTGGGGCGGTGGAGGTCCGGGGCATACCAATCCTATATACGTGAGTTGCAGTCATAGTTACAGTTCTTATCTTTTCAGATGTCACGAGAGTGTTTCATAGAAGAAGGGTCCTCGTGTGTGGCCACAGCTTTATACATTGGGCCGAAAGACAGGCTCGGAGAGGAACCTTCGGCCAACACCTCGGCCTTTCAACTATGGCTATGGTTGACTGGAAGAGCAGAAGAGGCCTGAGGTGGGATGGACTAATCCCTTTGTTGTTCAGTTCTGGAAGTTGTTATCCACCTGATGTTCTGATCATTCACCTGGGAGGGAATGATCTGGGTTTGCTGAAGGGCAGGGCTCTGTTCCTTCAGGCTTTGAGCGACATACAGAGAATTAAGGAGGCATGGCCTCAAGTTTGTATAGCATGGTCTGCTATTATTCCTCGCCCTAATTGGCCCAATGGTGATGGCAAGAAATTGGATGGGGCCCGGAAGAGGGTCAATAAAGCCATGAAAAAAGAGATGGAAAAGGGCTTGGGCTACTATATACATCACGATGAGATCCACCATAAAAATCAAGAGCTATATAGAATTGATGGTATCCATCTGTCTGAGAAGGGCAACATGTTATTTTTGGGTGATTTTCAACGGGCCATTAAATTGATTGTGGGGGATTTGGTGGGGGACAGGAGCTAAATGGACATTTGCTCCTGATCCGTGGCGGAAAAGGTAAAGGAATAAGACACACATTTGGTGTACACCCAGGCACCTGGTTTTGGTGTAGGCCAGAAGCTAATTCCCCCGGCTAGGGTTCAAACAACCCAGGCGGGGGATGACGTCGATGGCCTAGAAATAGGAGAGGCTTGACCCCAATACCTTGGGGCAAAATTCTCCAGGATATTTCCCTCAAGGTCATCCGGGGTTAATTGAACGGAGGCCTGGTGTTTCGCCCAAGTTTGATACCAGGGATGGGTCGGGGAGGACCACTGCCTGGTACTTTGCTCACCAAATTCCAACACACGTTTAGAGTTTAAGATACAGTTAATAGTTTGAAATTCTAACTTGGTAACAGTTAATAAAGTTGCCCAAAAATTTGAACCCAATTCTTTGTGTGGTCTCCTCATTGGGGGGTGGGATGGCAAATACTGTCAGGCACTCTATGTTCCCTGGCCTTCTCCCAATCTGTCTCACATTCTGAACTATTACATGAGGAAGTGCAGTCTCTGCCCACCACATAATTTTTTAATGATCTGTCTTTCCCATGCCTTCCTGTCCTCTATTGTACCAATGTTAGTATAAACCACTTTGCCATGATTCCTTCCTCTATGCCCCTTTTTCCTCCATTATACCAGTGTTATTATAAACCACTTTACCATGAGGGAAAGATTTATACCCCTGATATGAGGACAACCTAAAGCTAAGTAGTTCATATAAGGACACATAATGGTTGGTGCCATTTTAAATGAAAGATGCAGTCTCTCCACAAGGATCTAAATGTGGGGGAGAAATATGATTCTTCCAAATAAGAATTATGTTCTTCCCAAATGAAATTTCCTTCAATCCCCAAATGTTAAGCATTACAGAGTGTGAGACACTGAAAATTGTTCATACCTAGAAATGTTTATATTTGATGTTGTCAAATTCCCTTGGTAACTTTGCCTGCTCCTTTTCTTTTTCTGTTTCTAAAAGCTCAGTGGAAGTTATACATTACTACTAGAATATGTTTCCACAGTGCTATAAATGTGAGGACTGAAGGAAAATTTCAGGAGTATCTCATGCCAGTGCCCTCCCTTGAAAAGTATAGAATCTGTAAATGTCTTAAAGGCCTGAAGAAAAAACATATTCAAGCCATACGGTTCTACAGAGAATATGTATGGCAAATCCCTAAGTGTGATTTTGGAATCAAGCCACATGGAAACCACCATATCAAAAATGCACAGCAAGAATTGTTTGATTTTTCCCTACATTTTAAACCCTTTCCTTTGAATCTTTGAAAAGAATTAATGCAAATCACTTAGGGGTTATTGTTATTGTTTTTCACCTTAATCAAGAAATTAAAATGTTGCCAAGCTCCATCTGTTTGGATTTTGTTTGGGATTGCTCATTGCCAATATAGCCATGTTTGAAGCATATGCTATTTTCTTATTAACATATTGGAATGCCTCTTTTTTCCTGATATATTGGTAGAACCATACACTTGATATCTACCAATCAGCATACATTTTAGTTAGTCACTTAAAAAATTAACACATGTCTAATATCAAAAGCAATGCATTCCTTTTGTTAGGGATTCCTCATCTTCAGAACAGGAAGGGGAACAGGAAAATGTTCAGGAATTAGAGGGTGAATTAGAATCAAAGGATGAGGTCTTACAAGTGCCCACATTTTTGGAAAGGCGACAGGAAACAGCAAAAACGCTGTTCAGCTAAAATAACTGCTAGAAACACCAAAGTAATTGGGAACCACCCTAGCACCTTCTGTGTGGGGAATTCAGGGCTATAAATCAGTAGCTGGAGTAGTCAGCTTTCGATGGTAACAAATGACTCTGATGCTTATGCCTTCACTCCCATTTGTACTTGCTTCGAGTCTGCATTTGAGAAGGATTTGTTGGTCATTGCCCGTTGTCTGATGTGAGACTACAGTTTTATTTTGGACTTTATCAGAGACTTGAGTTTGTGTCTACATTAAGACTTTTTTGCTTTCTTTTGCATTATACAACTGTATGTGCTGTTCTCTTATATTTTGCTGAAGTAAAACATTTTTCATTTACTTTCAACGTGGTATTAAGGCTGTTCTTGAGGCGCAAATCAGGACACTTTTTTTCCTTTAAGAGATTCCTTGTCTTGCACCATAAGCAAACCACTTAGAATGTTGCTGTTTTCATCTTTTTGGGAATTTCAAAGTCTTGCCATAGTAATTTAAATATCTCTATATTGTTTTAACTTGTTTCACTACTTGTTAATTTCCTCTTACATTTTCTTTAGAGGAGGAACAGGATTGCTAAGAGAATGACATAAAACTTACAAAAACTCTCACCGGAAATAGGCTTAAAGGGTAATTTAAAAGAGTGCATATGCAAAAAAGGCTGGAATGCCCATTTTCCCCCAATTACTTTTGAAAAGTTGCTCATTGCAGATAACAACATAACTTGAAAGGATCAAACGAGCAATATTATATTTCTATTTTGGAGATTTTTGCACCAAAATGATAGGCAGGAAAAAAAACAGATGACTTTTTTCAGGATTATATGATATGCAAAGGTGGGTTGTACCTGTTAAATTTCTGCCTGTCACACAGCTGCTGGACGCAGAGCAAGCTATATTTCCCTGAACAAGAGTTGTGGCACATGATCCATAGGGAACACTTTAATGCTTATGGGAAGACATAGCTGGATGGAAATTACTTCCTAGAATCTCCAATAATCACACAACGAGGAGCTTTTAACTCTGCAATTAAGACATATTTAACACCTAGGCTTCTACTTCCATCTCCATCTCAAAGTGTTTCTGAAAAACTAATTGGCATCTGAATCATTAAAAAAAATAAGATTTAAAGGAAAAAAGCAAAACCCAACAGCCAACAAGGCCTGGAATTTTGAAACATGATAAATAAATAAGTATAATAGTTATAATTAGAAATAGAGGTGCTTATAGGGGGGGGGGGGGATCACATCTGTAACATGCAATTCGTGTTTTCTGTGTTACAAGAAGGAAGGACACAGAGATTGAAAAGGTCAGCCTAAATGATAGTAACTAATTCAGAAGCAAGATGTCAGTACGGAAGTTGTAGAAGAAGGGATTAGCCAATATGCAATTCAGGAAGACATTTTCATATACAAAGAGTAGTTGAAATACAATATGACATAAACTGACAAGGTCAGCAGTTACTAGTGATTTAAGGTGGAAGTGGACAAAATGCCTGATAGGTATATCATTCATGTGTGTGTGTGTGTGTACACACACACACACACACAAACACAATGATTGCTTGGTTTGGAAGGGCAGATGGTAATGCCATCTTCTTTTAATCCTAGGTCAGTGAATGCAAATATAGCAACAATCCTGGAGGATCACAATGACCTGGTTTTGTGTCACAGAAAAATGGTTGGATGAAGTTGAAGAGGTGTTAAGGTGCCCTAGCAATATTCATGAAGCAGCATGTGATACCTGATGGCAGGGAGATGAGAATCAGAGCAATCAGTCATAGTTCCATCTCTTTCATGAAGCATCCCTCTTCATGAAAGAAGAGGGTCTTCAAGTTTGCCAGGTCTGAATGTTCACATATTTAAGGATAGGGGAACCAAAACTGTATAGGAATTCTTTTAGTGTACTGCCCACCCTGCTGTTCTACAGTTTCTTTTTCTGATCTGTCAAGAACTTCTTGACAGTGAGAGTCCTTTGGCATAGATAATAATAATAATAATAAACTTTATTTCTATACCGCCCTATCTCCCCGAGGGACTCAGGGTGGTTTACAACAGAAAATTGGCAAACATTCAATTCCAGCATAACATAACAAAGAAATCAAATCATAAACAATAAAATAAACAACATAGGGTGTACTTATAGAACAATTCAAAAATAACAAACTTAGACATTTAAATATATAAATCAGACATTTAGAACATGTTTACTACTAGATCTAATGATAGCAAACACTCAAAACATTAAAAGTAAAAAGGCATTTACAAGTCAACAGGGCTGAGGTGGTGTCCAGGTCAGAGTGATTAAGGTGCTGGCCGAAGAAAAATATTATAGGACCTATAGGGGTCTAGTTACCACCCCCCTCCCACACCCGCCTCCCCAAAATATCCACCCCATTCCAGAGATTCCCAGATCATCACAATTAAGGAGTCACTAGGTTCTTGTGGGTTTTTTCGGGCTATAGGGCCATGTTCTAGAGGCATTTCTCCTGACGTTTCGCCTGCATCTATGGCAAGGATCCTCAGAGGTAGTGAGGTCCTCTGAATACTGTTTAAGGACAGAAATGCAACCCAGCTCTTCATGGGGGGGGGGGTATAAACTGTGGTATGAGG
This sequence comes from Anolis sagrei, assembly GCF_037176765.1. Lineage (NCBI taxonomy): Eukaryota > Metazoa > Chordata > Lepidosauria > Squamata > Anolidae > Anolis > Anolis sagrei. The sequence goes on along the minus strand of NC_090023.1, from coordinate 48,797,061 downwards.
TCCTTTGGGAGGCAGATGGGGCGTGTTTTTTCTCGTGATGGTAAGATGTCTCTATCCATGTTGGTAAAAGTCCTATAGTGCCAAGATCTTATTGATTGGCTTAACATAGTTGGATTGCAAAGCAGGCTCTGGGTCTAGTGCTGGCTTTTTTATCTGCTGCTGGTGTCAGGTGAGATGGCACAGCTGTGGGGGCCACGCCCAGTATGTTTGGAAAGGCTGGCCCTGGGCAGGAGTTCTAAGGTAGACTTCTCACCCTCTGGCTGTTTCTGCCACACAGCAAAGCCAATTGCCTAGAGAAAGGGTAGAGTCTTCTTCTTTGAATGCCTACTTGTTTGGGGTTGAAGATGGCATTTCACGCACAGTATCCCACAGTGCACTCCAGCTGGGACTACTTTCTGAATTGTCTGGTCCAGCTCCTCTTAAATGAGAGTTCCCATTTATCATTAAGCTAGTGTTTGCAAAAAGCTTTTAAAGAATATTTTCATAATGCAAAACTAGAAAAAAAGCAAATGAAAGTGAAATATACTTTCAAGTATTAATCACTTTTGAAAACTTGGGCATTGTCCACAAAAACAGATGTCTTTTCCCATAAAACTTTGATAAGATTAGTTATGCTAAACTTCATCCACCTGTCAAGGTCAGCATCTAAGCTACACTGTGTGACTTAACTAACAAGATGAAATACTATAGGCTGTTAAAACAATGGGTTAAGCTGGACAACCAGATGTGAAGTGGCCAAGGTTAAAACTTTAGGGTGCTAGATGACTGCACTCAAAAGCTCACTACAATATTTTGAAAGATGGTTTTATCTTGCAGGTTAAAGCGAAGTCCATCCATAATTAATTATTCAGCAAGCATTTAAAATTCCACATTGTGAAAAACTCTTCAAGTCTGATTAGACATTTTGACATTTTCAGGTATTTTGACAACTACAGTATTATACTACATTTGCACTTTTATTCTGCTGCATTTTTAAGTTGATTGAAAAAAATTATTTGCTGCCGGTTTCAGATTGGTTTTAGATTGTGCTTTCTCAATAATTATTTTGTATGAATGTTCTAGAATTAGTACATATCTCTATCTATCTATCTACCTACCTACCTACCTACCTACCTACCTATCTACCTATCTATGTATACATATACATACATACATACATTGAACACAACTTTGAGTAAGGAATGGATTAGAAGAGCATTAAATAAAATAACATATATTGATTGATACACAAGGTATTCAAATTTTGAAAATCATATTGCACAATATCAATAAGATAGAAAGAAGAGGAAAAATTAGTCTAAAACACAAGGATCTACAACAAAATAACAGCAACTGATCCAGCAAAAGAAAACAAAAAATAGAGCTCCATTTATCTTTAAGAAAAGAAATCTAATCTATATAAACATAATCCCTAAAACCAGAAATGAAAGAGACAGGAATATATATTTTTTCTTGATCTGGCTCCAGGAGCATATAACAATCAAACTCCTTTTCCATAGAAAAGAATAGACAGTTTAATCTATTTCTATTTTTCATCACTTTTGCATGTATTCATTCATTACATCTAATTTTTGCAATGATCTGTGTTTTTAAATTAAAAGAATCAACATTTTTTTTTACTTTATGATACATATTTTATGGCAAAATACATATTACTAAGTGGGATACATGGTAAAAATCAATTTAAAAGATATTTTGCATAGAAAATGTCACCATAATAGATAGAGAAGTGCCCCATCACACTAGAGCATGGATTCACTTTAAATCTGGCTGCTGCCTCCTGAGGAATTCTGAGGTTTATAGTTTAGGGAGGCCAGGGCCTGTCTGGCTGAGCAGTTTAAAGTCCCTGCCATTAAAATGCACACAGCATTTTGCAATAGGGAAGCTACAATGCCATTTTGCTTCCCTCATGTAAGAAAACCCAAAGTCCTGATCTGTGCAGAACAATGGAAAACAATGTGTGGGGTGCCTCGTGGTGCCATGCGTGCCTTCCCTTCTTCCCCCATCATATTGTCTCCTTCCTATGTCATCAGTTGGGAGCCCCCCCCCCCCCCGGCAGCAACGGCTGCTCTGAGCCAGAGTGAAGAGAGGGGGGGGGGGGGGCAGAAGACAGTTCCATCTTGTCTCCTGTGCTTTACCTATAATTAATATAATATAATATGGTATATTGTATATACATATATTTATAATATTATAATGTAATACAATATAATACTAATAATAATTCTACAATATTATATATTCTGGAGAGACTTATTTTGCATAGAATTATGGAAAAAATAGATCCATGTCTGATTCCACAGCAAGCTGGCTTCAGGAAAGACAAAAGCTGCAGATCACAAGTGCTGAACCTGACTCAGCACATAGAAGATGGCTTTGAAAGGCAGCAGATCACAGGAGATGTCTTCATAGACCTGTCAGCAGCCTATGATACTGTGAACCACTGCCTGCTCCTGAGAAAAATATATAATATCACAAAGGACTACCACCTCACCCGCCTCATAGGAAACCTGCTACAAAACAGGAGCTTCTTTGTTGAGTTCCAGGGCGAGAGAAGCAGATGGCGGAAACAGAAGAATGGCCTGCCTCAGGGGAGCATGCTTGCTCCATCCATGTTCAACATCTACACAAATGACCAGCCACTGCCAGAAGGGACAGAGTTTCATTTATGCTGATGATCGTGCCATTACTGCTCAAGCAGGGAGCTTTGAGATGGTAGAACAGAAGCTCTCCGAAGCTCTAGGTGCTCTTACTGCCTACTACAGCTGATCCCTAACCCATCTAAACCACAGACATGTGCCTTTCATCTCAAGAACAGAGAAGCATCCCAAGCTCTGAAGATCACCTGGGAAGGAATCCCACTGGAGCATTGCAGCGCACCCAAATACCTGGGAGTCACTCTGGACCGTGCTCTTACCTACAAGAAGCACTGCCTGAACATCAAGCAAAAAGTGGGTGCCAGAAACAATATCATACAAAAGCTGACTGGCACAACCTGGGGATCACAACCAGATACAGTGAAGACATCTGCCCTTGCGCTGTGCTACTCTGTGCTGAGTATGTATGCCCAGTGTGGAACACATCTCACCACACTAAAACAGTGGATGTGGCTCTTAATGAGACATGCCGCATTATCACGGGGTGTCTGTACCCTACACCACTGGAGAAATTACACTGCTTAGCCGGTATTGCACCACCTGATATCCGCCGGGAAGTAGCAGCCAATAGTGAAAGGACCAAGGCAGAGACATCTCCAGCTCATCCCCTGTTTGGGTATCAGCCAGCACATCAACGACTTAAATCTAGACATAGTTTTCTAAGATCTACAGAGACACTCGCAGGCTCGCAGTGGCAGGCTCAAACCCAGCACCTCAACCAATGGCTGATACCAAATGAGAGACTCCCTCCTGGGCACACAGAAGACTGGGCAACTTGGAAGGCACTGAACAGACTGCCCTCTGGCACCATGAGATGCAGAGCCAACCTTCAGAAATGGGGCTACATAGTGGAATCCTCGACATGTGAGTGTGGAGAAGAGCAAACCACTGACCACCTGCTGCAATGCAACCTGAGCCCTGCCATATGCACAATGGAGGACCTTCTTGCAGCAACACCGGAAGCACTCCAAGTGACCAGATACTGGTCAAAGGACATTTAACCAAATATCAAACTCACAAGTTTTGTATTTGTCTGTTTGTTTGCTTTGTTCTGTTAGAAATGTAATATAATGGACTGGTTGCTCTGACACGACAAATAAATATAAAATATTATAATTATATATTTTATATTACATGTAATGTTACTAATAATATTGGCACAGTACAATATAGTAATATATAATACTGATATTGTACTATGCTAATAAAATAATATATTGTATGTATACACACACACACACACACACACACACATATAGTAAGCGGCTCTGAGTCCCCTTTGGGGTGAGAATGGTGGCATATAAATGTCGTAAATAAATAAATCTATGTATATAATAAAAGTCAGTGTTTGTATGTGGCGGGAGGGAGGGCGGTGTATGTATGCACCGGGACTGTGTTACAGTTGGTTGAGTGTCAGCTGCATTAAGATCACTTCTGACTGAAAGATTTGAAGCCAGTCTGGTCGGAGTGAGCTTCTGACCAATTGTGTAGCTTGTTGTCGACCTTTGCAACCCAAAAGACAGTTGCATCTGTCAAGCAGGAAAATTAGGTACCACCTATATGTGGGGAGGCTAATTTAACTAATTTACAAGGCCATAAAAAAGACTCCAGCAAAGCACTCCAGCAAAGCATGCGGGGAATGCAGAAGTACTTCATCATTGTCGCAGATGGACGATGAAAGTGACAGCTCCCCTGGTGGCCAGAAAAGTTAAATAGCCTCTGACTGTCCAGCATTGAATGTTTGCCATATATGTGTACATTGTAATCCACCCCCTGGGGGGTGAGAAGGGCGGAATATAAATACTGTAAATAAATAAATATGTGGCAGCATTCTGATTGGCTGCCACTTTCAAAGGCCACTGACGTGCACGAGTGACGAACCTGGACCAAATTTGGCAAACATAACCCCCATGATCCACTTTATGTCCTGGTGTGCTTTGGGGGAGGTGGACCACGGATTATGGTATTTGTAATACTTTAAAACACTTGGGCAACCACAGACCACTGTGGCTCCCAGCAATTACAGATCAAGACCAAACGTGGCACACAGAGCCCCCATGACCTTTTTATGCTTATGAACACTTCTAGCCCCCAAACTTCCTATCCCGGCCTACTCAGACATTTCTGCTAAATCCTTGAAGGCTGGCTCTGCCTTGCTAGGCCCCAAAGAGGACACCATCTTCCCTTTTCAACATTGGCCCAAAGAAGGCAGCTTTTGCCAGGGTATTTGGAAAATGTATTGTCCTTTTACAAGGTGAGGCCCTACCATGGCCAGTTGTAAATACTGGTGGAGTTTGGGGAAGGTTGACCCAAGATTTTTGGGAAATGTAGTTCATCCACATCCTTATGCATTTCTAATGGGAGCATTCATAAAAAACAAAAGCAAAGACTGAGTTTTTTTCCCTAAGGCATAGCATAACAAATGACAAAACATATATTGCCTAACATCCAAAAACAAACGATACCCTTTTCAAATAACCCGGGCACCGCCGGGTCCCCAAGCTAATAATAAAGCGCATTGGTGCCCTGTCCCCATCAGATGGGTGAAAGGCCAACAATGAATGTTGTCCTATTGCCCTTTCCCCATCACATGGGGAAAAGGAGGGGAAAATATGGGTAGCTCTGTTTGAGCTACTCAAAATACATCTTCCTCTCTGTCATGGCAGAGGAAGCATCTTGTGATGCTTCCCTTCCCTCCACTTTGGGAGGAATGGGGGTGGGGCCAAGCCTTCGTTGTAAGATGGCACTCGGCAGCCCCATCCTGAAAAGGAAAAAGGAGGCATAAAAACCCAGTGTATAGAGGTCCTTACTGTCTACTTTGCTTAGAAAAAAAAGTCTTGAAACAATTTTTCAAAAGTTTGAGAACCAATCTTATTTTTATAAAAAAGAAATAAAATAGCATTTGCACATGTTGAATATTCATACTGGTTTTGTGATGATTGGGGAAAAAGTTAAATGTTAGTTCAACAGTAAGGAGGAAGTGAAGAATATTTTTGTATTTTTGTCTTTGGTTTGGAGGCTAGAAAGTCAAATTTTAAATTGCACTTTTTAAGGTTCTGATGGTGGAGTAGATTAGGGTTTGCCTTATTCATGTTGGTGTTATATTTTGTTCTTTCTATTATTTGTTTTGTGTTGTAATACATTAAAATATGTTACTTAAAATGCACAATTTTGATGGTTTTTCTTTCAATGAGGAGAAAAATGGTTAAAACAAAATCATTCTTATTTGTGTGAACAATATTTATGAACATTTTCATCCCTACCACAAAGTAGATGCAAGTTATAGCCCAAACAATGATGTAGTCAATAGTTTTGAAGTACGGGTGCTCATTATGATAATTCCCATTGGTCTTACTCCAAGGAGATTCAAATATTGCAGAAAATGATGTTTATTCATATCAACAAATTAGTTCTAGCAGTTTTCATCATCCCAGGGGCAGGAAGTTGGTAAAAATAATGGAAATGAACAGACAATGAATTAAAAAGAGCAAGACCAACCTCAAAAAAAGTATATTGCTGTTAGTAAAATTATTATCATTATGTTTATTTATACTTTGCTTTTTCTCTCCACAAAGGAGACTCAAAGCGGTTTGCATTAAAACAATTTCAATAAATTTAAAACCCAAAAATATACAAACATTAAAATAGAATTAAACATCTGTGATATTAATTACAAGTTAATTCTTTCTCTGAACACTTGTGAAATTTTGTGATGCTCAGGGTGAATAGGGAAGTTAAGGAGAGGGTATTATCAATTATGTCATGATCCTGCAGTTAATATAAAAGTTCTTGATACTCCAGCCTGTTGCGCTGAGTCAATTTGTTGCGCAGTAGCAATGTCCAACATGCCCAGAAACCCAATGCCAAAGACACAGACCAGTCAGAAGAAATAAAATAGTAGAACTTTACTCTTGGTTGCAGAGTTGAAAATAAACAGCTTTGCACACTTACATTGTCTCTGTAAGTAATACTGAATAAAACTTCTGTGTTACAAATTATAGAGCATAACAAAAGTACATGGTTACTTCACCACAACATAAACTTCTTGCATCTGCCCTCCAGCAAGCCAAACACCCAACTGCTGCCTAACTACTTGCAAAAACTTCAAACTATAACATTCAAGAGGCGTGGCCCAGCCATGCTGAGCTGGGCTAGTTAACTGCAGCTGCAGTTAACCATCAATACTTTGCAAGGATTTCTGCAAGGCTTTCTTTAACACACACACACTGGACTTAAAGCAATATACCGTAATACAGCCCTCCCGTCCCTATGTTCAATACACCACCGATCTCAAAATTTGTGAATAAACTCCCTATTTGGGTTCTTTCAAGGCTGATTTACTGAACAAGATCCCCGAATCAAACATAAATGATACTGTTCCATACAGACAAGCATTCACAAGGAAATGATTCCAAAAGACTGATGTAAACAGTTTTAATAAAAGTTTTAAGAAAATAAAGATTGATCTGATATCATTGACTGAATTTTTCTTCGTACCCTTTCTTCATATTCACCAGGGAAAATGGGATAAAAAATAGTATTGGGCATAGTTCAATACAAAATTAAGATTGCTGGATTTTAAAGGTCTCAAGCTCATATTGTTACATGTGGACATGACATTCTTTGTCTCCTTATTAGACACATAATGAACTGTGTGTGAAAAGAAAAAAAAGTATTTTAACAAACCCTGCTACATGTTCGTTCTAGCCAATTTGTGCTGTATTTTGTTTCTCCACAATGCCAGTCATTCCAATTGACTTTTACTAATGTTACCAAGCTTAATGTTGGCAATTAATGAGACATGGATTCTGAATGCAAGTGTTCGAGAATACAAATTGTATTTTCAATGAGTCACATGAATCACTGTGTTCAACCTTTTCAAACCATGATTAGTGTCTATTTTCATCCTAAATATTGTTTTGGTATTTAAAGCTCTAATATTGCTGTTCCAATAACATCATAAATCATGCAAGACAAAATAGGCATGAAGCAAAGGACAGATATTTACACTCAAGACTGAGAACGGCAAGGTAAATATCAGAATCACTTCAGCAAATATTGCTGTAAGGTGTTTTTTGTGGGGGAAAGATGGCTCATCTCAGGAAATTGGTGGTCTGAATAGGCATCTCCCTAAGTTTGGCAAGTTAAAATTCATTAGTGGTAGGGTTACAGACTGCCTGTGTAATAGAGTTAAAGTCTTGGAAACCAAATGTTTTGCATTCTTGCAGTTTGTGGAAATAGATGGTGTGGTTAACAGGAAAGCAACAGAATGCACTAGATTCACAGGGCTTTTTTGAGGATGGAATGTGTGAGGTATTGGAGAGGAAGAGGAAAGCCATAAACACTTCCTTTATCAAAATATAAATGTAGACTGAGATTCTTTATCATGGTCGATGTTATATAACTTTATGTATACAATACATACATAGCAAAGTTGCTAAGAACCCCTGATAGTGAATTATGAAGATGCACAATGTGTTTATGCAATGTGTTGGTTTATTGTTTATATGTTGGGTTGGGGGGGGTGATGTGTTCTTGCATTATGTTGTTTTTGTTTTCACCATTTGTTCACCACTTTGAGTCTTACCTGTAGGAGAAAAGCAGGATAAAATAAATAAACAACAACAATATCAGGGCACTAGCAAAAGTGTACCAATATGCATTGGACAGTGCCTAGCCATATTAGCGCTCTTTGACTGCATATTGGCCACTGCTCCTGCTTCCCTAGGTGATAATGTAAAAACAGCACAATACTACATACTTATATTATAGAATTACCCAATTCTAATTCTGGCATACCTGAGGGTTCATCTACATAGTAATCTAAATCCAAGGTCATTCTGGAGCACTATTTCTTTAGACTGATCCTGGATTCTGTGGATCTACCATATTTACTAGAGTAACACTTACTTGTGTTGGCTAAATTACATTGCAAAAATCGAGGTATGCATTAGATTTGATAGTGTTAGAATATCACACCTAAACCTACCTATGTTGTTAGGCTAGGGATCCCAGCTGGGGACAGAGGAGGGAAAGGCATTGATGGCAAGGCTGGTGAGAAAAGTCTAGTCTTTTTGTTGCCATTACCAGCTTCTTACCAGGTCTGACAGAGGAGAATGGTCTCCCACCAATCTTTTTGTGGCCATCATTGCTCCACGTTACATTTGACAGCAAATCATGTTTTATGTAAATCATACCTTCAAAATTGAAGTGTGTGTTATATTCAATGGCACATTATACGATTGAGTGCATACAGTATTTATACAAACTGCTCCCAAAGTCCAGACAGTTCAGCTCTTTAAACCCAGTTCAGCCTTGCCATGAGGCTCCAGAAACTGCTGGCCATCATGGAATACATTTGCCAACATCAGCAAAGGCACTCATAAGATCTGGGAATAGGAGAAGGTTACACAGTTTTGCCCCACATTTGGTTTGGCTACCCCTGAAAGTTATGTGGATGTCCAGGAGCAACTTCTGGTCTGATTCAAGGTTTATATCCAGTTTATATCCAGTGCAGAGAGGACCTAAGTCTACTTACAAAGTTCTAACTACCAATAGGATTCTGGCTATAAAATCTGAATAAATTATATTTAGCCATTGGAGATATAAGGAATATTTCCTGGCCAAAAAATGGTGCTCACATTTTATTTGCATTTATAAGAGCAATTTTGTGCAAATGGAGAGAAGGATTTCAGTGCAGGCTATGATAGCTGCTGTCTTTTTGAATGGAGACTTTGAATTAAACAGATCAAAAAATAAGCCACCAATAAAAAATCAATACAACAAGCAAAATGTTATCAAAGCATACAATGACAAAAACATATCCTAAGTAGGTTTGTAATTACACAATATGTGAATTCATTATTTTATAATTATATGATTTACTTCCTATGTATTTTTGTTTGTTGACTTAGAATTAAAAACATCACCTGGGCTGTTTACATCATTTGATGACAGAAATAATGATTTTTAAACCCTTCATTGCCACGTTCTCACACAGGAGGTGAGAACTCTTCTGCAGGTTGGCAATTTCTCAACATACTCTTTCAGTATGTCAAGACATTGTCTTTCTAATTAAGCAAAATGACACTTGCAAATATTCTTCATGTCCCTGACAGCAGGACAATTACATTAATAATATATCTTATTATTATTAATTGCTAATTCTCTGATGCTGTTGTATCATGTCTCATTAAATGTTATAAGTTGCCTTGAGGAGGTTTTCTAATATTGAAAAATTGGATAGAATTTTAAAAAAATAAATAGACACCATGATAGCAAATTAGTTTTGATTATATCAAGGAGATTATGATTATATATATATATATATATGGAGGAGGTGGAGGACAAGGGAGGGAAGGAGGGACGAGGAAAGAAAGGCTGATATTGCATGCCATGTTCATGAAGAAGATCTATTAAAATCATTAAGAGAAAGATGCAATACAAAACTCCCCTGAACAAATATGATTCACCTCCAAATACTTCTTGGTGACTTGTGCCCTTACTATTCTATAATCTTTTGAGCAATCCTCCAGTGAACCAATGTGACCTGTTTTGACTCACCACTTTGATTCCCAGCAACCTTCTGTTAGGTCGCTGATCCTCTGGCTTTTTGTCGAACAAACGAAGACATCACTCAGAAAACTCATTCCTTTTCAACTGACATCCACACTTCTCATATTCTTCTGCAGACCCAATTTCATTTCCATTTGAATTTTTTTTTAAAAAAATGTCATTATAAGCTTCCAGATTGGTTTAACAATCTCCAGGGTCTCATTTATATCCCACAGTGCATTGTGGGATTTTTCACCATTACATTTTTAAAAGCCCATTCTCTAGAGAGTAAGGTCACAAGACCTAGTAACCATTGTGCCTGGTAATACAAAAGCAATGGTCTGTTCTTACATAAGCCCCTGAAGCTTTAGACAGATGGATTTCCATAGCCAAATCCCTAGGCAATAGAATTCATCAGCTGTTGGAATTATTAGAAATGAACAAGGGCATGTGTTTATCAGGGACACTCTACTTTTCTTTCCACTTCCCACCCAACAGCCCATTGTGATTTAATTTTCACTTCTCAGAAAGCATATGGCATACATCGGGTGTCTGAGTGGGTACAAAGAACTATACATAAACAATTCTTCTTCTGATATTTTAATACTTTGGAAAATACTTTACAGCCATTTAATTCATTGGAATTTTTCCTGAATTGTTCCAAGAAGCAAGTGATACCCTTATAAAGGGGCACTCGTGAGAAATAATGTATAGACAATAATGCCATATCATAACTATGAGGGTATATAAACAGATTTTTAAAAGCATCAAACTCCATAGCAGATAGGTTGGCTGGAGTACATATACTGTACATACCATACAGCAGCGTTTCTCAACCTGGAGGTCGGGACCCCTTGGAGGGTTGTGACGGGGTGTCAGAGGGGTTGCCAAAGACCCCATCAGAAAACACAGTATTTTCTGTTGGCCATAGGGGTACTGTGTGAGAAGTTTGGCTCAATTCTATCATTGGTGGAGTTCAGAATGCTCTTTGATTGTAGGTGAACTATAAATCACAACAACTATAACTCCCAAATGACAAAATCTATCACAACCCCCCCCCCCCCAACCCTGTCAGTATTCAGATTTGGGTATGTCGGGTTGTCAAATTTGGTCCAGTGAATGAAAATTCATCCTGTATATCAGATATTTACATTATGGTTCACAATTGTAGCAAAATACAGTTATGAAGTAGCAATGAAAATAATTTTATGGTTAGGGGTCACCACAACATAAGGAACTGTATTAAGGGGTCGCGACATTAGGAAAGTTGAGGAAAACTGCCATACAGGATGATTTGATTCACATCAGAGCAGATGACAAAGCCAGAAGCCAATGTGTTTTGCTTTAATACTTCAATGTTTCTCTTGTATTGGTCAATTTAATACCCTCAAAGGTGCACACACACATTTTTTCCCACTACTACAGCCGCACATGACTACCATTACAAATGTTTCTTAAGCTAGTCATCTGTTTAAAATCATAATTTTTATTTCCTGTAACTATTGCAAATTTACATGATGGAGGACACAAGTCATACAATTCTGTGGGTTATACTCTCTGGCTGATATCTTTTCTCCATTGAAAAATATTCAGGTGGATCATTCCAAGACCAATCTTTCTATTTAAAACTATAAACAAGTTCAATAAATATTGGAGATATTTATGACTCACATGAACTTGAGGAATGTGGTTAAATTATTGCCAATATCTACTTTTTGGGAAGGATGATTGAATAGGCAGTTTCAGACATTCTCGAATGTATCATTTCATATCAGTGTGATGTAGTGATTTGAACATTGGACTATGACTATAGAGACCAAAGCTCAGATGCCCACTTCTGTGTGGAAACCTATTGGGTGCAAGTCAGACACTCTCAGTCCTAGATAATCTTGTGATAGGGTCACTTTAGGATTGCCACAAGTCAGAAATGATTTGAAGGCACACAACAAAAACAGTAACCACAATGGCATTGGACTGACTGTGAACAATGGAAGCAGGAGAAACATACTTACAGTAGTTCCTCTTACATAAAGGATCAGTTCCCATTGTGACATTCTTGTTCACCCTCATTGTTGTTCAGCGATGGGGCGCCCCAAGATATCATCCATCCTACCCCAATCCTGTTATTTAATATCTCACTAGGTGAGAAGAATATGCTGATGACATTTGACACTATTTTTTGTTGTCAGGGTATTGTAACTGTTCAGAGCTGAAAGAAATCATTTATTCATTCACACTGTGCTTTTTACTATTGCTTATTAATTTCAATGAATTATATCTTGCCTTTCTCCCAAGAAACCAAGGAAGCTTAGATTAATTGAAACAAAGGCCATCCAAACATGAGTACAACATTAGAAAGACAATTTAAAATACATGTTGATGAAAGAAGCACTTACCCAGTTAAAAGCCCTTTCAATAGTAAGTCATGTTAATTACCAAAGGCCCATCTGAATGAAAATACTTTTGTCTGCCAGTGGTCTCTTGATAGAAGACCAAGAAAAGAGAACAGTGATGTGGATAGTCCATGAGATGTGATCGCAAGGACATTGAGATGACATGACACTAATCTCTACTGAATTCAGTAAACATTTGAGGAAGCATATATATAAAACACTGATCAGCTCTAAAAATCAACTTATAAAATATTACCTTTCATATCGCAACACCCAGAATGCAATGGGCACAACACTGAGGTTTTTAGTCCAAAAAAGTGTATTTTCTTCAACCTCTGGCCAAACTATTTCTGTCTTTCCCTTTCAGTCCTCCATGTGTACTAATAGCATCCCGAGGTAGCAGGAAAGTGCAGGGGGGAAATTAAAATTCTCTATTATCCAACACTAGAATGCTTCAAATCCCTTGATGGGACTATTCATCATGTTTGTGAGCAGAGCCATAGGGCATAGGGTGTTTCACAGACTTTAACCATTTGGCAGACAAATTTCCTGACAGTATCATAATTTTAGAATTCACTGATAAAATGGGTTGCAGTACAGTTTCTTTCTTATTCCTAAGGAGCATTTTTTCTTTCAGCACCAATTGTGTTGGCAGTCTGCATCCCATATGTTTGATACTGGTGCCAGTATTGATGGTGTTCGTGGTGATGGGGTTTATGGCTGCCACCACAATAAAGGAAGGAAGGAAGGAATGATATTTATAGAAAATTACTCAAAGCAAATTTGTTTCTCTGTGTAGGCTGAGAAATGAAAACCTCCAAGAAAAAATTCTGAGAAAAATAAGCTTTCTTGAGAATTTTAGTTCCAGACTATCAGAATAAAAAAAGAAAAATCTTACATTTGCATTTCCATTTGGAAATATCAATTTCTCACCTTCCAAGTTGGAGCCAATGGGGTAAGCCCTTGTTGACCGAAAGGTTGGCATTTTGAATCTGGGGAGTGGGGTAAGCTCTCATCTGTCAGGCCCAGCTTACCATGTGGGTACATGGATATGAAAAGTAGGTCCACAAGACATTGTACATTTTGGTAACAATGTATATATATGAAATTCCATATGAATTTCTGAACAGGAGAAAAGAAAGAAAACGCTGTGATCTGTATAGAATTAGAATAGAACATGTAAGCTCTTGTAAAGTTGAACAATGGAAGTTTTTAAAATGGCGCATTTTCTACCTCTCTGAATTCTAAACCAACCTATTCAGTAGAAGATAGCGTAAAACCAGCAGCCCCATATAAAAATTCATTAAACCAGAAGTACCAGTACACACATGGTTTGGGATCAAGCCCAGAATACATTTATAAGTCATGTTTCAAATCTTTGCCACCCCTCTCTAAACCTGCATGTTCAGCAAATCAGGCACTTAGCAGTATATTAGCGTTTGACATCCCTTTAGCATTACAGTGCTGCCCTCCACAATGCACCATTCAGAGGACTTTAATGCTCAGATGGAAAAAGTTGCTGAAATACTTTACTTATAATGTACTTTGAAACATGACCTCTTGGTACTGTATTGTGTATTTTAAAAAAATCACCTAGGAGCTCCAACACATGAATAAATGAAACCACATGTATTTTTCAGCTATACCTTGTAAAAATCAGTAACATGGCATGAAGGAATTAGTTAAAAATGACTTGTGGTTTTATCGTTTTCCAAACTTTATGACGTCCTTATGCTTTGATTTTGATTTTTAGAGACCATATGTACCGTCAGAGGGGGAAATTACACAACTCCTATTAACCCCATTTCTGCCATCAACAGACTGGGTTCGCTTTTCATTAATACACTAGAGGTGTTCAAATTATGACATGTGGCCTTCATTTTTATTTTCTTAGTATAAACATCCCTTGTTTCACACATCCATTTAAAAGTAAAAGCCCAAAGGTACAGAATTTTCATCCCTTATCAGTGTCCTGTGAATAAGGCTTCACCTGCTGAATTGTTGCCCGATAAGGTAAGATACTTACAAGGAGGAGGAGAAGGTAGGACTCCTGCCAGTTAAGATTGGTAGAGAGGTGTCATCTAGAAACTGTATTATTTAAGAAGGTACAATATCTCTTTTGTGTCTTTCTTGCATCATGACCTTCTCTGATATTTCTTCAGTGGCTCTTGGCAAAGAGTCAATCTGCTCTACAGATGACAGGAGTTGAAATAAAGAGGTAGCAACTAGGATCAAACCACTTCAGAGGGAAGTATTGCCCTTATGTTAGGAAGAGCAATGGAAAGAATTATTTAGATTTAGGTCATATATATTTCTCAAGTGATCTGGGCATCTGACTTACAATAAAAAGGCAATAGTTCAGGGTTGAAGCTACAGGGAGGCAAAGAAAGCACACTGTCCCCATTAGAGTCTGCTCTCCCTGATTATTTTTTTCCTTGAATCCTTACATTTCTAGCATTGTAGTAACTTAAATATTTCATTGAGTACTTAGAAAAAAATAATGTAGGTATCCAAAAAGAAGAGACAGACAAAGTTAGCATAGGAATGAAATCACAGCGAACATCGGAGTTCTAGATATGATTTTCAAAGATTCACTGCACAGTGCTGCAAATCTGGGGACTCTAAAATATCTTTGGAAATTCAACAATTTTTATTGGGAGGGCAATGCTTCATTTTGGCACAACCACCTCTGTAGTACCCCCAATGTCACACATGAGGTCCATATTGACCATATCCAGAAAAATTAAACATCTGCCCAATATGGATTCTTTTAGTTGGCAATGTATTCAGTGTGTCAGCCCCAGTTTCCCCTCCCCAGTACTCAAAGGTTTCCCAAAACATTTGTAAGAAAGCAGATCTAATTATACTTAATTGATCCAAAGAGAGGAATAAATAAATGTGTTACTCCCAGAATTGTAAACTTTCAGTCATAGTTTGCATTCTGAAAACATGTGGAGACCAGAGAAAAGAGACATTTGGGAGCTTTTGATTGACCAAGAATGTATTTTTCCAGATTGTCAAGCTTTGATCCAACTGTGAATCTTCAGTTAAACAAAACAGATAGCCTCCATGATATAATAATCTTCCCCAAGATATTACTAAGTAGTAACATCAGTAAGAGCATCCAACAGTACATTCACACCTGCTGAGATGCCATTTTGACAACCAACCATGCAATAACAAGAGAAGGCATGGAAAAGTGGGTTAAATAAGAACCACTTTATTTGATTCAATCTATTTAAGATATTCTGGCCCTGAGAAATAAAGCAAGTAAGAAGAGCAACTTGAGGAGATTCCAGCTGAAGCTATGTGTCAACTCCTTGAGAGCCTCCTAGCTTTTCCTTGGGTAAAACATCTCAGTCCTGAGAGTAATTCAAACATTTAGGTTGCTCCACAGCTTGTCATAATTGGATAGTAACCCAAGGACTCCCACCCAAGCCCCAGAACTCTATAAATGTGAGTCCAGATCTCAGATTAATTTCAAGAAAGCACCATATCCCAAACCCCAGAACTCAGAATGCCACAAGAAGTTTCAAAGCCTTACTTTATGTCAAAACTGAAAAAGGTGAAGACAAAAGACTTCTACGGCCTCTTAACATGTGCTGCCAGAATTGGCGAGTATTGCTGCAAATTGTGGTGATTTCAGCGGTTCTCACCACAGGGCATGGGAACATGTCGCCCCATGCACCACACCATCACCTCATTAAATGGGGAAAGCCTCAGTAAGCTTTCCCATTTTCCCTGTAGAAAGATGAAAAGCCTCCTGTCATGCGCTTCTGGCAATTTTTCAGTGGTGGCAGGGTTTTCTTTTCTTTTGCTGGTTTCTAGGCCTGGGCGGTTTCGTTTCATTAATTCGTAATTCGTTAATAATTCGTTAATTTTTCCAATTACAAAACGATAACGAACCATTCTGGAGCAATTATTAAAAAAACGAATTTTTAAATATGTTTTGTAAATGCTTCGTATTTCGTTATTGTATTCGTTTCGTTATTGTTCCGAGATCGTTTCGTTATTTTTTCCGCATGTCTGGGCCAGTTTTATGGTTTAATTAGTGAAAAAAAATTATAATATCACACCAACAGTCAAGAACAGAGGGAGAGGGAAGCTTCAGAAGTTTTTGGAGGTTTTTTAGCGTATTTCGCGGTCGCGTCCGCCATTAACGAATCGATTCGTTATTGTTTCGGAAATCGATTCATTATTTTTTTACCATTTACGAAATTTCGTAAATATCGAACTATTTAAAAGGAAAATTTTGTAATTATTTTAAATATCGAAACAAAAAAAACCCCAAATACAAATCGATTTTAGAAACAAATTTTTGCGTTGTTACCCAGGCCTACTGGTTTCACCACAAAGTTTCCCCAGAAGTACTTCTCCAGTGTCTGATGGGGCCATTGGGCTCCATGGCAAATCTACCAAAAAAATTGTTGCCACCACAAAAAAAACAGCCCATGTGAAGAGGTCCCTATTCTTCCGCTGCTACCAGTCAAGTAAAAACCTATTTAACGACACCATCCATAATCAATTTTCCAATTTTCCCACAATCACAGTATGGGATAAGCAAAAACAAAAACAAAACAACCCATTAGCTCTTAAATAGCCCCCAACTCTGCCACCATCATATGCAGCATTCTGACATCTTGTGTCAGACAAAAAGCACTATTATGGAGAATATCAAATTCCTACTCTTCCCTGCAGTACTATTTGATGCATGAGTCCAAGAAGATATTCTGAGGTTGTTTTATTAGCATGTAAAAGTAATAATTTATTCTATACTACAAGAAAATTAGAATCACAGGTCAGTGTCCCTCCCCCATTTTGAGTCATAGTGGAAATCCTTTTTTTCTGGAAAGGCTGCATGGTTATGGTGGGTGGTGCCATGTAGTAGACCAGCCGTTTCCAAAGGTGAACAGGAATAATGTGAACCCTGCACTTCAGAATTGTAGTACAATCAATTACCTCTTACCTACCTTCTAGATTGGAAACAAAAGGAGCTTTTCAGTTGATATCTCCTCAGGGTCACCTCTGTAACATCAGAAGGACCTTTACAGTGATTCTGCAATTATGGAATGAGTTGCTTCATTAGGCCATAACCCTTCAAGCTTTTAAATATCCCTGAAGACTTTCCAGTTTTCTCTTGTCATTTTATGACTCTGCTTTATAGACATGTTCTTGGATTATATTGTAACTATAGTCTGGGCCCCCTGGTGTTATTATTGTTTGCCTTTGCTTGTGTGAGTGTATGCATGTGTATTACATACAGATATATGATACCACCAAAAGTAGACCAATAAACTCAGAACATTAAAGCTTCTCCAAAACACACAGTGATATCATTAAACATTGACTAACAAGGATCACAAGGGAATGACAAATATTAAAGTGTTTTTATCCCTAGAAGCTTAGTGGAGGTTTATAATATTTTTGTTTTCTCTAAATGTATGTCATTTTAAAACTATGGCTTTTAACATGAATGCTGCCTTTCAAGTACATACTTTCAAGAACACATAAGGACTTTTAGTGTGGAAGCAAATTTATACATTTATAAATAAATATATGATGGAGGCATGGATGCATGCATAGATAATTCTGGCCAGTCAGCTAACCAACTAGCAGAATCTTCCAGTTTATAGTAACTGTAACCAATAATATCACTTTTGATAGTCATGAGAAAATTGTTGTAGCTGGTAGAAGTATGCAAAACTCTAGATTGTAGTGGTTCTATTCAGTACCTCTCTTATCCAAAGATCTCAAGACAATGTACACAATCTGTCTGAAGCAACTGAAAGCCTTAAGAATAATGTTAATAGACTAAAAACCTATTAAATCATGTAAACCTTAAACCACAGCAATTTATAACCACTTGAAACAATTTAGAATAATGTAAACCATAAGCCATGTGAAATGTTGGACAAAATCAATTAGGCTCTAACAACTTTAGCAAAAAAAAAAAAGCTATCTTTTGCCTTGACATCAGAATCACATTGCCAATTGAATATGTAAGGGGATCATATTTCATACCTGGTGGGTTACAGCAAAGAAGACCCTCTCCCGTTCCCTCTCCCAGTATATTGCCCTTATGGATTGGACAAAGAGGAAGGACTCAGTCTTTGAACAGACATACAGAGGAGGAAAAGCATTCCTTCAGGTACTAGGGTCCAAAGCTTTTCGAGGCTTTAAATGTTCTCCCCAGTAGCGTGGATTCAACATAGTGGCAGCCAGTGCAATTCCTTTCAGATTGGAGTTACATTGTTTCTGTATGGTGTGTCAGCCAGTAGTCTAGCTGCTGTGTTTTGCACTAGTTCCTTTGGATATTACTGTCCTTGGCCTTGATATCAAAAGAAACCAAATGCTCTTTTCTTACCCTTTCTTTTCAGTTAGGATGATTGATTTGCTCATTAATCATCAGGATGCCCTGGGCAGATTAAATATCAAGTGCAAGTGGTTTTGCACTTGATATTTAATACAGTCAAATACTGCAGAGTAAATATTGGTGGGATCTTCAAATTGGATAACTACACAGAGAAACAGAAATTTGGGGTGGATTTTTCTTTTACATCAAAAGGGTTGAGATATGTTGCTGCCTAAGACAGCACACAAGAGGGTACCTTCCATAGACAAGTATCCCTCTTTTTTAAAAAAAATTAGGAAGTGGATTTTATTGGTGTTTTGTCATACCAGTGGATGCATGGCCACAATCTGGTTTCCTGACAAACATCCGTCTTTTGGTTGCTGAACCCCAGGATGGATCACCTTCAGAGACAGCCTAGAAATTACAACTGGTGCAAAGGTCACCAGCCACGTTGCTAACTGCATCTAGTTATAGGGAGTGGATGACTCCTCTACTAAAGCAGCTCCACTGGCTGCTAATAAGTTTTCAGTCACAATTCAAAGTGCAGGTTACTACCTACAAAGCCCTAAATGGTTTGGGCCCTGACTAACTTCACAACTGTATATTCCCCTATGAACCAACGTGGGTTCTAAGATTTGCCGGGGAGGCCTTCCTCTTGCTTCCACCACTGTCACAAGCATATTTAGTGTAGATGAGAGAGAGGGCCTTCTCAGTGAGGGCCCCCTGGCTCTGGAACTCCCTTCCTAGGGAGATTAGATTAGCCCCCACTCTGTCTGCTTTCCATGGGGACTTGAAAACCTGGATGCTCCAGTGCGCTTTTGAACGATAGCTTAGCCCCTGATCATGACTGCCCAGCACTAATTTATCGTGAAGGTTTATCCAGCACTTTACCCCCTCTCCTGGCCCTATAGTCTGTGTTTTGCACAAGTTCTTGCCCTGCCCTCTCTAATCTGATTATACCCACAATACTCTGGTTATTGGTGGTTGAGGTTGGTTTTGATACATTCATTGATGTTCTTATACTTTGTTGGTTTTAATTGTTTTAATTTAGATTGTTTATATAATATGTTTTTAAATTGAGTTTAAATGGAATGCTTGCTGTGTATATGTTGTGCTCTGCCCTGAGTCCCCTTTGGAGTGAGAAGTGTGGAATATAAATATTTCAAATAAATAAATAAATACGTTTGTATATTTTGTTTGTACTGGGCTTGGTCTCCCATGTAAGCCACCCCTTGGGAACTTGATGATGATAACATGAAAACCCATGACCATTCATAATTCTCTACATCCTCGTAGTGATGTTGACCAGCTTTATCTGCCTAGAAGGTCTGGTGGCAGAGGACTCTTACAAATAAAACAAGCAGTCGAAGAAGAAAAAACATGCCCTGGCAGAATATGTCAAGGAAAGCCAAGAACCTGCTTTAATTGAAATCAATAATTGGAAACTTCTCAAAGCACAACAGACAAAGAACCAGTACAAGAAAATTGCAATACAAACCAGAGCTTATAGCTGGCACAAAAAAAGCATTGCATGGGCAGTTCCTTGACAAAATTGAAGGAAAAGTTGACAGGGAGGAGACCTGGTTATGGCTCACAAATGAAATACTGAAGAAGGAGACAGAAGGCCTGATTCTTGCAGCCCAAGAGCAAGCCATCAGAATAAATACCATCAAGGCCAGGATCGAAAAATCAGCAGATGTCCAAATGCAGACTGTGCAAGGAAGCTGATGAAACCATGGACCATATCCTCAGCTGTTGCAAGAAAATCGCACAGACAGACTACAAACAAAGACACAACTCTGTGGCCCAGATGATTCACTGGAACGTACGTCACAAGTACCACCTGCCAGCAGTAAAGAATTGGTGGGATCATAAACCCGCAAAGGTTGTGGAAAATGAACATGCAAAAACACTGTGGGACTTTCGAATCCAGACTGACAAAGTTTTGGAGCACAATACACCAGACATCATGATTGCTGGTGGTGGGGGGGGGGGGGGGGAGTCTGGATTATTGATGTCGCCATACTAGGTGACAGCCTTATTGAGGAAAAACAACAGGAAAAACAGCCACTATCAAGACCTCAAAATTGAACTGCAAAGGCTCTGGCATAAACCAATACAGGTGGTCTCAGTGGTCCTTGGTGCACTGGGTGCCGTGCCAAAAGATCTCAGCTGGCATTTGGAAACAATAAACACTGACTAATTCACGATCCGTCAACTGTAAAAGTCCACCTTACTTGGATCTGCACGCATCATTTGAAAATACATCACACAGTCCCAGATTCTTGGGAAGTGCCAGTCCTAGATGCTTGGGAAGTGCTTGCGATTTTTTGATGTGAAATCTAGCATATAGATCTCGTTTGCTGTGACATACTGTGATAATAGTCTTTGTACATAACATGCACTATGTTGAGTGGCCAGGAGGTGATAGCAGGTGACCACAGAGAGAATCCAGATTAGACTTTGCAGGGAACTCCAATCTAAGCAATAAGAGTGAAAAACCACACCTGTTTCACTATGTCAGACATTACATTCTGGAAATTGAGAAACACTATATTTTATGGAAGAAAAGGAACAGTTTTTTATATTTACCTCTTTTTATGGAGCAATGTGAGTCAATCTATTATCTTTTATTAAACTGAACTATGGTGTGTAACATGAAATTAGGTGTTATCTCCATCATTCATATTATGTATGGGATTACATAATGTTGTAGCAAGAATGTGGACACATACTGTCACTATTGGTTAGGTCTCAGTTCTGTACTAGTCACGGGATTCTTGGTCAGATGGAATAGCAATTTGTGGAAGAGCCTTGCCATAGGGCAAAAGCTCTCATTGTCTCCTTTAAAATAGGGGCCAACCAACACATACATACAATGGATGGAGGAAGATGACAAGAGAAACACACTCACGTGCTTTCCTACATTAAATTTTAAAAGTAATTAGGTACATCAGTTGGCTATTGTTATGGTCACACAACGTAAATGTTATTTTTCACTCTATTTACAGGTAGCGAGGTCAAGGCATCCCATGGATACCAAGACCAAAACTTTCTGCTTGGAGCTTTATCTTTAGGACTTCACAGTAAGCCCCTAATGTATATATTACAAGCCCTGAGATTTCAGAGTCAATGACTGAGAACTAGAGAACTTGACGATATCACAGAGTGTGGACGTTAGGGATATTACAAGAGCAGCTGGTGTCACTGATGAGATCCTATTAAGAGTTAAGCATTAAGAACAGTTGCTCAAAACTGACAATGGGGGAAAACTCCAAGTCTAGCAATGAAGAAACAATTTCTCAGGTGGGAAATTAAGATTTCCAAGCTCTGCACTGAAGGAGGAAGGAGCCTGCCCAGTTCGGTTGTTAACACTTTTGCAAGCACTGGTTTTAACAATACATGGGGGTTTGAGTCCAACCAAAGAAAGGTTTCCAAGTGCTGCCTTGTTTTAAACACTTTCCAAGTTCGGGTTTTAATATATGGGAGTTGTTCAAATGGAGAAAAAAATCCAAGCAAACAAAAAGTTTATAATCAGGGAGGCAATGTTATCTATTATTTGTGCAGTAGAGAATCGCATTCTTTTGAGTTTAATGGAATTTAAAGCTTCAAAATGTTTTAAATTTCATATATTTCAGTCTTGATTTTAAGGTTATTGTGGGGAAGGGTTAGGGTTAGAAATAATGCCAAAATACAAGTTGCAAATTGTTATCCAAACAAAACTATGTTAACATAAACCATGTAAATACACTGCATATAAACCACACAAAGAAATTACAAGTCTGCGTTCTACTTGGTTATCTCGTAGTCCTTGAAAAAGTAAACTGTCTTCAAAATGCAGTTCAAATAAAGTCCAAATAGTTCAAATTGCTGTACAATTCAAAATATTATCCAAATTGTAATGCTTGCTGTCCAGTTCAAAATATTATCCAAATTATAATGCTTATCCAAATTATAATGTGACAAGGATCCCCGGGTTGAGGTTGCCTTGTTTCGGGGGACTTCCCCTTCTGACCTTGACAGATCTACTTGTCATTCCAATATAAAGAAGGTCACATGGGCATAAAAGACAATATATAGCATTTTCCGAAGAGCAGGTAGTAAAATCATTTAAGGGTATAGTAATCTTCACGGTTGGGTGTGTGAATTGTTGAGTCTTCAAGGATTGGGAGCAACATTCACAGTATCCACAGTAAGTATGTCCTCTAAGACTAGGTAGACTTTTTATGGTAGGTTTAGTGAGATCTGATCTAATCAACATGTCCTTTAAATTTTTGGTGCGTTTGTATGCTACCATCAGTGTATTTTGGCAGCCTGAAACATCCTTGATAATGTGCCAGTGTTTCTTGATTATTTTGTAGATGTTTGAGGAGAGTTGTGTGAGTGTGAGGAGCCAGATGATCCTGTTAGATGGTGATTTTGGTGAACTTTTTAGTTCCATATGGTTAACCTGCCGAATGGCTGTATCTAGAATCTTAGAGGGATAACCTCTATCTTTGAATTGTTTCTTAAAGTGTTGTGGAATATACGTTACCCGAGATCATTAGAGTGCTTTTGGAGAAGGAAGGAAGATGGAGGCAACTTGGCCGATTGCCAAGCGTTTATTTCTATCTCCGCGGAGTATAGGGTGTTCAGCAAACCAGGGGCTGACACAACTTTGAAGTTGCAATTGCTCCAGTTTTTATAGCATAAAATTACTTGTTTTACACATGCGCAGAAAGAATCTGACATTTACACAGTACAATCATTAACAGGTGTTTTCATGTATAGTTGCCAAGGACATTTTTATCAGGTCTTGGCAGGCACGTTGTGACCCCAAACATCTGCTCAGTTATATAACTTATCTCAACTTTCACCCGTTACCTTAAGATGACACGTATATGTTCAATTCCTTAGATCTCTAATTGAATTATAACTTTTATATGCTTATAACATAAGATTTGATCAAGGCAATCTCATAATCAATCGAGCCTTAATTACTTATAACTTATTTCTTAATATGAATAATCATGAAGGAAAAACACTAGGATGAAGCTCTTCTGAAATTGCCTGCTATTTACATTAAGTGGTCAGAGGATGGCGCTCTCTCACCATATGACCTTAGATGTTCCAAGTCTTGGATCGATATTATTGATTTCTTTGTCCTGGCAAATTTCTCTTGTTGACTTCTTATCTATGTCAACATTGGCTAGAACAAACATCTGGCTAGAGCATACTGACCCAAAGTCCAGTGTCAATCAATATCATCTGCAGGTTTTGCATGCTTGCAAAATTAACTCCCTAGAACAGGTAGGAACAAAAATCTTCTATTTTATTCTAAATTATTATGATTTCCCTTATTATTTTATTTGATTTTCTCTCCCCCCCCCCCCTTCAGTTCAGCAAGGTGGCTTTTTCTCTTTATTTTACATTATGTACAGTTCAAACTTACAAGTCATGTGGTCCCGGCACAAGGGAGTGAACAATGGCCATGCAAGTTATATTGTACATCTTATACATAATATATTCTTTCTTATCTCAGAGACAACCCACACAGATATTGCATGATACTTCTAACCATAAAGTTCCTGCTCTAGCATGCACTCTCTTATGTCCTAAACCTTTCATTACTGGTCTCTCTACACTCTGCATGCTTAGATCAAATGGTGCTTTTTTAACTTATACACATTTTTTCTCATCCTCAACACATTTTCATCAAGTTTGTAATACTGGTCAGCTTCATGAACAGATTTTCAGCCAGTGATATGAATAATAATTATAAGTACATTCCTTACTGTATTGCTGAATACATAGAGAATGTGTAAATCAATAGCAAAATAAAATTACTGAGACTGAAAGATCTAATTTATCTTTATAACATGATTCCTTTAAAGGACCAGGTGAATGTTATTGCAACTCATGCCAAGTGTTGTGCCTCCATGCTATCTTAACTACTTGGAAGGTGAACTGGCTGTGCAGGGAACAGATCAGAGACTATATAGCTGAATCAAACATGAATTTATTATCTGATGAGAATTTTAGACTTTCTCTTCTCCTGAGCCTCACTACGAAGTCTTTATGAGGGGAGGTAAAATCTTTGAGAGATAGACATAGTTCTGGTTGAACTGAGGATCTTGAATCTTTATTTCTTCTTATTGTCTCTTTGTTGTATTGTGTTCAACTATCTCTAAGATGGTCTCAATATTTAACTCTGACTGGACTTGACTATAGATCCAACTGGGCTTGAATACAGCCTCAACTGGACTAGAATGCAGCTCATACCGCTCTGACTGGACATGCTATTGTAGACCTTCTGGCCCTCCTCTTTCTTCACTTTTCAGTCACAAAAAGCTGACTCTTCCAAGAACCAGAAGTGCCTTGCCTTAAAGGGGCAGGGCAATGGAAGCTTCAAATGCAAAGAGGCTGTCTAGACTGACACCCTAGAAACTGTACATAAAATATTAATCTCTCTAACTAAAAGGAGCTTAACTAGGGGTAAACTGTGAGGATCTTCATGGGGCATGACACCAAGAGTGGAAAGAGGTACCATAGTTAGGAAGCAGTATTAAAACATCACCATGCCCTTTCTATATTTTACTTCTGCCTGCAGCATCTGTTAGTCCAAGAATTGTAAAGAGAGGCCAAAGGTAAACTGCAGCTGCCACTTTCAAGCCCAACAGTGGACAGATAACTTAATTTTTGTAGAGCAGAAGTATGAATATTGTAGTAGAGCTTATCGGGAACACTTACAGATATGATATATATGGCAAGAAAGCAAAAGGGTTTATTTTATTCTACATCTTATAAACCTCTTGGCACAGAGTGTGAGGTAAAGGTTTCCCCTGACAATAAGTCTAGCAATATCCAACTCTGGGTTGGTGGTACTCATCTCCATTTCTAAGCCAAAGAACCAGCATTGTCCATAAATACCTCCTGGGCCATGTGGCCAGCATGACTGCATGGAGTGCTGTTACCTTACCACCAAGGTAGTACCTATTGATCTACTCACATTTGCATGTTTTCGAACTGCTAGGTTGGCAGAAGCTGGGCCTAACAGCAGGAGATAACTCCGCTCCCCAGATTCAAACTGCCAATGTTTTGGTCAGCAAGTTTAGCAACTCAGTGGTTTAATCTGCTGCTCCACTCTAAATGTGAGGTACATGCCTGTATTTTAACAATGTCAAAAAGTATTGCTGGATATACAGCATATATGAAGGGCTTCCTTTATATTTTTAGAAATCCCTGCAGCAATGCAGTTAGCCAACAGCAATTCCATGAGGATGATCTCCATATACTTTTTCTTGCTTTCGAAGCTGAGATTCTCTCCACCACCACCATCCCCAAAAACCTCAGCTCAGAACAAAAGAAGGCTTTAATGGGTGATCAAAGCAAAACAAGGTTGGCCCAAAACATGTTCCTGCCTAAAGATGCATCTGCACTGTAAAATAAATGCAATTTGACACCACATTAACTGCCCTGGCTCAATGCTATGGAATTCTAGTATTAATGGTTTGATGAGGCACTAGCACTTTTTGGCAGAGCAGACTAAATACTTCCTAAAACTACAATTCCTGTTATTCTGTTGTATTGAAACAATGCAGTTAAATGGCACTAAACGGCATTAATTCTATATTGTAGATGGACCCTTCCAGGCAGCAAAATGCACATGATAAAAATGTGATAATAACCAAAATACCCCAAAGTATCACTTCCATTTTGTGGCTATTTAAAAAGTGACTGCTAGCAATGGAGACTGTACAGAGACAAGTCTTGATTTTCTTTTTTTTTTATTTGAAGATATGCCCTTTTCTCAAAATGTCATTAAACCTTCATTCTTGATCATGTTATATTCCCTTGAGATTCTCACCTATATATCTGTGAGTTCAGAACTGAAATTGGAAAAGGTTATTTACATGGCTAAGCATGCAGCTGTAGGCAAGCAGAGGTCAATGAAGGTCCATTTGAATGCTAGTTTTCTCTGGCAGACCTTTGATGAAAAGTCACACTTCAGTGACTTGCCCTTGAATTTCAACTACAGCCAAATTTGAAATGAATTTGGATGTCTCTCCTCTGACAAACTTTCATGGAATTTCACTGTGGGCAGTGAACATATGCAGGAAATGTTTCCTTGTCAATGGTTAATTGTAACTGGCTCCTGCCCACCTGGAATTGAGGTGCATGGTCCTACAAGTGCCACAAATCTTTGAATTTTCAGTGAATTTTGGATGTGTTCATGGGGATAGAAGGAAGAGAAATCTGTGTTCTCTTTTTGCTTCTTTTGGGATGAAAGAGAATATTAGTACATTTTAAATTTACACCAGAACTATCCATTTCACATTTAAAAAAGGGGGGGGGGGCTAGAAAATGCATGCAATCAAAATTAATGTGTATGAATTTTAACTAGAGGTGAAAAATATCCCTTCAAGTCTCAGCAGATTAAAATTTTAAAAATGGGATGGAAATATATATGAAATTTGAAGAAACAAAAAAAAGCAAGGCTGGAGTTTTTCAAAATGCTCCTTTAGTTTTTTTAGTTAGCTGCCAACTGTTTCGCACTCACAATAGCATTAGTGACAGCAAAGTCTTACTTCGGCATTTCCAGATGATGATCACTAGCTGCCTCCTCCTCATTTTCTGTAAGCAACACAAATGCCTCTTTTGCAATGACACTGTAATGTAGCTTGGAACTTGTCCTTGCTGCATGTTGCTCACTACTTTACTTAATAAATGTTAATGTATGCCCCCTCTGCAATACTATGTGTTGCGACCGAATGAATGCAGGTTTTATTGGTACTATTATTATTAGCAAATCCTCAGTCCTTTAGGAGTGAAATATTATAATAACTTTGTCTACACATGGGAAAACTGAGGAAATTACCATAACAGTCATATTGTAATGCACAGAGAACCTTGTTTTTTTCCAGAGGTGTCAGATGATGAAAGTTCTGAGAGTGCCTTGGACTGCGAGAAGATCCAACCAGTCCATCCTCCAGGAAATAAACCCCGACTGCTCACTGGAGGGAAAGATACTAGAGACAAAGCTGAAGTACTTTGGCCACATCATGAGGAGACAGGAAAGCCTAGAGAAGACAATTATGCTGGGGAAAGTGGAAGGCAAAAGGAAGAGGGGCCGACCAAGGGCAAGATGGATGGATGGCATCCTTGAAGTGACTGGACTGACCTTGAGGGAGCTGGGGGTGGTAACGGCCAACAGGGAGCTCTGGCGTAGGCTGGTCCATGAGGTCACGAAGAGTCGGAGACGACTGAACGAATGAACAACAACAACAACAGATGATGAATAGCAAATTTAATACATTCAATAGCAGCTTTCATAAAAGTATTTAGTACCTACTTGGACATACTTTCCTACTCATCATAATCAAAAGCAGGCAGTATTTCATAAATCATTGCTGCTTGCTTATATTCAATGTATTAAGTAAAGCAGTTAAGCTTCTATCTCATTGCTTCCACCATTTTAAATTATATTCTTAGCTTTTTCACAAAGCATCTAAGCATTCACAAATATATGCATGTGTTCACATTAGATCTTGCTGGCTTTGCTAGTTTGTAATCTTCAAGCCATTTAGTTCTGAGTAGCTAACAAATAGATTTGAGACTACTCTGGCTTCAATAAATTTGATTTATTATTAAAAGGAAGAAGGGAAGGAGAAGAGAAAGAATGTGGTAGCCCTTTCATGGCTAACTTATTTTTCATTTTAGCACTAGATCCCATGAATATAAACCTGCTTCTTCAGATGCAATGTAGAGTGATTTTCAGGCCTCAGAATATAAAGCACATTTATACAATTATGGGTGTGGGAAAGAATGTGATAGGGTTCAGAACGATGCATATTTTCACAGGGCTGGATAAGGTGATACCATGGGTTTCCTCATGTACTCTATATATTAAAAGATCACCTGATATTCCAATCTTGTGATGACTCTCTGTCCCTTTCTTATCCCATCTCCTTTCTGGTTCTCAAGTAACAACAAACTATATTCCACAAACTCCTTTCACCATGCATAGGGGTATCAACACATCTTGGCTTTAGGATATGGACTTTATCACAAGAACTTGCCATTCTACTACAGTTGAGTGATCATTAGCAGTCTAGAAATTGCATGTCTCCTTCTTAGCACAATTGTTTCAATTTAGCAGTTCGTGGTCTCAAGATCATACTCCAGCATACCTGTATAATTCCACCTTCCCACACTACTGCTGTTATTTAATTTTATCGATTTTTTTAGTGTAATTGCACAATTCCATCATAAATATAAAAAGACAAACATAAATATAAAATAAAAGGAAAGTGCTAGTTTGGGAATAGTGGGCGGGATATATAGAAGATTGCTACAAGAGTGCCAACACGGAAAGGATACAGGAAACTTAATTCATAATGTAGCAAAAAGTACACTGTGTTTCAGAAAGATGGACCCAATTTCAGAAGTATATTTCACAATGGCAACATGTTACAATTACACAAAAAGTTGCAAATAGTTTAACAAGTTACCAAAAACATTTTGAGCCAGAAGCAAATTCAAAAACTAACAACAGCAAATGGAGAATATTTATTTATTTATTTATTTACTTTATTTATATACTGCTTTTCTCAGCCCTCAGGCGACTCAAAGCGGTGAACAACATCAATACAAAACATATTTTATTGTGGGATTGCCATCTTGCAACTGACCAAGGCTAGAGGCTGTTTTTGTACTGGAAGAGGCCTCTTGTGATAATCATTTGAAATTCTACACTCAATCCTTTCAAGTGGCAAGAGTTTCATTCATGAGTGGTTTGTGGTTGCAGATATACAGTTATATCAAATCAGGCACATTTTTTTGAAACACCCTGCATGTTTGATTAAACTACAGCACACTGAATTCTACATAATTAAAATCTAAGCAGTTGTGTTGATAATAATAGTATTATATAATAATGATATTCTAGAATATTTTGATTAATGAAACACAAGCATGCAAAAACACCCAGAACAACTAAAGAAACTGAAACCCAAATTTTTATTTTTATTTTTTATTTAATGTATTTATACTTTGCTTTTCCCTGCCAAAGGAGACTCAAAGCAACTAACAATGTGTGAATTAAAACCTAACCCATAAGAAACACGAAAAGAGGATTAAATATTGAAAAATATAGTTTTTTTCTATATTTCAGAAAGTAAAATAGGGTATCAACATAAATATCACACTCTTTTTTCACTGCAGAAAAGTTTAAAGGGATTGATTTAAACAAAGAAAAAGAAAAGATTTTGAAACACTGAACATGAAGCTACCCACAAGTTAATATAGAAACTCATTACAACATTTGGTTTTCTTGGTTGCTACAGAACAAATGAGAAGCTGTGAAAAAGAGCAATGGGCAATAGTAATGTATCTGACTTCCCTCCTTTTTATACTATGACTTCATTAACTAGCATAGTAATGATAATGATAAAGTGTTACATGATCAGAAAACTGACCTCTCTGCCATTCCTTCCAACCCACTCTCCCATGACCAGCACTGTTTTGACAGAGGGGAAACCTAAAATCGCCTATTTTTGCACATGATCTGCTTTTCAAAAACCAAAATTATTATTGAATCTTCATGTGGGCTGAAGTTCTGGTTCATTTTTAAGAGCAGGAGACCACAGGAAGTACCAGAACTAATGTGAAGGTCTCTAATTTCAGCTTTGGCTGAATCCAGTGCACATCTTTGTTTCCTATATTTCCAAAAACTATTTCATCGTGGCAATCCTCAATGTGTTCATTTTTTTAGGCTAATGATGAGGATAAGACATTCAAATTAGAATGCCCAGAGCTCTACAACAATCAGTAACTACTTAATGGTATTTTTGTTTGTTTGGTAATAGTGATGTAGTATGGTCTTTGGAGAATTAAAATTGATCTTCTGAAGATCTATAGTAAGACCTTTAATTGACTTGGCTCCAGGACTGCAAAGTGCACTAAGAGTTGAAAATGAGAAATCAGCTTTGAAACCCACAAAATGTGTTAAAACCCCAGGCATGAACAGATTACATAAAATGAATCTCACCTGGATATCAAGATTAGAGAGCGTTCCTAGAGCTAGCATAGTTCCATGTAACAAACTCTGTATTGGGAAGGTAAAAATTTTAATGTGAATGTTTTAAAAATGTGATTATTTGAGACTAATACCATTATTACTTTTGATATCATAACAATTTCTCAATGGAGTTTTAAAGAAACTGTGCATGCACTTATATAGCTGATGTCTTTGTACCGATAATTCATGGATGACATTTCTTTACATCTCTTATAAGTGATTGTTTTCAGTGGATCTTTCTAAATCATGTAATTTGCAATGGAGCATTTCAGTGTGTCTGAATGTACAATATAGAAATAGTAAACTCTTTAACACACTAATCAGGCTTTCAGGCATGTTTAGATGTGTGAAGAGAGCCACTAGGCTATCTCTTCTCATCACTTCACTCTCCATACAAAGAGAGCAATGATTGTCTCAGGAGTACAGCATTCCCAGATATGTATCTTCTCTATAGTTGAGAACATTTAACTATCATATCTATTTCAGGTTCTTCCGATTGTTCACATCTCAGGAGGAATGACAGAGGAAGAAAGAAATAAACATCTCTCATTTGCAGATGAATCATTTGGGTAATTTTACTTAATTTATATATTTGTGCAACTAAATAACAAGAGTGGCCTAAATCCTCTAAAGTCACCAGATACCACCTAAACATGGAAACCAAGTAGGGTCAGCACTTGCTAGAATTTTAATGGGAGACCATCAATGAATCTCAAGGGCTATATATAATATTTTGGAGAAGGAAACTGCCAAAACCACCTCTGAAGATTCCTTGCCTAGGAACACCCTATGGAATTCATGGAATCACCACAAGTTGATGGGTGACTTAAAGGCACATACAAACACCAAGTGTAGCTGGTGTGATCTGGCTTTAATCAGAAAATGTATTTTGGTTAGTGGGTAGAATGTCATCCCACTCTGACATCATGAGGAATTTTGAATTTTGAGCTAGGATTCCAAGAGACTGGAGTTTGAATCCTGTTCCACCATGGAAACCCCCTGGGTGAGCTTGGGCAAGTTACACTCTTTCAGTCTAAAAGGAAGGCAATGATAAATCTCTTGTGAATAAATCTTGCCAAGAAAACCCTTTGATAGGGTCATCTTAGATCAGAATTGACTTGAAGGTTTATAACAATGACAGCTTTCTCACACTACCATGCAATTCAATAACCCATATAACCTGACAAATTATTTTGTTATGGCTTTCATTCCAAATGTCACACCTAACCATAGTGACACAAACCTTAATTATATCCTGCCAGAGGTTTTCTTTGAAAAGTGTCTGGAAACTTAAAGTGATCCAGAATAGGGTGAGATGAATTTTGACTGAAGGTGGGGCTGCAGGAAAATGTGATGCCCTTTTTTCATCAGTTTTATTGCTAGTTGTCTTTTCCAGGCACAAGTGAAAGTCATGGTTATGAACCATGTGTTTTTAAATGACTTGGAGACAGACTACTTGTGGAGCAGTGGGAACTGCATTCTTTTCATTCATAACTTCCCTGAGATAAGATCTTTGGAGGAGTTCCTTTCTTTCATCCAATTCTCTTCAGAGGGTAGAATGTGAAAGATGCCCTTCCTGTGTTGCTCCAGAGTTTAGGGGGGGTTTTTTTGTTCTAAAAATGCAAGAAACACATTGAATCTATTATTAATAGAACTTTTATTACATGCCTAATACACATTATATAGAGAGAGTGGGGGGAGGGAGAGGGAGAGAGAGAGTGTATTAGGCATGGTTAGGTTCAGTCGGAATCTTCGTAATTCATAATAAATTCAGAAAGATTTGCTTTTTGAAGCAATTTCAAAGTTTTTAAGGAAACCTGAAGTCCCTTTGCCCTTCCGAAGCTTTTCCCACCATTTCTGTTATGAAGCAGATTCGGAAATGATTCAGCGTTTCCCCACTTCTGGTCCCTGGCCTCGGCTCAAGCCTGGGAAACCATTTTAAAGCAGAGTGCATGAATTTTCTCCCTCTCCTCTCCCCTCACATCTGTCTGGATACTGAGAAGCATTTTAAAACAGTCTGGATGAATTTCCTCCCTCTCCTCTCCCTTGGCCTCTGCCTGGATCCTGGAAAGCAGTTTAAAACAGACTGGATGAATTTCCTCCCTTTGCTTCCCCCTCCCCCTGTCCCCACTTCTGCAGTAAAACAACTACTTTCGAAGTAAAGACCACCTGATGGAACAGGAAATAACACTTTCAAACCATTAAGGAAAGGATTCGGAAGTCTCTGAAGTTTTGAACATTTTTTCTATGAAAATCGGAATTGACTTTAGCCTCGAACCTCAAGCAACCCCCTACAACCGAAACGACTTTTGAACCATTTTTTAATCAAACAAGCCTAGTGTGTTATATGTTATGTGTGTGTTTGTGTGTGTGTGTGTATCTTGGGTTTCTGGCATTGCCTGGGTTATTTGAAAAAGTCTCTCTCATTTTTTACAATTTAATATTTTTTTTATTTGAGGAAAAATTACAGTTATATAGACATATTCTATATATTCCCTCTCTTTTATTTACATTCACCCCAGTGCTCCCCTTCTCCAGAGCCAAATCTTCTTCTTCATTTGGAGGTAAATTTCTGTGTTCTTTTTCCAATTTTTTTTCTAGAAATTTTCTCCAGATGCTTTTAAAGTCATTTTTTTCATAATCCCTTCTTTACTTTTAAGTTTGATGTTAGCGTATTATTCAGTGCCATTTTCCAGACTTCTTTATACCATTCATTAATTTGTATTTTTATTTCCTCTTTTCAATATTTTGCAATTAATAATCTAGCTGCTGTTAATAACATGTCTATTAAATTATTTTCTCTCTTATCTTTCCCATCTTTTTAAATTGTTTCTCCAGAGTTTAGAAACTTCTGCCAAAAAAGGCAAGTCTAGTGTCATCTTTGTTGTCCCACTGACAGGAAAAGACATTTTTACTCAGTCTGTGATCTTTCAAGCTGATTTTATTACTGGTTGGTACTCTTTATGTCTTTTAGAAATATTTTGCTTTAATTGGGTTGTTTTCTATTTAACTATAACTGTCTATTACAGTCACCTAGATATTAATGTAATATAATGATTTCTGTATGTTCCTATCCATTCCACTCCATGTTGCTTGAGTTTTTTCATTTATGTAAAATTGCCTAAAGCTTCCTAGATTCAGCTTTTGCCTAGGAGTCTTAAGAATAATCAGATTTAGAGGTGTAGTAAGAATTCCACAGATAAATACATGAGTCTGAAGAGGAGTCAAATTTCCATTGGATCTTTAAATCTTCAAGCATATTCAAGCATATTCTTTCTACATGTATAGGTCTTGGTATTAGAGTGAAACAATTAGGTAATTGACCTTGACTGGTACCATAGACTCTGCCTAAAATGTTAGAAAAATGAGAAAAAGAATGAAATCTCTGAAATCTTCACAAACATTCGCTACATTTTCTTTGTATATTAAAACATTTTAAAACACTGCATTCAATATTAAAACCATGTCATCTATAATCATAATCCAAGACCATTCCAATAGCCATTGCACATATTCCATATCTATTACTGCACTACATTTATTCTCTGAAGGCTTGATCCCAGAGCCACCCTTTCACTCCATGTAATACACTCCATGGTTCCATCCAAGAGAATTCCAGCTTGCCATGAGCTAATCAGTCCTTGCCAGAGTAGCAACTAATGCATAGACTTTCCTGGTAACTGTGACAATATAATATAACCTATTGACATTGAGGGTATATTGATTGACCTGTATACATTTAATGTGGTACTTCAGACACATTTAAATGTCAGAAACAACCTAAACAGAGAGACCGAGAGCTGATCAGGTTTAAATCTAGCTGTAGTTAGATGAATGTTTTTATGAGAAATAGAATAGTTTTCACACCATGACTGTTACTAAAATTGATAGATGATAAGACTATTTGACCATAATTCAGAATAACCTTAACAGATTACAGAGTTGGGTAAAACTAACAAATGAATTCTATCAGGGATAAATGTAAGGTAATATACTTGGGCAGGGAAAAAATAATTAGATACAGGATAAGTGATACCTGGCTTGACAAGACTACATGAGAAAGGGATCTAGAAGTAGACCACAAAATAAACATGTGTCAACAGTGTGATGCAGAAAATTTAAAAAGTCAGTGTGATTCTAGGCTTCATTAATGTGGTTATTTTAAAATGTAAACAGGTAAATGTATATAATTAAAAAAACATACTCAGACATATGCTTTAGTCAGTGACGAAAAGTTGTGAAAACTAGATAAGCAGGAAGAAATCATTAAAATTGTGCTCAGTTCACTGCCAGAAAGTGATCTTGTGGGTTGAGTAGTTTTAATAACTACTTATATGTGGTTTTTAGCCTAGATTTTAAAAATTGTTAAAGTTTGAAGCATATAACTCCTTGGGTTTGATGTGGATGTGCGGGACTTGGTTCCCCTCTTATGATCTGGCCATTGACTGTAATAAAGTTTACTTACTTACACTGCCAGAAAGAAACACACAATTTTGCACCTCAATAAAAATTAAGGCTGGGAAGAAAATACAGGCAGGATTCAGAAAAATTCAACAAAATGGAGAACAACAATTTTCACATCCTTCATATCAGCCTATTACCGTTTGTCCCAGTTAGAAGGCAGCCATTGAATCAGATGGATTTACCTATGTGTTCACTCACCATATAGTAAGTAAAAGAATTACTTTGGTTGGGATTAATGGATAGGTTTAACTTTAATCTGTCATATGTAACATCCTTTCTCCCTTGGTGTGTTACCCTTTGAGATATGAAAAGATACAAAGACCTAAATCCTGTTTATGTTGCATTCACAGTTTTTCCAGGACCACACAACAGTGGTAAAGGAAAGGCAGGTGAAATCTGCTAGATCAGAGCTGCATGTTTTCCCAATACCCTCTTTCCTTTCTGGCCTCCGTACGCTTTCCTCTACTTAGTTGCTATAGCACAGCCACCAGATTCAAGCCAAAATCTCACCAACACCTGGAAAATCCCTGCAAATCCATAGTTTCTTGTCTTTATCAATATATTCCCATATGCTGTAATAAAGACTACAACAAAGGAAATTAAGTTTCATTTTACAATCAAAGTAAATCTTGTGTATTCATTTAACCACATGGGGCACAGTGACTAAGCCGGCTTCATAAACACAAACTGTAATATACTAAAATCCAACAGCATGGCAATTGTGTCACATGTTCTTTTTTATTGCTATTTTCTACTGGCAAAGTCCTGCCTCTTTCTATTGTAAAAAAATCTTGAATCATTCCTATTCTAGCCTGCAATCATAATTAAGGGATATACTCATATGAAGAATTGCGTTAAATCTAACTGAAATGGATGATTCAAGCTAGCCTTGACTAACCCAGAGAGCATTTATTTTGGTGGAA
This sequence comes from Anolis sagrei, assembly GCF_037176765.1. Classification (NCBI taxonomy): domain Eukaryota; kingdom Metazoa; phylum Chordata; class Lepidosauria; order Squamata; family Anolidae; genus Anolis; species Anolis sagrei. Next base: position 48,760,660 of record NC_090023.1, on the reverse strand, counting down.
TTAAACATGATTAACTTTATTTGGGTTCAAGCCAAGGTATACCTGTGTAATTTGTGTTTAATCATAGAAGAATTTCAGGAACCATTAAATGTATGTGTGCAAATGCAAAATATTTTGTACTCCAATTTTCTAGCTACCCATAATTATATGTGTATGGGAGAAAAACATAAACTCACTTGGGCACTTATTTCCCTCTACTTTAAATGTGGAGCTGTTGTTCAGATATTGTTCTAGCATTGTTCTTTCCTAGTTGGGATCCCAAACTTAGCTGCTTCACAACAGTTTCATCTAAATTCCAACAGCTGTTCTATAGGAAGTAGTTTATGGATTGTAGCCTATTAAGTAATGCTAGAAGACCAAGGGGAAAAATAAACTGAGTAATGAAAATATCGATTGGGGAACTTGTTAGAAGCAAAACTATTTTGAGGCCAGGTTAATAAAGGGTGACCTACAAAGATCATTATTAAACACCACAAAAGTACTGAAATGATTTGAGATTTTTGAAATTTTAATCAGAGATGAATTGACAGAAAACATTCTAATGAATGGGGAAAGGGGCAGAATTTCATGTCTTCTGTACAGGATGCTGTGGTGCTTTTAAAAAGAAAATTGCAATTTGCCAAATTGCTTGGGTTTCTATGCCAAAACAAAAGGGAGAAAAAATAAATGACATCTTTTTGATATCCTGCTTTTTAGTCCCCATATAGAATACCTCACTACTTATGTACTTCCTGACTGATACAGGATGCTATTTCACACAGCAATAAAGAAAACGATATCCTCTGTGATATGTGCATAACTAACATTAATAAAATAAAGAGTATGTAATAATAACCAGAGCCATATGAAATATGTACTTCATGAACCAGAATTAAATGGGAAGAATGAATAAATGTGAAAGGTCAGAGCTTGCAATGGAACTTAATCGCCTGTGTTTTGCATGCTTCTCTCTTTCAAACAAATTAAATGTTAATGGATTTTGGAAGCTTTGTCTGCTTCCTATACAAAGATACAACCCTCCCTGTGTACTGAAATTGGTGGATTAAACACTGGCAAAAAAGCCAGTTTCACTGATATATATATATATATATATATATGCATTGATATCACAGTTTTGTGGTGGACCAAGAGTTTGAGTGACTGGATTTGAATAGTTATTAGACAATGGAAACAAATGAACGATCTTGGGCGTGTCATACTATCTCAGAAAAAGGCAATGGACAAACAATACAAAGTGATAAAGTGATATCACTCTGTTGTCATTAGATATCGCAGAAAAATGTAAGGCAGTGTCCTAAGTTGTGTTCCTTTGTCTATTGTGCTGCTTAAGAGAGCTCTTTTGAATCATAATTCTGAGTGAGCCCAGATATAACTGAATAAACTGGTGGAAATTATTTGACCTCTTCGTGTTCTGGTCAGGAGTTCAGCAGCAGCCTTCTTACTTTTATATGCTTAATCTATGGTGAATCTAACCAAAGAAATAAATTATATGATAAAGACAGCAAGTGGTTTAAAAAAAATAGCCCCCCCTCCCCCCCGCCTTTTCTTGTTTATTTGTTTCTCATAGTCAGGGCATAAAACAAGATTGCTTTCAGCATCTGCTTTTTTAAAAAATAAATGCATATTCATGTTAATATTGCTGATAAATGAGATGTCTGGACTTCATTTATACTGGAGTTAAATATTATTTAAAGGAGTTCACTGAGTTACATATAGGTTGCAAAGGGTTTTTTTTTTTTAAAAAAAAAAGCTTTACAAGATTATTGGGTGGATTATTGGGTGACTTGAGAAATTGCAAGTCACTTCGGGTATGAGAGAATTGGCCATCTGCAAAGGACTTTGCCCAGTGATGCTCGGATGTTTTGATGTGGGAAGCTTCTTTCATTTCCCTGCATGGGGAGCCGGAGCTGACAGCGGGAGCTCATCTGCATTCTGCGTTCTGCCTGGATTTGAACCTCTGACCTTCTGGCACAAGGGAATAGCCCATTGCACCACCAGGGGCGCCTAATAATATGATGAAATAATTGAACATGATTTGTCCTTGTAGTCTGGGTTTTTCATAACAAAAGGTTTTGCTAAACAGCACAGTTTTTAAAAAAAATCTTATGAAAGGGGAATCTGTACCTGTTCCTTTGAATGTAGCTGAGAATCAAGACACAATCCTGTGAACAATTACTTGGGAGACTCAGCTAAAGTTGGTGGGAGATTTACGGATGGGTATTGAATATTGGAGAATTTTGATTCCATTAAACATGTCACTGAAAGCACGATGTTTTGTAACTTATAAGGTGTTCAGGGCTTAGGAGAAGGAATTAGGATAAAAAGGTTTTTCACATAATCATAATTATTAAAATGTTTACTTCTACATATTGATATTTAACTGGTATCCAGTTAGTAACTTATAAAGGCTTGCATAACTCACTTGCACAACCCCCAGTGGCATAGTGAGTTAAACCACTGAGCTGCTGAACTTGCTGACTGAAAGGTCAGCTGTTTGAATCCAGGGGGAAGGCCTGCTATTAGCCCCAGCCTTTGTCAACCCAGCAGTTCAAAATATGCAAATGTGAGTAGATCACCAGGTACCGCTCCAGTGGGAAGGTAACGGCACTCCATGCAGTCATGCTGGCCAAATGAACTAGGAGGTATCTACAGAAAATGCCAGCTCTTTGACTTAGAAATGGAGATGAGCACCAATCCCCAGAGTCAGACACAACTAGACTTAATGTCAGGGGAAGACCTTTACCTTTACTTTTAATTGACTTTTTGTCACAGAAGAAGTTGGAATTCTCTGGACTATCACATCTTAAACTGTGGGCCCTGATCACAAATGAGGTATCCTTAGCTCAGTGTTGGGGGTCACAAAAATTGGCATTAGTAAACCTAGTACCTACTTTAGACATTTACAAGGATCTGCTAGTGTTTATAGTGGATTTCAGCTGCACATCATAAAAAGGAAAGTCAGCACATTTAGCAAGCCTTGCAAATTGTGAATGATTATCAGTAAAAGTTTGGTTTTTAAAATACCTATTATATATAACTATATATCCAGGATTGCGTAAAATTTATTGGATGGAAATGGGTCACAGTGGAAAAGGCTTAAGAAGCATGGCTCTAGACTATAGTAGGGGTGGCCCAAGAGCAGCCCAAAGGCCACACATAGGTCCCAGGACTGTAAAAATGTTTCAACATTTTTCCCCATCCATCCTCTAGGAGTACATGGGAGTATTTTTGCCACATGTTGCCAATGGGCCACTTCCTGTTTCAAATAAGGCCTCTCCTTGACGTAAAATGGCTTGCACGCTGGGGAAAACAGCAGCAGCAGAAGCAACCACACTTTTTAATCTCAAGAACCAACATCAAATCAGCTAACTGTAACCCAAATCCCACAGCCCCCTAAAACAATGTTTCTCAACCTTCCTAATGCTGTGGTCCCTTAATACAGTTCCTCATGTTATGGTGACCCCCAACCATAACATTATTTTCGTTGTGACTTCATAATTGTAATTTTGCTACTGTTATGAATCGTAATGTTAATATCTGATATGCATGCTATACTTTCATTCACTGGACTAAATTTGGCACAAATACCCAATACGCCCAAATTTGAATACTTGGGGGGTGGGGGTTGATTTTATCATTTGGGAGTTGTAGTTGCTGGGATTTATAGTTAACCAACAATCAAAGTGTGTTCTGAGCTTCACCAATGATGGAAGTGAATCAGACTTGGCACATAACACTCCCATGACCAAGAGAAAATACTGGAAGGGTTTGGTGGGCATTGACCTTGAGTTTTGGAGTTGTAGTTCACCTACATCCAGAGAGCACTGTGGAGTCAAACAATGATGTATCTGGACCAAATTTGGCATGAATACTTAATATGCCCAAATGTGAACACTGGTGAAGTAACACTGACAAAAGTATTCCTAAGACCACCATAAATATGTGTTTTCTGATGGTCTTTGGCGAACCCTTGGAAACCGCCTCACGACCCCCACAGGGGTCTTGACACCCCCCCCCCCCCGGTTGAGAAACACTGTCCTAGAAGGTGTTTTGGGGGATTTGAGGGGCAAAATGAAATCATTTTGAGGAGATAATAATAATAATAATAATAATAATAATAATAATAAATCTTTTACAGACTACAAGCAGAGGCATAACACCGTTGCTCAGATGATTAATTGGAATCTGTGCCACAAATACCATCTGCCTGCAACAAAGAACTGGTAGGATCACAAGCCAGAAAGAGTTACAGAGAATGAATATGTCAAGCTACTCTGGGACTTCCGAATTCAGATAGACAGAGTTTTGGAGCACAATACTCCTGACCTCACAACCGTGTTAAAAAACAAAGTGTGGATTGTCGATGTTGCAATCCCAGGTAACAGCAGAATTGAAGAGAAACAACTGGAAAAGCTTGATAAAAAGTTGGTGTCGAGTTTTGTGGAGAGGTGACTGCCTAGGTAGCAGAAATTGTCAATATGATATATGATATGATATGGGAATTTAAAGATTGAACTGAAAAACTCTGGCACAAGCCAGTCAAGGCAGTCCCAGTGGTGATCAGCACACTGGGTGCAGTGCCTAAAGACCTTGGCCTGCACTTAAACACAATTGGCGCTGACAAAATTACCATCTGTCAGCTGCAAAAGGTCACCTTACCAGGATCTACACGCATTATTCACCAATACATCGCAGTCCTAGACACTTGGGAAGCATCCGATGTGTGATCCAATACAGCAGCCAGCAGAGTGTCTGCTGTGGACTCATCTTGTTGTGTTTCAAATAATAATCTTTATTTATTCCCTGACACCAGTGGCTAACATGAGGCCAAGCCCAAAATTACAATACAGGAAAATGAAATACAAACAAGAAAGTAATATCAAAATAAAATCCATGAAATAACAAAATATAAAATAAGTAAATGGAAAATCACATGATAGAGAAATGAAACACAGTGGGCAGGCCAAATGCATAGGAGATGCAATATCCAAGGGCCAGATTTCTGGAAGATATGGGAATCAGTGGGTGGGATAGTTAAAAAACCAAAATATACCTCTGCCAACCAGAGAGTGGTTAAAATGTTTGTTGCTAAGGATGTAAAACTAATTATGTATTTAGCACTGGTCTCATTTCCAGATCTCAGCAATTCTGGGAATATAATATCAAAATCTGATGTATAATAATATTGGTTAATATGAGACCAGTATTTTTTGTAGAGTGAAATGCAGTGATAGCCTTAAAGAAAACAATAAAACATGTTCATGTACATTTCAGTGCCTTGGTATAATTTGCTCCTTTAGTCTATGCCACCACTTGGTGGATGATGACATATTTTTCAATTGTATAAGAATAGTGAGAGATTGCTACCACTGTGAAAAATATAGTTTTTGTAATCAGTTTTTCAGTTAGGAAAGCTTACCAAGGAGTATTTTATGTACAAGGAGAATTCTGACTAATGAACGTTATAGTCGCACTCCAGCTATGCTCTACCTGCTGTTTTGGAAGGTTTGCGAAGGCCATGAACTTGTTGTATCATTTTATATACTTCTTGGTGACATTGTTGCATCACACAAACAAGTAAACTAAAGCAGATGTTTCATCTTAACTATGCTTGATAAAGGCTAAACTCCGTCTCTGTGTTTCTGGTTGTTTCAACAGCAGGTACTAACTCATTTTTGGTTAACATAAATTTTGTATTAAAATGCTGATAATATTTGAAGTAATAATAAAATAATAATAATGGCTTGAGATTTTTAAACATTAACAATATATTCCCATAGTGTAAAAATCACCTTAGCACCTCGGTTTACTGTGTTGCCCTGTAATGGGTAATCCAGTCCACACTCTTTCTGAAATTGATTTTTAAAAGCTTTTGGGTGTTATTGTTTTTCTTAATGTCACATTCAGAAAGGATGCTGACTTGATCAATACACAGTGCATTGGTGCCAGTAAAGTAAAGAAGCATGCCTCAAAAGATCCCAAAAGGTAAAAAAAAATTGATGGCTTATTTTCTATCCACCCGCATAGCTCTTTTCTTAAGTAAATCATCAAGCTCAGCACAGAAGTATTATCAGCCTTCTAAGAGTGTAGCAGGTCCTGGCATCTTGCTAAGCTTGGGATATTTACTTTATCATTTTAATTACTCATCCTATATTTCTTTTGTAGTATATCTTGAAGATCAACCTGCTGCAGACAAATAGAGAAAAACTAAACATAATATCCATATTAGCTGATAATGAAGTGCAAAATATTATATTGGTGCTTAAGTAACTGGTTACATATGGAAAAAAGTTCCAGGCACCCTGAAAAAGTGACTGTAGAGACTTATTCTAGATCTGCATGGTCTTTCACAGTGAGGATATGGATTTCCAGATGGAAGTTGGTCCCAACAAGGGTTGGCTTGACATATTTCTCCCTTTCACCCTTCATTTGTGCCTCTTCAAATTCCACAGTACTGTTAGTAACAGCTGACCTCCGGTTAGAATGCTCTAGGGCCAGGGATTCCCAGCTCTCAGTGTCTATGCCACAGTTTTTAAGGTTAGCTTTAAGCCCATATTTAAATCTCTTTTGATGTCCACCTACATTCCATTTTCCATTCTTGAATTGAATGTAAAGTAACTTCTTTAGGAGACGGTGATTGGGCATTTGGACAACTTGGCCAGTCCAGTGAAGTTGAGGGCAGAGAATCCTTGCTTTGATGCTGGTGGTCTTTGCTTCTTCCAGAATGCTGATGTTTGTCTGCCTGTCTTCCCAAGAGATTTGCAGGATTTTTCAGAGGCAATGCTGATGGAATTGTTCCAGAAGTTGAGAGTGATGTTTGCAGATGGTCCATGTTTCTCAGGCATATAATAGAGTTGGAGGACAATAGTTTTATAAACAAGCATCTTAGTAGCTCTACAAATGTCCTGATACTCAAATACTCTCAGCTTCATTTGAAAAAAAGTTGGTGTCGAGTTTTGTGGAGAGGTGGCTGCCTAGGTAGCAGAAATTGTCAATATTTCCTAGAGTATATACATAGAGATGAGAGAATACTTATAGAGAATATGCAGATTCTATGCAGAAATATTATTTTCTGCTTGAACCAATCACATGTGAATTTTGGACCAAATGAGACCTGAAATGTAAAGATTCTCTCTGGTCAAAATTCTTCTTGTCGGGGTTTCTTAACACTTGAAAATGTGTTCATTGTTTAATTTTTTTTGCAAAAAATAATATTGTTTTCATCACTCTCCTCTGATTTGGAGACAACTGTTGTGTGTTTTAATTTCCTGGGAAAAGGTGCAATTATTTACACAGGCCTTTTTCAAAATAACTATGCTTATAAGTTTGAGAAAAAAAATATGAGTCCTTGGTTTCAAAGATATCAACTGACTATTGCTTTGACTGAAAATTTTAATGTTGCTTCTTAACATGTTTAGTGTCCCCCTCCCCAGTACTGAATGGCCTTTCAAGATATTAGTGTAGCAGTTGTGTAGAGAGTGTAGAGAGTGTAGCAGTTGATGAAACAAACAATATCCTTAATATATTTACCTTAAAAAAGAGAATGACTTTTACTACAATTCTCCCTTTAACCACAGAAAGATTTAATGAACTCTCTTTTCTACTCAGTCTAATTGAAGAAGTGATCCTGAGATCACAGCTATTAGCTGTGACTAATTCCTTGAATTTATCGAACCAAGTAAACTGATTACATATTATACAACTTTACTCCAATATTTAGGATTGCTGAAATACTTCTTAAAGACTTAGGCTATCTTGCTTCTTGGATAGCGTTCTATCTTTAGTGAATGACACACAAAAAGTTGTTTTTGAACAATGCCAGTAAGAGAAGTAAAAGTTGGGGAGCATCCAAAAAATTCACCAAAGGAAGAGGAGACATGTTTTGAGATGACCAAATGATTGTAATTTCTTAGTACAAAAACCTGATACATTTCAGCTTTTTACAGTAGCCTCTTTCAATTAATTCTCCAGATGGCTGGATGGCCATCTGTCAGGAGTATTTTGATGGTGTTTGTTTGCATGGCAGAATGAGTTTGGACTGGATGATTCATGTGATCTCCTCCCACTCTATGATTTTAATTGTAAGCTTGCATTAGGTATATCTCATTGATTCACTGTAACTACAGAACTAACAATACAATTTTGGCCTTCTGTGTATTCCAGAAGCTTTCTTCGGAAGGCTACTCAGAATCAAACTTCAGAAATTTCTAGATCAGAAACTTCTAAACCATTTACTGGACACATTTTAACATATGATTTTAAGTCTTCTTCAAAAAAAGGTGCTCAAACATATATAGGCTCAATTTTTTCTAGTAATAAACTACTGTGCTTTGACATCTTACAACATGACAAAGAACATCATACTCTAATATTTCACAGATGAAAACTGGGGCATATGTGGTCAAGCACATCAAAATATATTTAAAGTGGCAAAAGTTATTAAAAAGAAGGGACACATAAGTGATGAAATGCTGCAGTAACTTGTTTTTTTCTGAGCCTGCTCAAAAGGGCATGATTTCTGCCCTTCCTCTCATAGAATCATAGAATCATAGAGTTGGAAGAGATCTCATGGCCTATCCAGTCCAACCCCCTGCCAAGAAGCAGAATAATCACATTCAAAGCACCCCCAACAGATGGCCATCCAGCCTCCATTTTGAAGCCTCCATAGAAGGAGCCTCCACCACACTTCAGGGTAGAGAGTTCCACCACTGAACAGGTCTTACAGTCAGAAAGTTCTTCCTTATGTTCAGGTGGAATCTTCTTTCCTGTAGTTTGAAGCCATTGTTCCGTGTCCTAGTCTCCAGGGCAGCAGAAAACAAGCTTGTTTCCCTCTCCCTATGAATTCTCCTATCCCCTCAGCTTAATTAACTGAGTACAAACTACGTTTGCACCAGTTGAGATAAGCTAAAGATTAAAGAGAAAAGTGAAAGTAGGAAAATTTACTGGGACACTTTAAAAGCAGTAGCAATGGTTAGACTGCATAGAATTAACTGGAACCGTCCCTACTTTTGGAGACTGCAACAATTTGTACAAAGCAATGCTTTCAGTGCAAATTTTTCAGACAAAATATCTGAAGTCTGCAAAATAATGGAGAACTACATAAAGCGCTGACAGTCTCACTGACCAGAGATAAACTTTTGAAATTTTTCTTTCTCATGTGTGAGAATAAATTAAGTAAAGATTACATTCCTAACCAAGGCTTCAATGCACAAATTGCCACAGATGTATACCAAAAGAGTATTTCCAAATCTAGTTTAAACGTACTTGCATGCAGAAGGGTAGGAAGCAAACTTCAATAGGGAGTATTTATACTGAACCAAAAACACTTCCACCATCCTATGATTCACAACATATTCTCAGTATCATAGAACTATGGCTCGAGAGTAAAATTCATTTGGTGCTTTTACAAACAGGCATACACCAAGGCCAAGAAATATAATATCTCCTGATGTCTCTCTTTATTATCATGAATTTACTGAATTTATATATTCTAAAGGATCATCATAAACATTGAAGGTCTAACTGGTGTCTATAAAAGAACTTCCTGTTAATAGCTGACATCCTATTGAATCCCCTTATATACTTAATTGACTCCAAATTAATAAAAACAGACTGGATACACTGGCAAATAGAATAAGGTGCTACAATACTGTGGGTATGTGGACGTTTGCTTTTTAAAATACTAATTGGGAACTTCTAATTCATTCAAATTTGTCTATAGGCTGGGATATGAGAGTGAATATTTAGGAAAATTGAGCCACTAGGCTGCTTAGTCATCATCACAGGCTATTATTCGAGGCTGAGTACGATTGCCTTCCAAGTGTAGAGTCTTGCTGGTGGGTCCGTAGGTGACTGTAGAGACCTACTCTGGATCCGCATGTTCTTTTGCAGTGAGGACATCAATTTCCAGATGGATGTAGTCCCAACAAGGGTTGTCTTGACACAGCTTCCTCTCAATCTGTTTCTCCCTTTCTCCCTCAACTTGTATTTCTTCAAATTTCACAGCACTGTTGGTAACAGCTTACCTCCAGTTACAACACTCTAGGGCCAGGGCTTCCCACTTCTCAGTGTCTATGCCACAGTTTTTAAGGTAAGCTATAAGCCGATCTTTAAATCTTTTTTGCTGTCTCCCAACATTCTGTTTTCCATTCTTGTTTTTAGGGAGTTCATTGCCTGTTTTATCCTACAGTGTCCGTATGTTCCATTTTAAAAAAACATATTTTTTTTACTGCAAAGTGATGACACCTCTGGATGCAGCAGTCCAGTCAGGGATAAGAGAGACAGACTAGGTTTAGGACATCTTTTCTAGCATCTTCCCCATATGAATAAGCAGAGTGGATCCTAAATACAGCTGCTCAAGTCATGGATACAGCTGCCAGACTGCTCAACCACCTCAGACCTTGAGGTAGAACAACTGAATCCATATCGACCACTCATGTGCCAGTCTGTGACTAGGGTCTTCCAGATTTCACTGTTCTGCCCCAGTTGCCACTCGCTGATTGCCATGGGACTTCTGTTGTATTTCTTTCTTTTTTGGAAGATGCCTATGCATGAATTTGTTTTATGTATAGAGATCAGTGCACACCCAATCAATACACAGTCTTCATAGAAAGAGGTTCAGATCCAGTGGCATGGTTAACCCAATGACCTCTCATCTGTTGCAGTCTTCTTCCACCTTCTCAGCCATTGTAACATGCATCATGTTATTGTCTACCTGCTCTGCCATTGAGGACTTCAGATTGTGCTTGGTCTGATTTCTCCCCTGTGACCATGCTGCCCTGGGAAACCCTCCAGGGAGCACATGACTCCAATGACTTTGCATGCAGGTTCATTGGAACACAGAAACCCCTTCTCACAACAAGGTAACAATCCAACGAGGGAGGCTGCTAAGTAGCAGACACTTTTCTCCATGGAAGCAAGACCAAGAAAGTTAAGTTTTCATTTGCTGACAATTTCAAGTCAGATACTAGGTAGCCTATCTGAGGGTTTGGACTTTCCAAGTGCTGGCCTTTCTTATTGCTGGGGCAACACAGATCCTAATTATTTCTACCTCGGCTGCCTAATGGACCTTACCTATTCCTTTAAGTATGTTTAATCAATGAATAATGTCATAATTATAATTCATATCACATTTTGGAGCCTTATAGTTATAAACATTTGTCTTTATGCGATAGTAGCTATGCTGGTTTGGCTATTCTGGGAGTTGTAGTCCAAAACATTAGCAATGTTCCATTTTTCAGTCCTAAACATGTTTATTTAGAAGTAAAGCACTTTGATTTCAATGGGACTTCCTCTTTAATCTGGACAGTTTTGCAACTTCATTGCTTAATTGTAACATATGAATTGTCCCTAGAAGTCTCTGTGTACACAGCTTGTTCCAATTAAATCTCAATTTCCTAGTCCATGTTTCTGCAAAGGAAATAGTATTTTTCGTTTAATTACAACTGCCAAAGAGAAAACATTGCTTGCCATTAGTCTTCCTTTTTTTGCCTTTTGTATGTGTTATAGCTGCCTTCACCACTTAATTAAATTTCTAAAGCCATTGGCTGACAATCTGTGGTCAAACCCTAATGGCAAAAGGAGAATTTCTCAGGTTAGGTTTCCTCCTTTCTGTAGTAAGATGGTCTGCCAAAGTGCTTCTATGCTTCCATTTGCCCCATAGTATAATCAGATGATTTGAAAGATGTGAGAAAGGAAACATTGCAGTTAGCCTTGTCTTTTTTTTAGCAATAAGATTGTTACTGTACTGTTCAGTATAATCACACATTCTTACATACATTTAAATATTACATTCTGTGCAACCAAAGCTATCATGGTTGTGGGCAGATTTTGAGGGCTACACTGGCATCCAGAGAGAGCCTGGTGGTCTACATTTCTTTTGTTCTCTGGTTCCAAAAAAAAGGTAATACCACTCTCTCCCCCACCCCAACAAAATATTTGGTGATATTTTTAGCTATTTTGTTATGTTTGGTGGCTTCTTTGTACCACCCTTACCTGCTCAAAATGCTGTTTAGGACATACTAGTGTACTCAGCATTGCCTGGGAGTTGTTGAGACAGCTGCCCTTCTACTTTCTCCAGCTTTGGGAAGGACTACCATACAATGTTTTCATGGTGACACTGGCAATGGTGGGCAGGGTCTCTTTGTGGTTCTTTCTTTCTTTCCTCTATTTTCTTCAGAGATCTTTCTCATTCTTATTTCTTTCATTCTTTTCTTTTTCCTTCTTTTTCTCACCCTACATCCATCATTCCTTCTTTCTTCCCTTCCTTTCTCTTCCCTTCCTTTCCCTATTTTACTCTTTCTTCCTCCCTTTCTTCCATTACTCCTTTTTCTTTCTTCTCCCTTCCTTTCCCTTCTCTGTTTTTTTCTTTCATCCCTCCCTCATACCCATGTCACCTACTAGCAACCAAGCTACTTCCTTCCCTTTCTTTCCCAGCAATAGAGGACAACTTTATCTAGCAACTGACAATCTTTCACCAAGCCACAGTCAATCTGCTTCATTCCTATCCCCCGCCTCTGCTCTGGCCCTGAAAGGGTGGTTTTTAAAAAACAAAAGTTCAAATCCCTTAATTATTTTAAGTTGTATAATGAAGGTATGTATGTCAGGTTTGGTCCTGATCCATCAATCCATGTAGGAACCTTTGTAGTACAAACTAACGAATACGTACTTTGACTTTTCTATATATAGATCAAGTCCTATATGGCTTAGTTCTAGACTATCTGAAGATCTTTGTGTTCCTATATAAATCTGCTAAAATTTGGGAGAGGGTTTTCTCTTATTCTCATAGTTGCTACAAGTAGATTTGGTAAGAACACGAGAAAGCCTTCTTAGTGGCTCCTCCTAGGCTATGTAGTTCCTTCCCATGGGAGGCTTAATTGGCATCCTTGTTCTCTTTTCATCAGCAGGAAAGTACCTTTTGTTCATACATGACTTTATGTTTGTGTGTATATGTGTGTGATCATTTCCTGCTCCTTATTAGAGAGCAAACCATCTTGTGGCACCTCTAGACAATTAAAAACTAGAATAATCAAATTCGAAGAGACCACATGGGCCATCTAGTCCAACCCCCTGGTCATGCAGGTAAAGAACAATCAAAACATCTCCAACAGATGGCCATCCAGCTACCCCACTTCAAGGCAGAGAGTTCCACTGCATTAGTTCCACTAAAGTCTGATTCCATAAGAAATTACTTCATTTTTTTTTTTTTACAAAACTTCAGATTTATGTTTCCAGGCCTTCAAAGCTAGGTTAGCCTGCAATATTAACACATATCACCACACTAAAGAGGTGATCATATACAAAGCAAGCAGTCTGAGGGGAAACCAACTATGCTTGACAAAAAAATATGCCGGTTAGGGATTTCCATCAATAGGTAGTTTTTCAGCTGAATTGAAGAGTGTCCTTGCCAATAAGCCGTCTCCAGAATTTGTGCATTGCTTTTATAGTGTTTGGTTGTCTCCAATGTAATGAAGGTGGGCAAGTGTAAAAGAAAGAGAACCTTGCAATTGCTCATTGAGTGTTATTTTCCTTTGACATATCCAAGGGTCATGCACACAGCCTTCCAATCACTCTGGCTCTGACCTCATTTATGTTTTGGTAAAAGTGTGACTTCTTTGGATATTGCACCCTATCATGCAACTCTCCACTTTCTCAGGCATCTGCACAAAAGGCCTAAGGATTTCTTTTGCAACATAATCTACAACATTGCTCAGAAACTATTTTTCCTTCCTGATTAAAATGGATCTAAGGAATACTGGAAACAATAGGCAACAAAACTGATATACAAGCTTAAGCAGTCTCACTGTTTGCTTGGCAATAGAGAAAAACAGCCTCCTTCTTCTCCCTGTCCACATGACAATATGCGGCTTCTTTGGCAGATTACAACATCTCCATTTTGGGAAAGATGAAGTTTTTTTTTAATTTCCCAGTGGGTTTATGCAGATTAGCTTGCATCCTCACCATGATAATACTGGCTTTCCTATTCCTCCCCACCCAATCACACCCATTCATGTAATGACAGGAGAGAGAAAGAGGGAGAGATAATGAGAAGAGGAATGTGCAGTTCTTTCCCATTTGGGAGACTAATGAGGTTCCTCATTTGGTCTCATTACAAATGTGCCACCTCTGGCATTGGTCTTTGGTTTAGTGCTTGGTGATGTCAGCAGCAATTTCCAGGCACTGAGATGCATTACAAACATCTTCAGAAGCCAAAACTCCTTCCTTTGCCTCCCCCATACTTGTGTTTTCCAAGACTTTCTACTTTTCATTACTGCCCCCCTCCGGCACATCACTTTCACTTGTAAGTAATTCGATTGTTAATTAGAGTTCTCTAAAGGAGATGATTTCAGTCTAGATGTTGACAAGGTCTGTCCCTATCTTTGTTCCAGATATGTTTCATGAGATTATTTCTTGTTTATGCAGATTAGACAAGTAACTAGTATCTCTTTCTGAGAATAGCCGGTCTGTGTTAACACTGTATTTTTCCTTTCTTTATGTCAGGTAACATTATTCTTTTTGTCTGGCAGGCATTTTAAACTAATCAATGAAAGAGGTGTGCTTTCTATCTAAAACGAAAATCCTATTATGGCAAACATAGATTATAGAAAGGAGTGAGAGGTGAATGCATGTTTCCATTGTTCCCCTTTGATCTCAATCTCAGTCTGCCTTTGTGGGAACTTTTATGGTGGAGGGACATCCATTACAATTTAAGCATTAAGTCTCCTTCTTCTGTATTTCCTTTAATGTGTCATGGATTTCAGAGGTGACCCACAAACATTACTGACATTTATAATTTCTTCCTCATTCAAAATTGATAAAACAAGATACTACTTCATATGTCAGTTCCTTTCCGTGTTTTAGTAAAATTTTGAGGTGATCATGTTAGCAAATTCATCTGTCTGATGCACTTCCAAGGAGGAAGCAACTATAAAGCTGAGTTCACAGGACCTGGCAGGGCTGCAGTCTGCTTCTCCTGCTCTACAAGAGGACTAAACATCTCCAACCAGCTTTGCTGTTCTCTGGACTTCTTGTGAGTAAACAGCAACCCCAGGCCCATTCCAGCTGGGTGTGATTCAGCGACTTTCAAGGAGGGAGCAACTGTGGAGCTGAATTCACAAGAATACAGAAGACTTCTTCTATTTTAATGTGTTATATGTTGTATTTGTAGAAATCAGTTCACTGGGTAGTCACTGGTCACTTTGGGACTGTTACACTAGATGGTGATGAGAGAGCCAGCTGAAGTAGTAGTGAGAGGGCTACCCAGACCCACCTAGTTGGCTACAAGGCAGTCCCCTGTTGGGAGTAGGATAATGCTGGATTAGCCAGCTAATCAGCCTGATGGATTGGGAATACACCTATTGACCGTGTGATAAGTGTTGTTTTATTAATGTCTTATAATTGGTTTTTTGTTATTTTCTCTTTCTTTGCTTTCGGGTATTTGTTTACCCCTGTATTGTTGTTTTTAATTCAATTTGTGCAGAAACTGAGGTGACAATATAAGCTGTGCAGGGCAGAGGGAGATATGGTGATGGCAGGGTCACATGTCTTCATAGAGAAAGGAGACAAAAGTGCTGAATATCTATCTCACCTTCCAGTCACCCTCCCAGCCTGGGGAACTTGGAGAGTGAGCCAGGCAACCCATCAAACCTCACCTTGCTCTTAAATAATGCCAGGTCGGTCAAGAAAAAGACACCTATCATATTGCAATAAATTGTCAATGCAAGTGCTAAAGAAAATATGCTAGAAATTGCAAGGAAACATATTGCAGTTTGCCATGTCTCCAGAGTTATTGCCCAATGCTCAAAGCACTATACTCCATTAGCTCTTTCTGTATATAAAGTACAGTCCCAAAAATGAACAAACAAAAACCAATATTGTGACGTAGGCATGGCTGAGATAATACTATTGGCCGAAGGTCACTCAGTAAGTTTGCAATTTATAACATATTTTCTTCAGCACTTGTCTTGACCATTTATGGCAATGGGATATTGGAATGTTTCCTTGCAATATGTAGTTGTGTGCAGGAATGAGACATAGTCACAAAGCACATGCAAAGAAATATAGATTACCCTCAGTTGTTCAGTAACAAGTTGAATAACAAGTCAGAAATCAACCAGGTAGGGGAACTATATCTAGTTCCCCTACTGTCTAGAACAGTGACTCTTGTCTCTCCAGCATCAAGTATGTGCACTTTATCTTTCAATAGACCAATCACCTTGGACCCCAATTTCTGTGCAATTCCTGAACTGAGATGGCATAAGACATTTATAGAAGTTGGGAAACTCTAGCTAAGGGGTCAAAGCAAATAATATTTTCCATTTAGGCACCTGTCTGTTACTAAAGGGCAATTACCTAGAGTAGACAATAATCTGGGCAATTTTATTCTTATAGGTGAGCTGAGGCTTGACTGTTCTCAGCACAATGCCCTTCTTTCTTGGGAGCTGTCCTTGGTCCTGAAGATCTCATAGAAACCTATTATCTTCTGTCTGCTAAATGTTTGCCAGATTGCTATTTCCTGCAGTTTTCTATTTTCAATTTGTTGCTCCAGAATTTATCTAGCACTTCTAATGCTAGAATTCTAGCATTAGAATTCTGATCCAGCACTTGCAAACTGAGAGGAACTCCAGGATAAGCAAGAAAATGTTGTGATGTTTTACTTTCTATTTCTTTTTCTTTCATTATCGATTGAGAGAGAGATAGAGTGTATCTAAAGAAATACTGGTATCTGTTAAAATGTAGCAGATAAGAAGAATATCTAAAGAAGAATATCTTTGGTAAAATCTCTCTGTGTCCATGCATGTTCCTTCAGATAGAAGTTATACTGCATTTGAAAACAGTTCCTTATGCAGCTGTTATAAAAACAGCATCAGTCCTCAAGGAGTCCTGTTTCAGCTTGGCACAGTCACCTGTCTGTGTGTACTATTCCACTAGCTAAGCCATTACACTGGCACATTAGTAATTAATGGGAGATTACACATTCTAGAGACAGGAAATGCAGAAAATGGCTGATGGCCACTAAATTTCTGAGCTATTATCTTCTTCCTGCTAAGTAAAAGAAAATTTAGACTTGAAATACAACCTTTATAAATAGATTGCTGGGTTTTCAAAAAAAAATCTTGACTCAATTTTAACTCCTGCATTTCCTTCAAACCAGTGCTATGAACATTCATTTATACCAAACCCTGGATGGTGTCACGGTTTAATGGAATATAAATGGTTACTGTTTAAAAGGAATCTCTTCTAAAGTGCAATGATATAGGATTTTTTTTCATGTCAGGAGAAACTTGAAAAACTGCAAGTTGCTTCTGGTGTGAGAGAATTGGCCGTCTGCAAGGACATTGCCCAGGGGATGCCCAGATATTTTGATGTTTTACCCTCCTTATGGGAATCTTCTCTAATGTCCCCGCATGGGGAGCTGGAGCTGACAGAGGGAGATCAACCCACTCTCCCCAGATTTGAACAGGCGATCTGTCGGTCAGCAGTCCTGCTGGCACAAGGGTTTAACCAATTGCTCCACTGGGTACTCCTATGATATGGGATGTATAGGCACAATCTTTTCGTTTTCCTTTGCCACTCCATTTGCTTTCTTACAATCATGTAGATTAGGCCTAGAAATTAAAAGTGTGGATCTTCCCAGCCATTCTTAGGTCAATTGAACATATGGAGATTGTTAGAGATCAGTAGAGAAACCAGCTATTTTTGTAGCTGTTTTTAAATACCTGGGGACTGGGGGTGGGCAATGATTTCTAAATTGCCCCAAGGAGCCTTTTTGGCTGTCAGGCAAGGTTTAAATACTACAACTATAGATCAACATCAGATTGAGGGAATCCTAGGTTGTGGCACCTTGAGTATTAAGTTTCTTGGTACTACTCTAGAGCTAGGAATTCTCCAACAATACCTAGTCGTGATACCAGTTCTACAAGTGAGGCACTATTCTTCATACTTCCACCTTCAAAGGTAAAGTGAAGCAAGCCCTTTTCTTTTATAGCATGCTGATTGAGCAATACCCTCACAGATGCACACATCTCATGAAAACAGAGAGCTATGGATGTATTTTAATATTTGCTATTCTAGAGCATTAAAAAGATTTGGACTTTGGACAACAGGTACTAGAATTCCTCATGGCTCAAAAAAGTTCCTTGTACAGCTCTTAGTGAAACTATTCTTCTTTTTTCTTAACTGTCTTAAATTAAATTAGTGTACATTTTGTATTTATTGTGGACTGGTGTCATAGACAATCTTGGTCATTTACATAATAGGAAAGTACAATATTGATTTTTAAATAAAAAATACAGATTACCTCTGAATAAATTGAGCATTGCAGAACCATGTTCCTTTATTTATTTAGTTCTATGTCCTGCTATGATTCAAAACAGATATAGTTGCAGTCACCATAATTTTTAGAATTATTTCCTTTTCCTATATCAGTGCAGTTGGTGAAATTTTGGAAATGTTTTCTTTCCTAAGAACACACAGCACAATAGTTCTTCCAAAAGGGGCACTGATGTTTTATACTTCCTATTGGAAACTGGCACATTCTTGAAGTTGGGTCTTTTTCGTGTAATAGTACATCATTACATAGTGACAGGTTATAGGAAGAAGCTAAATGCTACAGAGGCAAATCAAGATGAAACAAAGTACCAAGACACTTTGGGTGGGCTAAACTAACCTTCAATTAAAACCAAATGTTATGACATTTTCCCATCCTGTAATAAAACATACCTTTCAGAACTAGCCTCACAGTTGGCAATCATCTCACGGAAACACTTATATAAAAAGAGAGGAAAGATTAGCCCAGTTTCATACTACTAAATACTTTGGCTTGGAATGGTCTTCTTTTTGGCAGTGACATGATACTAAATCTCATGACATGAAACCCAGTGTAAGTTCTCAAGATGAAATTGGATATTCTCTGCCAACAGTGAATGG
Organism: Anolis sagrei; assembly: GCF_037176765.1. Taxonomy (NCBI): domain Eukaryota; kingdom Metazoa; phylum Chordata; class Lepidosauria; order Squamata; family Anolidae; genus Anolis; species Anolis sagrei. The sequence goes on along the minus strand of NC_090023.1, from coordinate 48,741,733 downwards.
AGTTGGCATGTACTTGGAGTGTAGGTAGTGCATGTAGGGAAGTGTGGCTCCTTCAGTCCTGTTCACATCAAATTTAACATTTTTAATCTGCATTTTCATTCTACGTTGGAATGTGAGACTTTTCTCACCACATATAAATTTATGTTTACTTTCCTGTGGATTTTTCCTCAATGTACACCTTTTTGGATTCATTTTGTATAACTTAGAGTTGATTTGTGTGGCTTTTAAAAAGATATCGATTTATTATCATGCACAAATTTGAAAAAAAAATATACAGAGGCAGGTTGTAATTTATAACACTGACAATTTTGTGAGATGCCACATAGGTTTAAGTTAAATGTGAGTCTGGTGAATTTCTTATCTATCTCTAGTAGCAGGTAATTGGTGCAATGTAATCACACACAAAAAAAACCACGAATAGTACAGTAGGGGCTAATAACCTTGGGGAGGGGGGATGGCAACCCTTTCCCATAGGTATACAGCACATTGTTTCTATTACAGCACAAAGAGCACCTTGCCAGGAGAATATACTAACCAACACATATTCCCAGTGCCATGACCGTGATCCAATTTCTTCTGCCTTCCTGCCCTCACCCCCAATAACTCATTTATCCATATGAACAATCATGGGAGATCATAGTCTTATTCTATCACATGTAATTTGGCTCAGCTGAATCAATTAATATTGACAATATTCAGCTACAATCTGTATGGTTTAAGATGGTATTTAGCAAGTCAAAGTCTATAGCACACTCCCAAAACATTATTTTGCTTTTCCATGTCACTTAAAAGACCATGAGCAAACTGTTCTACATTGGAATGTGTTGTCTTGGAGTGCGGTGGTATAATCTCCTTTGGCAATTTTAAAACAGAGCCTGAATGGCCATCTGACAGGAATGCTTTGACTCTGTGTTCCTGCATAGCAGGGGACTGGACTGAATGGCCCTTGTGGTCTTTCCAACTCTGATTTTATGCAACCCAAGCCTACAATACACATAGAATTACATCCTCAATCAAACTGGGGTTTTTTGACCCACACTCTTGTGTGGCCTTAAAATAGCAAAATCATATAAAATATGCTGTAGCACATCCAAATGCATAGGAAATGGCAACTGTTAAAGAAACATGGATATTTATTGATTAGATAACCATACAAAATGGAAGAATGACTAGAAGAACTCTAAGTTCTTTCTTCTTGGCTGTATTATCATTTATATTCCACTGTTTCTCAACATTCTATATCACATGAATCTTATTATCATTATTATCATTATCATTATCATTATCATTATCATTATCATTATCATTATCATTATTATTATTTAACCACCATTTTATGACACTGAAGTAATTATGCTGTAATACTATAGTTCCTCTTTGTGTACACATACTTTTAGAAACTAAGGAGAGTGCACACAATTTTCTCCCAGCTTGGGTCCCCGAGCTAAGTGGGAGGAATCTATTTTTCCCCAAACTATAGACAGTTTTTCCCAGCAAAGAGCACATATCAGACCATTTAAAATAAAATCAGTATGGTTATTATTTTCTAGGAATCTTTCACTTTCCCCTAAGATCCAATCTACCTTAACAGCAGCAGCAATAGCAACCACATTCCAATTGACTTGGTGTGATGAATGTTATTTACACTTTGGTTTGCAGCTTTTTTTGTACAATCTCATAAGAGAATAAATCCACACTTCCATGGAGGGCTGTGCGGGAGGAAGTCTGTGGCTGTTAAGCAAAGGTGTTAGACACATATGGGAATGTATTACTGATGGTCACACCTACATTTCTAAGATTTCCAAGTGACTATGAGAACACGTGTTTTAGAGAAAAAGAGACCAGGACAGTGAACAATGATTAATTATATAGAGAGATGTGTTTTTAAAAGAGCATATAATGAATGTGCATTGTTTACACATGATCCAGATTTGTCCTATGGAAATCTTTAATGTGAAGATACCATTTTTCTCTAAGAATCATAGCATTCTCTATAAACATCCCAACTCTCCAATGAGAATGGCCATGATATTTTACAGTGCTATGAAGAATATGTTGGCAAGGGCATCATTAGCATCTATTACTCTTTGTCCACATTAATATCACTCATGTCAAGTGACACAGCTTTCTGTTTTTGCCATCTATTTTAAACAGATGCACAAAGAAGCTGGAAATAATTGGTATAAGGCAAAATAACAAGAATCTCATTATCATGGCATGAAGGATTCACTCTTGGCCTTGAGACATTGAATAAACTTGTTGTCCAGGAAGATTACAATGCTGGGAGATGTGGCAAAAGCTTTCTCCAGATGTTGCCTTCCTTCTGGTTGGTTATATTTTCCATGCCAGTCCTATTTCTGCAGATTTACAAAAAATATCAGCCAACATTTTTGAAAAGTAATGAGAAAGAGCAACATAGTTGTCCTCAACTATGTAGCAAAATTGCACTCATTCAGTTTCAATTATTTGGATTGAAATATGACTTTGTGGAATTATTTCATATAATGTAGATAAATTCTTTATCTCCATGTAATATATTTGTTATAATGTTGTTCTTCCATACAACAGGGGGCTTAGAAGTGAAGCTATGATGAAACAAACTCCATAATAGAAATAATGAATATGGTCTGTACACATCATAGCCAAACTATTTGCTTGCTGACTCTTTCCAAACCAACATTCATGACACATATGTTCAAATCACTTGAATATTAGGTTTGTTTCTTTAAAGCTGTCATAATAGCCAGGACACCAACTTAAAAGTTTATTAATGCCTTATCATAAAGTTCCTGTTCTATAGGGTGAAATCAGTACTAATGTTCTTTTCTGTAGATCTGAATAAAACAGATGTGAACTGAAGAAGCTAGCATGGTTGTGGGTTTGGGTGGGAGAAGCTGCTCACAGTTTCCACTACACTCATCAAGTTTTACAGGAACACATCCTGTGTGATCTTCTGAACACGTATATGGATGAAGATTTTCTAGTGGAAATGGTACAGTTGAAACACAGTTAAAGCCAACAGGTAGACACCCTTGTCAAACTGGAATTGGAACCTGGCTGATTGTGGGAGGAAATGAAAAAGATAGCGCACCCACAGAGGAGCAATTGCACTGTTAAACTTGTCCCTCTCTTTGTAGCACAATGTCACTTTTATAGCTAAGTATATACGTGGGTCTCCCAAGTTGTATTCTTTTTAATATGAAGTCTTGGGAAATTACCTTATATAGCTCAGTATAAGTCAGTGAGCTTAAGCCAGTTGGTAGTTGTAACTATGGGAGCACAACAAAATTACCTGGGCACATTACTGCATATACTAATATGAATCTAGAAATTTATGGGTCAAAAAGTATCCAAAATCCTGGGTTGACATTTAAAAATAAGTACAGTACCTTAACGTTTAACAAGAGAGAGAGAGAGAGAGAGGAAACTATCTTCTCTCATTAGAGTGGCAAAGGCTGTTTTAAATGGCTGGATGAGAAAAGAACAAGCAGTGTCCAAGAATGACCTTCAACTTTCCTGTGGGTCATATCAAAATTCATAATGTTGGCCCAAAATCTGCTATCCATTTACAAATGAGATTGAATTGCCGTATATATGAGTATACACAATAAGTCAAGGCCCTCCATCAATTCAAATTCCATCAGTTCAATGTATCTATACTGCTTGGAACTAAAAGAGAAGGCCCAGTGTGCTTTCTGAATGGTCTTAGTGAGAGCATATGTTCCACTTATTGCTTTTTAATCTATGTTTGTAGCTGTTGGCTCTTTTTGTCCTACTATGTTTCCTTTCAATGTTAAATCGTATACATCTCAACTGCAAGGGAACAGGCTAAGACTATAAAAGGGAATAATATTTTATATAAAAGAAATATAGCAAGAATTGGGAACTAACTTGTCATGGAATAACCTGGAAATCAACAGATAAAATAAGAACAGCAAATCCTGGGGCCATCACAGCTACCTGGGCTGGCATTTGGAGAGATGGATCCAGGAACACTCCCAAGCTGCGAACACGGTTTTTCAGGGCGAGTGTAACACCATCCAGAACTGGTTAACTCACCTCCATCCCCAGATTAGAATCCTTGATGGAAAACACCTCTGTTTTGTTTGGATTTAGTTTCAATTTGTTTTCCCTCATCCAGATCATTATCTTCTTCAAGCATTCAGAGGAGACACACTTTCCTTAGTAAAAGCTGCTTTTAAAATAATAATCCTCAGTATACTGTACTGGAGTTCTCACTTAGCACCTCACTATTCAGTCAGTGTAGCCTTGATACACAAGGGTTAAGTGGGAACACAACAATAAAATAAAATAAACCTGTTTAAAAATAATTAATGATCGATTTTCTGATGGTAAGAATATTTTAAGGATTTGGAGGGGGGAATATATCGTATTCAGAATTAGATGCAAATATGAGATATATCTTTTATCAATCTCACATATTCTTCATCATACAAATGCCTCACATTCCTATCTCATTATATCAATACTAGGGGGAAAGGATCTTGAACCATTGTTACAATTCGTATATTAGATTGGTCCTGTTTCAGTGCTTATTTTCAAAACTTTTAACAACAGGCCAGGGTGAAATGGTTAGAAACTGAAACACTATCCAGTATAGACCAGATTAACACCTGGAATATGAAGACAAGTAAACAAAGATAAGGTTGACCCTGCTTTAATTTAGGTCAGTTTTGCTCAAGGTTGTATGTGAACCCAGAATAGTTCTCATTCATTGCAGAAACTGTATGCAGTGCACAGCCTTGCCATATAATCTATTCCTATGAAGCACCTTGACATATTGATTGGCCAGGATGCCAATATTCAACACAAGGCTTGTTGGTGGAATGAAGTAATCAGCCTTCATGAAAATTGATCTTTAGCGCTCAATTGAGACAAGCACCCTGTGAAATAGGAAATAAGCTTTTGACCATAAAATTATGTTCAAAAATATTTTGTTCTGCCACTTTTGGATCAATGTTATAAACTTCTGCTTTCTAGGCAATGCCGTGGTCATTATTCTGAAGGTGGTTATGAAAGGAAAAGCAGAAAACATGTCACACACATCCTTTGGATATCATAGGGAATGTTTAATACCCCTATGGTGTTTGTTTTGCTGTCTGTGCCCCTGCTCAGAAAATTTCACCTCACTTTCTGTTCCTTTGATAATTGGATTTTGAAAATTTGGCTTGTTGTGGAAACAAAGATTGCTGAGAAAGTTTCAGTGGAGACACCTTTTCCCCATTATTACTGTTTCAGGAGCAAGTTTCTTTTCCTAGGGGTAGATTTCTCTCACTTCCTGATGTCTCACCCCCATTCTTAATTATGCATTGTTTGTAAGTCGGATGTTTTTATCTCGGGGACTTCCTGTACATGATTCAATACATTATCTATTGCTTTCATTTCTAAGGAGAATTCATACTTCCCACAACTAGGTGAGATAAACTATATCATCTATATATTTCCAAGTTACTAGAGAGTGCCAAAATAAAAAAAAATCAGGACTCAGGTGGATTGAAATCAAGAATAGGACCCAGGTTCCATAACATAAATCCACAAGAGGGTTTAAAAACCTTTCCAAAACATGCTATACCAAAGAGTAAAAGCTCTCCTCCAATGCTGCATTTCAGTCTTCAAATTCCAGTTTTCAGATTCAACAGTGAACCTTCTTCTGTCTCAGAATTGAATTATTGTTGTGACCTTATTATACCCCAAGTCAGTATCCTCCTTCCATCCTTCCAGGAAGACAGTCACCCAGTTTCTTACAATCTCATGATGATATCCGGTACTTGAGAAGATGAGTACTTCTTGCCCTCCCTGACAAGCACCTCTACTGTCCTTCTCCCAAGCATCAAAAATGCCAAGCTAAATCTTTTTGTCCCCAAGGTGTTAAAATTGCCTATATTATTCCATTCTCCTAAAAGACTTTCACTCTCAGATTACATACACCCTCAATTGGTTTAGGTGATCCATGATCTCTTTAGTGTCGGTCATCTTTTATAGCACCAGGGAGGCATCTCATATTGTAATTAGACTGAGACTAGAGTGGCTGTTTGCCAGCAATGTACTCATGCTACACTTAACAAAGACGAGTGCAGTACCTCTTCTTGAAATATTTATTCTTTGATGGCCAGGAACTTAATTCTAAAAGGATTACTGTAATTCTTGTGCTTTCATAGATTTGGCTTTATTGTATTTAAAATCAGCTTTGGAAGAAGTTACCCTCCAACATATTTGATATAAGAACTTCATGATAAATCCATTAGCACATAACTGGTCCTGCAAATAATCTATTTTCAAACATTGGGATGGCTCCCATGGTCAAACAAATAAAATGTTTCCCTACCATTCCAAACTGGAACATCAAAGTGGTAGCCATCAAACCATTTGGGCTATATTAATCTGCAAATAATAGTAGCATTGTACATTTTCTTTTGTCTAGACATCAAAAAGCCAATTCTCTTTCTTCTCTTGATATTCCAAATATTATATTATCCTAAACAAATAAACAAACACTTTTCACTCTCAGCAGGCCTGTAGCCAGGATTTTGATTTTTTTTTTGGGGGGGGGGGGCTGAGTCAGAGTGAAAGAGGGTCTACCCTAGCAAACCTTTTGTATCATTACCCCAATACCCCCATGCATATGGGATATATTGAGCATGGTGATCAGATCATGATATGAATAAACATAACTGTTTAAATAATGTACCAGTAAGGGGGGGCTGAAGTCACTGAAGTCCCTCAAGCCCCCCCCCCCCCCCCGCTACACGCCTGACTCTCAGGTTAAATGCATGATTGTACTTTCTTCATATGGCATCTACAAGGGAGAGAGAAGAAAGATAAAACATTAACACTTCCTACCTGTAACTAATCTCACAGTCCTCCATGTGATGAGCATTGACTAAAGCAGAAGCATTTTCAATCAACATCACTCTCGTAAGATTAAGATCCTTGTAAAATCATTGTCCTAATTGATGGATAGGCAAACAGAGAGTAGAAAGTTACTTTTGCTGTGCTGCTTAATACTCTTTTCAAGTAAAAACAATTCTTAAGGTTGTGAAGAGCATGCCATATACTTGGAAAATTCCCAATAATGTGATGATTACTTTAAAAATGTCCAAGATCCTGCATTGGGCTCATAGCTTATGTCTCCTAATGCTACACCAGAAAGTCCTAACATTAAAGCTGTGCAACATGGTAGTTCCTGAGTTTTTTGTGGTTATTTACCCTACTCTCACCTTCCAACCCTCCCCCTGGATATACAATTTGCATACAATAAACATACAATAAAGTACAGAAATTACCTTTGAAATATCAATCTTAATCTCAGTTTTTCCACTCCACATCTTAATACATTCTAGAACTGGATCCCACATACTCTTAATTGTTATAACATTTCTATTTTGTCTATATTGTTCAATTTACATTTTGTCATTTCCACATTTACTATATAATTATACCAATTTGTCAGAGTTCACTTTGTTTTATCTTTCCAACTCCTCACTAAAACCATTTGTCTGCCAACCCACGAAGAAAAACACGAGAATAAAAGACACAACACCAATGTTTTGGATTCAAATTGGGCAACTTTTATTTAACGTTACCTATTTAAGTTCTTAACTTAACTCAAGGGTGTAAGGAATTGGTGTAACCTAACCCAGGTAGTATCACTACCCGACAATAACAATTTCCGGGCGAAGCACCTGGGTTTCGGTAATCAAACCGTATCACCATCAAGGGAAAGGAATGAGGAGTCTCTTCCAGAGCTCTTGTATCGAGACTCCTTCCAATTAAAGGCCATTAACACACCTCACCCTTTAAACTGTAGGTGAGTGTTAACTTAAGGGCCTTTCACCCCTTAAAGGGGTGTCCTAGGTGCACACCGACTAAAGGAATTTCCCTATCTATTTACGCCTGGCCTATTTAAAGCGTAGCCCACTTCCTCTATCTAGCCCCTAAACAGTATAGGGTAGGCAAAAAACCTCCCCTATAAAACAAGAAGAGGAAAAAATTCCTACCCGGTTCCGCAGGCAACCGCAAGATATACTGTTAATGGGCGGGAGTGGTGGGCCAACTTCCAGGCGCGGAATGAGCCTGGGAGGGCCTGGCCTGTGCTAGCAGGCCACGCCCCCGGATATTCTGGAGGGTTCCACTAGGACTCCTCCCTGCCTCGTGTGAGGCAGACAAATGTTTTTTCTCTCCCCATTTCATGGGGAGAGGAAAACTATTGTGCACACTCTCCTCAGTGATATTAGAGCAGCTCCCTACCTCCTGGCCTTCAGAAGGAAAGTGAAAACATGGCTCTGGGGTCAAGCTTTTGGAGATTAACTACAATGCAATAATAGCTACTGAATTCTGTGTAATGACTTTTGAAACAGACCAGATTACAATTGTGGATGGCATTATTTTTAATAGTGGTTGTAATGTTTTTAATGTGCATTTAATTTTAATTCTTTAACTTAATGTTTTTCTGTTTGTTGTTCAAAGGCACTGAATAGTTGCCATATGTAAAGCCCCCTTGAGTGCCCTTTAGCATAGAGAAAGGAGGGATACAAATAGATTAAATAATAAAATAATAATAATTTATCAATCACTCTTTCCTTTTTCACATTATACACTCCTGATATCCTTGCATGTAGTACATTTCTATTGACTATTATTATTTGAAGATTTAACATTTTATTAATTTATCCTTCAATCATTCCCCAGAACTTCTGTATTCTATTACATTCCCATATCATATGATTAAACACACTTCTTTGTTTACAACCATGCCAACACCTGTCCTTTACTCCTAGTAAAAAATGTGGAAGTTGTGCAGGGGTCCTATATCATTTTTTACACATTTTCCTCCTTGCTTCCCTTAGTATATTATATTTTTCCTTTACTATATTACTTTTTCCCTTTGAATGTCTTCCACTCAATTTTGGTTCCTGAGTTGTGGGGCAGCAGGGCAGTAGCTGTTTTCTACAAATGCTCAGGCTAGTGTGTAGGACCATTTTTAGGCCTTGGGAGAAAAGGCCCGATCCAAGCGAAAGGAGGAGGGAACAGCCCGCTCCTTATGTGGTAGTGATGCCTGATTGGTGGGAGAGTTAGACAGTGCTGCCTATCTACAGAAGGCGCCAGGGAGAGCTGTAATCTGGAGGGACTGGGAGAGGGAGAAGAGAAGTGTTTAGAGATCAGAGGGGAAAACCTCTGTGAGAAGGGCGAATTAAAAATAGCCTTTGGGGAGAAGTTCTACATTTTTAGAGAGCCTCTAAGGTTCAGAGTGCATATATTAGGAGCCTATGGAAGGGAGGACTGAGGGATTTTGAAAAGCCCTGTTAGTTCACCTGTGAGTGAACATGGTTCTGTGGAAGACAAGTTAAGGAACCATTTTCTTTTAGGGAAACAGCCTGATAATCTTCTGAAACCACTAAGCGTCTGAACCTCTCCAAATATCTGAGAAGCCTTCTTGCTCTTGTTCAAATAAACTTCACAAATCTCTTTATACTTCACCACAAGTATTCAGTGTATCTTTCTGTGCTCAATTTAAGAAAGGGGTCTGTCTGGATAATAGCCATCACCCTTTAAGTCAGAGTTTCCCTCCATTGTTTAGTGGCTCTGTGAACTGACTCCAGTGGTTGGTAGGCCAGTGGGACAGGGAAGAGTGAACACATGCTCCCTCAGAAACACATTCTACCTATCTTATCCAGGGTTTTATCAATTCTATCAATTTTACTTCTAGTACATTTGGCCTGCCCACTGTCTCCTATTTCTCTAGCATCTCATTTTGAAACTGTTTATTTTATTTTGGTATGTTATATATTTATTTTGAGGTATTTTTGCTTTTCATATTATATTTTGCTGTACTTGTATTGTATTTGGGGCTTGGCCTCCTGTTAGCTGCCCTGAGTCCCCTTCGAGGAGATGGTGGCGGGGTATAAATAAAGATTATTATTATTATTATTATTATTATTATTATTATTATTATTATTATTATTGGTATGGTCTTAGACCAATACATTTAGATTGGTGGCAGTGACGTTGTATCATCATGTAATTGGTGGTCGGCAGGTGAGTTTGACCACTGGACTCAGCTATAAGAAATGGGCCAGATGCATCATTATTCACTCTTGGCCTCTCCTGCATCTCTGATCTGGCCATTTTGGGGGTAGGATGGATGGGTTAAAGGTTTTCAGGAGACTTTGCTTAAATGACCACAAATATGAGTTGCATTGTTTTAAGATTAGGTATGCCACACTTGCTACTGGGATGCTAGCCATAGTATGTCTATAACATTGTTTTACCGATAAAAGTATGTGTGCTCCCATTCATTATCTCACTTCAGAATGTAACCTCATTGGGACTGCATGTAAGCTGTTACAT